>NW_024348534.1:0-207361 GCF_902729225.1 Pteropus medius | reverse complement strand
GTGTTTCAATTCTTAGCATTTAAAGAAATATCTGTCAAATACTAGCTGAACATGGGTGTATTAGTCTGTTCAGGCTGCCGTAACAGAATAAAACAGACTAGGTGGCTTAAAAAACAAAAATTTATTTTCTCACAGTTCTGGGGGCTGTAAGTTCAACATCAAGGTGCCATCATGTTGTGTAGGTCTCAGCCTATTGGTAGTGATGCTGTTAGATAGAAATACCTGAGGCACTCACCTGGACTGTACTATTTCCCCAACTGGAGCCAATGTTGTGGCTGGATCAGCCCTTATGGTTCATATTATGATTTCAGGACACACCTCAGTAACAACCACCAGGGAACTTTGAAAAATGCTTATTACTCACAGATTTTGGAGGGTACACAGCATTACCAAGGCCACACAGCAAGGGCATGGGAAGAGAGAGAGGGTTTGGACCTGGAGCCCTGCCTTTATTAGGGTCAAGGGCGGCATGCCTAGTGTTTCATAGATTAATTCCTTGTTGGTAAATTTAAAACATAAGAGCAGGAATTGGGGTGTGGGAAGGAAAAAGCAGGGTCACTCTAGAAGTTTGTTATCTAGGTTAACCAGGGCTTACTAAAAGGGAAATTTTTTGGGTTGGGGGTGCATGATTTCTTATCTAGTTGTTTTGTTAGTAGCTGTGGCATACAGCTGACAATATGTTTAGATTACATGGATGTCTTTGAAATGGATGCCTTAACAACCAAAAGTTTAATGTCAGACACTGACGCTATACATTAGCATGGTTTCTGGTGAGACCTTTCTCCGCAGCTTGTACGTGGCTACCTTCTCACTGTGTCTCACATGCCTCTTCTCTGTGTGCATATGAAGATATTTCTGATGTTTTATCTTCTTCTTATGTAACCATAATTACCTCACTAAATACTCTATCTCCAAATGCAGTCACACTTGGGGGTAGCGCTTCAACATATGAATTTTGAGGAAACACAATTAGGACCATAACACTCTGCTCTCTTTTATATGGCCTCACATGTAAAATATATTCACCCCATTCCAAAAGCTCCAGAGTCTTAAGCTGGATTCCAAGTGCTGAGTCATCCTGAGGTAAAATTTCTCTCCAGTTGTAAAGCTGTGAAACCAGACAAGTTATGTGCCTTCAAAATACAATGATAGGATAGTCATAAAATAGACATTCTCATTCCAAAATGTTAAATAGGAATGACAAAAAAAGTAATAGGTCCCAAGCGAGTCAAAAATATAGCAAGGCAAGTTTCATTAGATCTTAAGGCTGGATAATAACCTTCTTTGGCTTGATGCTCCTCCTTCTGGGCCTACTGGGACTGCAGCAGTGCTCCCAGCACCCAAGGTGGCAACCAGGCCTATGCAGCTTTTTATGGGAGACTTGCTCACATATATCTTTGCATGGACAGGCTGGCCGATGAAACCAAAGAGGTAGGCCTACCCTCTAAAACCAAAGAAGAGAATCTTGCCCTTTGGCCCTGTGTCATCTGGGCCTATGGTAGGAGTGAAAGTACTGATGATCTCTAAATTATATTTGGAGTTATTCTTCCCTTTTCTTGAAAGATAAAAATATGTCCACAACTAAATTGTTTCATCCCATAGAACTCCAGAAGCCTGAAAGCTTTTCTTGATTTCATCCTGTCTCTATTCCTCTTATCCAAACTGGCAGTGTGTTTGCTAATATAATCCCATCTCCATTCCTGGCTTCTGCTGAGATGCTAATTAAATATGTGATCCGCATTCATTATCTCTTTATGATTTTCCTTCCATGTTGTTAGTGTTTTATCCAGTATATATTGTCTCCCTTTTTGCAATATGGACAGGCTGAGAATTTTCCAAATTTTAAAGATTTGGTTTATTTTTACTTAACAATTTTTCAATTTATTTCTTTCTTCTTGCATTATACTATAAGCAGTAAGGAGAAGCCAGAAATATCCACAACTAAATATTAAATTTTATCACTCACAAGTTCTACCTTCCAAAAAACACTAGAACACAATTCAGCCAAGTTTGTTGCCACTTTATAACAAGGATCACTTTTCCTCCAGTGTCCTCATTTCTGTCTGAGACCTCACTAGAATTGCCTTTAATGTCCACATTTCTACCAACAATCCCTTCAAAGGATCCAGGTTTTTCTAGATGTACCCCCAAACTCTTCCAGCCTTTACCCATCACCCTGTCCTAAATTCACTTTTACATTTTTTTTGTAATTGTTACAGCAGCACCCCACTTCATGGCATTAATTTTGCATTAGCCTTCTTAGGTTTATAAAACAGATTACTGCAGACCAGGTGTTTTAAATGACAGAATTTATTTTCTCACAATTCTGAAGGCTGGTATTCCATGATCAAAGTACCATCAGAGTTACTTTCTAGCGAGACTTCTCTTCTTGGCCTGCAGATAGCCACCTTCTCACTGTGTCCTTACATAGCCTCTTCTCTGTGCATACATCAAGAGAGGGCTATATGGTGTCTCCTCCTATTTTTATAAATGCAGCAATTATATTAGATTTGGGTCCCACCCTTACAACTATCTAATTTTTTTTCCCTAAAAACCTAATTCCAAAACAGTCGCATTGGGAGTTAGGGCTTTAACCTATGAATTTTGAGTGGGGACACAATTAAGTCGATAACAATGAACTAAAGGAACAAAGACATCAGTGATCACACATAACAAGAAATATTTTTTCAAGAATGCTTTGAAAAAGTCTCAAATAAATGAACATCCTTCAACAACAACAAACAGCAAACAACAACAAAATTCTCCCTGGAGAAAGGGAGAATTCGATGTCCACTTGCCATATTATAAAAGTCAAATGCACAATTTTACACACACAATAAAATTACAAGACAGAAGAAGAAACAGGAAAACATGGTTTATTCAAAGGAATAAAACAAATTGACAGAAACCATCACTGAAGTAGCTCAGACATCAGAACTATTGGAAAACATTTTTTTAAAAGTATCTTAAATATGCTCAAAGAACTAAGGGAAAATTTCACCAAAAAAAATAAAAATAAAAAAAATTTGGAAAATGATTTCAAACAAAATGAAAATATCAACAAAAAAGATAGAAAATATAAAAAATGAATTGAATAGAAATTAAGGAGCTGAAAAATGAAGATTAAAAAATAATTCACATAAAGGGTTCAACGACAGATATGAGCAGACAGAATAAAAAAATCAGTAAACTTAGGATAATTGAAATGATCAACTCTAAATAACAAAACAAAATTTTAATGAAAGTAACAGAGCCTAAAGGACTTCTGGACACCATCAAGCAGACCAACATGCACCACTGGAGCTTCAGAAAAAGAAAAGAGAGAAAAGGGGCAAAAAATCATTTCAAGAAATAATGCCCCCCAACTTCAAAATTTGGTTTAAGAAATGAATCTACAAATCCAAGAAGCTCAATTAACTCCAAGTAGGAAAAACCCAAAGAGATCCATGCTGAGACGCATTATAATCAAACTGTCAAAATCCAAAGCCAAAGAGAGAATCTTAAAAGTAAGAAGAAAGAAGCAACTCATCACATACAAAGGATCCTCAATAAATTTATTAGCAGAAATCTTAGAAGTCAGAAGGCAGTGGATTAATATATTCAAAGTGCTGAAAGAAAAAAAAATCTCAATTGAGAAATTCGTATCCAACAAAACTGTTCTTCAAAAATGAAAGAGAAATTAAGACATTCCCAGTAAACAGAAACTGAAAGACTTTATTTTTCAATTCCTTGCTCTCTCTCTCTTCTTCTTTTGGTACCACTATGATACAAATGTTGTTAAATTTGATGTCCCAAAGGTCTCTTAAACTATCCTCATTTTAAAAATTATTTTTTTCTTTTTGCTGTTCTGATTGAGTGTTTTCTGCTACTTTGTCTCTCAAATCACTGATTCGATCCACTACTTCATATAATCTTCTGCTGATTTTCTCTAATGTATTCTTCATTTTGGTTATTGTACTCTTTATTTCTGACTGGTTCTTTGTTTCCTAGCTCTTTGTTAATGTTCTCACTGAGTTTATTTTTTCTTACTCTAAGTTCATTGAGCTTTCTTATAACCAGTGTTTTGAACTCTGTATCAGGTAGATTGCTTGCCTCCAGTTTCTTTTCTTTCTTTCTTTTTAATTCTTTTCCTGGAGTTTTGTCCTGTTTTCTCATTTAGAACATGTTTCTTTGTCTCATTTTGGCTGTCTCCCTGTGCTCATTTCTACATATTAAGTGGATCTTTTACATCTCCTAGTCTAGGCAGAGTGATCTTATATACTAGATGTCATGTGGGGTCCAGTGGTGCAGTCTCCCTGTTCACCTGAGCCAGGTGCTCTAGGGGTCTCTCTTGTGTAGGTGTGTGCTTTCATGTTGTAATTGAGCTGATTGCTGTTGGCACATCAGTGGGTGGGATGTACTCTCAAGCTGACTCTCTGTGAGAACTGGTTGTGACTACAGTAGATGAGCTGTTTTGAAGGGGCTGACCTCACAGAGCAATATTTAGTTTAGTGGGGCTCTGGTGCCTACCAAGTCCACCCTTTGGGTGTGTCATTTGTGACACTGGATGGTGTTCTGTCATGGTCTGAAGCTGGTTATGATGTGTATTGATTTTAGGGTCTCTTGGAAAGGGCTTTGGTGCAACCCAAGTTCAGCCAATTTCTGTGTCTGGCCCAGGGCCACCTGGTAGGGACTGCAAAGTCATCTGTGGTTGGTAGCTGCATGTGCTGGGCTTGGAGGCACCTGGGAAACGTTATGCTGTGAACTGAGGCCAGCTTCCACTAAGGCCACTTAGCAAGAGGTACAGGACATTTGAGGTCAGCCATTACCTGTTTGGGATTTGTGGATCTTTGAGAGATTTTAGGAAAGTCTGAATTGTGGGCCCAGGATAGCTGCTTGTGTGGATTAACCTCTGAAAGATGTTTGGACCAAGTGCATGAATTAGGTGGGGTGGAGTCTCAGTGACTCGCTAGGGCAGGGTGAGAGTAGTGTTAGCCAGGTTAATGAAGACGCAGATTTGGTGACTGTCTGTGCATACAGGTTGTGTGGAGGGACAACTAACCAAAAGCAAAATGTCACCTGCCAGCACTTTAGTCCCAGACAGAGCTGCCTCTCCAGCCCTTGCCCTAAAGCCAGATAATTCAGTTCCTTCCCACATGTCCCTGGCACTTTTTAAGCTGCTATCCATTTTCTGGAGCTTAGGGTGAATGTTTGTAAAACAATCCCCGCTGATTTTCATAAACATATGTAGTGAGAAATCCTCTTCCAGCATTGGTGCTCTGGGCTGTGGAGCTTGGCATGAGGCAGAGATACCTCACTCTTTAGTGGGGACCTCCACAGCCAAGATAACCCTCTCTACTCTTAATTGCCACATGTGGGTGTGGGACCAGCCATTTTATATCTCTGCCCCTCCTGCCAGTCTTGACACAGCTTCTTCTTTATGTTCTTAGTTATAGGACTTCTGTTCAGCTAGTCTACAGGTGGTTCTCAATGATAGTTATTCTATAATTTAGCTGTATTCTGATGTGGTCATGGGAGGAGGTGAGCACAGCATTTATCTGCTGGATAAACTGGACCAATAGTATTTTGTAGAGGTTTTTGCATCAGTGTTCATAACGAATATTGATTGGTCTGCAGCTTTCTTTTCTTGCAGTGTCTCTGCCTGGCTTTGGTATTGGGGTTATGCTGGTCTTATAGAATAAATTAGGAAGTGTTCGCCCTCTTAATTATTCTGGAAAATTTTTAGAAGAATTGGTTTTTGTTCTTTAAATGTTTCATGTACTTCATCTGTGAAGCCATTCAAGTCTTTTCTTTGGATATTTTTGGTTACTGATGCAATCTCATTAATTATAGGTCTATGCAGATTTCTTTTTTTGTTATTTCATCTTGGTAGGTTTTGTGTTTCTAGGAATTTGTCTATTTTTGTAAGTTATACAACTTTTTGACATACAATTATTCATAATATTCTTATAATCCTTGTTCCCCTGTAGAATCAGTAGTAAAGCTCCTACTTTTATTTCTGATTTTAGTCATTTTAGCCTTTTTTCTTAGTCCATCTAGTTAAATTTTTGTCAATTTTGTTGGTCTTTTCTTTTTTCCTTTTTTCTTTTTGGAGCTCTAATTGTCTTTATTAAGCAATTCATATATTGGGAAGCATCCCACCTAGCAACTAGATGGGAAATCCTTGTTGGTCTTCTCTGTGAAAAAAAGTTTGGTTTGGAAGGAGATAGGGAAAAATGGCATAGATAGATGATAGAGGCTTTGTTCATCCCTCTTGCGACCAAATAAAAGTTGTGACAGAAACACAGAGCAAACAACAAGCAAAGTTGCCTGGGATCTAGAGGAACAGAAGCACTATAACTAGGGAGAGAAATAATCAATCAACCTGCAACGGTATAAAGAAGTAAGGCTGCCATGTCCAGAGCAGTTGAGTGGGACGGAGGCTAAGGTAGCAGCCGGCAGCTGCAGACATTCCATAAAGAGGTGTGTCCGTGAGCGGACTTTCTTGGTGATGGACCTGCTTGCTTTGAACATCAGCGCTGGGTTGGCTGCCTGGGGGTCACCAGGGACTTACAGAGGGACACTGAGCTGTGGGAGCAAGGGCCAGAGGAAATGCTTTCTCCCAGGCATAAGAGCTGGTGGTATCCATTGTTCCTCTGTTGAGCCCTTCCCCCTCCCAATGTGTGGACACAGAGCCACCATAGCTGAGACGTAATCAAACTGGGTAAGAGGTCACTCTGCCCAGAGGATTCCCCGATATTCCACCACCCTCAACTCACAGCCCCACCCAAGACACATCCAGTTGTATCCTTGGTGAGTCTGGTGCTCCCTACTGAGCCCCAAGACTCACACTGGTGGCAGGTGACCTCGGTTTCTGGCAAGGCCTCTTAAAGCAAATATTAGTATAGCATCTGTGGATTGCTTGCTTAATCTTAACAGGTGGCCCTGGAGAGGCACAGGCTGGGGCTAAACTTGGCCTGCAGCTGAACCCCTCTCAGGACTGTGCCAGTGGACACAGTGCCAATGGACAAGGCTATGCTAATAAGACCGGGAGACTTGGGAGCTTTGCTTAGTACATAGAAACAGACACAGACAGGCAGCCAAAATGGGAAGACAAAGAAGCAGAAACCATATGAGAGAACAGAACAGAGATTCAGGAATAATGGAGTCGAGTAATCTAACAGATGCAGAGTTCAAAACACTGGCTATAAAGATGCTCAATGAACTCAGGAGAAGTGTAGATGAATCCAGCGAGAACTTTAACAAAGAGATAAAAAAATATAAAAATGGAAATGAAAATTATAAAGAAGAACCAGTCAGAAATGAAGAACACATTACCTGAGATGAAGAGGGAATCAACAGAGTGAATAAAGAAGAGGATCAAACACCCGATATAGAGGATGGAGAAGCCAAGGACATTCAATCAGAATGGCAAGAAAAAAAAGCCAAGACTATAATAATAATTTAAGTAGTCTATGGGACACTATTAAGTGTAAAAATATCTGGGTCATAGGGGTACCTGAAGCAAAACAAGACATTGAAGAGCTATTTGAAGCATAATGGAAAAGTTCCCTTACCTGGTGAAGGAAATAGACATACAAACCCAGGAAGCTCAGAGGTCCACATCAAGATACATTATAATTAAAATGCCAAAGGTTAAATACAAAGAGAGAATCTTAAAAGCAGCAAGAGAAAAGCAGTTTGTTACCTACAAGGGAGCACCCATAAGACTGGTAGCTGATTTCTCCAAGGAAACTATACAGGACAGAAGGGCTTGGCACAAAATATTCAAAGTGATGAAAACCCAGGATCTACAACCAAGAATCCTTTATCCAGCAAAGCCATCAGTTAGAGTCAAACAACAGATAAAGAGTTTACTTGACAAAAATAAGCTAAAGCCAGCATTACAGGAAATGTTGGAATGTCTTCTTCAAGAAGAAAAACATGTATTAAAAACATGAATAAAGAATACTAATAACTACATTCCTATCAACAAGTATCTCAAATGGAAAAGAATAAGTGCACCAACCAAAAGATAGGGAGGCTGAATGGATAAGAAAATGAGACCCCTACTTATGCTGCCTACAAGAGACTCACTTCAGATGAAAAGACATACAGAGACTAAAAAGTAAGGGATGGAAAAAGATATTGCCTTGATGGACTTAGAAAGTATTGCACTGAATGAAATAAGTCAGAGAGAGAAAGACAAATATCGCACGATTTCACGTTCATGTGGAATCTAAAGAAAATAAAAAACAACAGCAGCAAAAAGTGAAATAAACTCATAGATACAGAGTATATTCTGAGGGCAATTAGATGGGAGGAGGATTGGGGAGTTCGGTAAAAAAAGGCAAAGGGATTAAGAACTACAAACAAATAGTTACAAAATAGACATGGAGATATAAAATGTAGCATAAGGAAAATAGTTAATAATGTAATAAATGTGTAGGGGGGAAGAAGGGAACTAGATTTAGTGGAGTGATCACTTTGGGAGTTATATAGATCTCTGATCACTGTGCTGTACAACTGAAATATATTATTGTATGCCAACTATAATTGAAAAAACTCATTGAATTGTACAATGTAAACAAGAGCAACTAATTGTCTATTATATTTAAATAAAACTGGAAAAAAACCTTTTGGTTTTTATTGATTTTATATATTGTTTTCTAGTCTCTATTTTGTTTATCTCTGCTCTCAACTTTATTATTTCTTTCTGCTACTTTTAGGTTTGCTTTCTTTTTTTTTTCTACTTCCTTAAGTTATAAGGTTAGTTTCTTGATTTGAGATATTCTTTGTTTTTTAATGTAAGTATTTTAAACTATAAATTTCTCCCTTTGAACTACTTTTGCTGTATCCCATAAGTTTTGGTATGTAGTGTTTTCATTTTTTGAAAATATTTTCTCATTTCCTGTGATTTCCTCTGTAATCCACCAGTTGTTAAAAATGTTTATTTTTCACAGTTTAGTGAATTTTCCAGTTTTCTTTTTCTTATTGATTTCTAACTTCATCACTTTATGGCCAGAGAATATGCTTTGTATGATATCTATCTTTTAAAATCTATTACAACTTAATATGTGGCCTAACATATGGTCTATTCTTATTGTTTTCTATATGCCTTTTATCTTTATTGACCCTCATTTCTTGCATTACTGTCTTCTTTAGCATTTAGTTGATTTTTTTGTGGTAAAATATTTAAATTCTTTTTTCATTTCCTTTTGTGTATATTTATAGTCATTTTCTTTACAGTTACCATAAAGATTACATTTAACATTCTAAAGTTATAACAATCTAATTGAATTTATACTAACTTAACTTCAATATCATATTAAAACTCTGCTCAATCCCCACCCCTTGCAGTTGTTGATTTCATAAAATTATATCTTTATACAGTGTATGCCCCTAAATATAAACTAATAATGCTTTTAAATGGACTAGTCTCTTAAATTATATAGAAAACAAACTTGGAGTTACAAACCAAAGTAATAGGTTTTACACTAATAATTGTTTTTGTTCTTTTTACACTAATAATTGTTTTGTCTCTTAACTCATTTAAGAAGGAAAAAGTACCATTACAAACCATCTAAAAATAATACTACTTTTTATAATGCCCATGTATTTACCATTGTGAGACCTTTATTTCTCCATATGGCTTGGAGTTTTGTGTATTGTCCTTTTACTTTAAACTGTAGGACTCCCTTTAGCATTTCTTGCAAGTCTGGACTAGTAGTTATAAATTCTGATGGCTTTGTTTATCTGGAAATATCTTAATTTCGCCTTCATTCTTGAGGGACATTTATGCTGGATACAGGATTCTTCATTAACAATATTTTTTTTTATTTTCCACAATTTAAATATACTGGCCCTCTGCTTTCTGGTCTCCAAAATTTCTGAGATATCTGCTGATATTTTATTGAGGATCCTTTAAGTGATAAGTCATTCTCTCTTGCTGCTTTTAGAGTTTCTTTTTATTTTTGTTTGGCATTTTCATTGTGGGTCGTTTGAATTCATCTTACTTTGTTGAGCTTCTTGGATATTTACATTAACATTTTTCATCAAATTTGGGGAGCTTTCAGCCACTATTTTTTTTTCCAAATATTCTCTCTGCCCCTTTCTCTCATTCTTTTCCTCTGGGAATCCTACAATTAGTATGTTGGTCCATTTGATAGAGTCCCACAGGCCCCATAGGATCTGTTTATTATTTTTTCAATCTTTTCTCCTTTTTGTTCCTCAAACTCAATAATTTTCATTGTTCTAACTTCAAGTGTGTTGATTTGATTCTTCTACCTGCTCAAATTTGCCTTTGAATTCCTCCTGAGAATTTTTCATTTCAGTTATTATACTTTTCAGCTCCGGAATTTCTTTTGAGTTTCTTTTTAGGTTTTCTACTTCTTTAATGATAGTTCCATTTTCTTTACACAGCTTTTTCTTGACTTTATCCACATCTTTATCTAGTTCTTTAAGCATATTTAAGATAAATGTTTTAAAGTCTTTGTCTAGTATGTCTTTCATTAGGTCTTTCTCAGGGACAGTTTCTGTTGATTTTTTTTTATTTTGAATAGCAATACTTTCCCATTTCCTTGTGTGAGCTGTGACTTCTTGGTCAAATATGAGGCATTTTAATCTAATAATGTGATTATTCTAGAAGTCAGATTCTTCCCCATTTCCAGACTTTCCTTTTCTGTTATATTTTTTTATTATTTTAGAAAGTCTCTGTGCCAAGTGTCAGTCTGAAGTGTAAACTTAAGGCCTTTTCAGGTACATTGTGAGCCTTTCAGTGGACATGCAGGATGCAACAACAATGTCTGCTTACCTTTTTGTTTGCACATATATGATCAGAAGTAGCAATCAATGATCATAGCTCCCTGATATTTTGAGTACAGAGTCCTTTTTGCTCACCTTTTTTTTAAAATAATATTTAAAATTTTTCAGCTATAGTCGGCATACAATATTATATTAGTTTCAGGTGTAAACATAGTGATTAGACATCTGTATAACTCGCAAAGTAATCACAATAGATCTAGTACCCATCTGACATCATACAAAGTTATTAAAATATTATTGACTATATTCTTTATGCTATATTTTATATTTCCATGACTATTTCATAACTACTATTTTGTACTTCTTAATCCCTTCCCCTTTTTTCATCTGCCCCCAATCTCCACCATCTCATAGCCCTCAAAATGTTCTCTGTATCTATGACTTTATTTATTTATTTTTTTACTTTGTTCTTTAGATTCCGCATGTATGTGAAATCATATGGCATTGTCTTTCTTTATCTGATTTACTCTACTCAACACAATACCTGCTAGGTCCATCATGAAATAACTTTTTCCATTGCTTTACTTTTAGTCTGTGTGTGTCTTCTAATCTGGAGTCTCTTGTAGGCAGCATGTGCAAGGGTCTTGTTTTCTTATCTACTCGGCCACTCTATCTTTTGATAGAAGTATTTAATTATTTTTCATTTGAAGTTCTTGTTGATAGATATGTGGCCATTGCCATTCTTTTCACATTTTTGATACCTATTTTTTCTTATTCTTAAAGAAGTACCTCCAGCATTTTCTGCAATACTGGATTGGTGGTGATGAACTTGTTTATATTTATATTGTACCTGTCCTTCGACTCTAAATGATAGCTTTGTTAAGTAGAGTAATCTTGGTCGTAGGTACTGGCTTTCCATACTTTGAATATTTTGTGCCAAACCCTTCTGGCCTGCAAACTTTCTGTTGTAAAATCAGGTAACAGTCTTGTGGTAGCTCCCTTGTAGATAACCAATTGCTTTCCTCTTGCAGCTTTTAAAATTTTCTTTGTCTTTAACCTTTGGCATTTTAATTATGATGTATGTCTTTGTGTTGGCCTCTTTGAGTTGATCTTGTTTGGGACTCTAAACTTTGTGGGCTTGTATGTCTATTTCCTTCACCAGGATAGGAAAGTTTTCCATCACTATTTCTTCAAACAGGTTTCTAATTCCTTGCTCTCTCTCTTCTCCTTCTGACATCCCTATGATTCAATAGCTGGCATGCTTGTTGTCCCAGAGACCCCTTAAACTATTCTCATTTTATTTGGATTCTTTTTTCTTGTTGCTATTCTGATTAAGTGTCCTTCACTACCTATCCTCTACTCAATTTTCCACTTATTCCAATCTGTTAATTCCCTCTAATGTATTCTTCATCTCAAATATTGTATTTTTTATTTCTGATTGGTTTCCTTTTATGTTTCCATCTCCAGTTTTATATTTTCTATCTCCTTTTTTAAAGTTCTCTCAGTTTATCTACTCTTCCCTCAAGTTCATTGAGCATCCTTTTAATCAGTGTTTTGAACTCTGCATCTGGTAGATTGCTTGTCTCCACTTTGTTCTTTTTTCTGGAGCTTTGTTCTGTTCTTTCATGTGGGACATATTTCTTTGTCTCCCCATTTTGGCTGCCTCCCTGCGTTTGCTTCTATGCATTAGGTAGGGTTCCTAAGTGTCCCAGTCTTAGTAGAGTGGCTTTATGTAGTAGATGTTCTGTGGGGCCCAGTGAGACAGTCTCCCTTGGTCACTTGAGTGAGGTGCTCAAGGTGTGCCCCTTGTGTGGATTGTGTGTGCCTTCCTATTGTAATTGAGCCTTGGTGGCTGTTTGCACTTTGATGGGAGGGATTGACTCTTGGGCTGCTTGGTTATGAGGACTGGCCAGAGAGGGGCTGACCCTTTGGAGCAAGATTCACTCTGGTGCCTGCCAATCTGCCCTCGGGTGTGTCCTCCTCAGATGCAGCCCTGGGTAGTGCTCCAGCTTCAGCACCGTTCAAAGTAGGCCGCTGGGTGTGCTGGCCCAAGAGCCTCCTGGGAGTGATCCAGTTGCAGGCCAACTTCAGCCACAGCCTGAGCACTTCCAGGGCCATCTGGTAAGAGTCACCAAACAACCCACAGATAGCTGCCACCCATGCTGGGCTTATAGGTGCCTCGAGAGGCTAAGCCAGAAACCAAGGCTGGCTGCTGCTAGTACTGGCTTGGTGCTGATAAGCAAGAGATACAGGGAATGCCAAGGCCAGATGTTGCTTGTTTAGATTTTGTGAGCCTTTGAGAGATTTTAGGAAAGTCTGAAGCATGAGCTAAGACAGGCCATTTGTATGGAGTAAACTACTGAAGGCACCTTGGGTGGGCCTGCAAGTTGTGAGAGGCAGAGTCTCAGAGAATCATCTGGGAGGAGTAACCTGTGATATCCCGGTTGATGGGAGACTCAGATATGACAGCTGCCTACATCTGCATGCTGGGAGGTGAGAGAGCTCAACAAAAGAACAATGGATACTGCCAGTACTTCGGTCAGGAAGAAAGCTATTTCTCCAGGCCTTGCCCTGAAGCCTGAAAACTCAGTGTTTCCCCACATGTCCTTGCTCAAGGTACTCCTCAAGCAGTGGCCCCAGTGCTGGAGCTCAGAGTGAGTGAGTCCATTCGTCAGTGAGTAAGTCTGGGTTCTGACCCTTTAGGAGGAATGTCTGTGGCTCCCATAGCCTTCTGTCTCACTCAGCCACAACCTCCACTGGTTTTCACAGCTAGAGGTTGCAGGGACTTCTCTTCTCAGCACTGGCACCCTAGGATGGGGATCCCAGTGTAGGGCCAGGACCCCTTGCTCCTTGAGGGAGAGAGGGTTTTGCAGCCAAGAAAAGCCTTCCAATATTCAACCACATGCAGTTATGAGATCAGGATGTTTCACATTTCAGCCCATCCTGCCAACCTCAAGGTTACCTCTTATGTATGTTCTAAGTTGCATGACTTCTGTTCAGCCAGACCTCAGGTGACTCCCAGTGATGGTTGCTCTGTAGTTTCATATAATTTTGGTGTGGTTGTGAGAGGAGGCATGCACAGCATCTACCTTCTATGCCATCTTCTATCTTCCCTAATTCTTACAGGGTGTGTGCATGACACTAATGGAAATATACTCTCCTGCATGAAGTGTATTGGAAGAAGTCTTAGCAAAAGAATATTAAATGTAGAAGTTAGACACAAATATTATATCTAGCATATCATTTTAATAAAGTTAAAGCAATTATGTGATCCATATTAATAAAACTATATAATAAGAAAACAAGTTTCAACATGCAACTCGGTATTATGTCTACATTATGAGCAAGGAATATCTATATTGGGGACAATATATAGACAGATGTAGGTTATTGTCAGGGTCCTAGCTTTCACTGAATGTTTGGTTGAGGAGTGATTAGAAGGTTACTAAAAATTATTATTTAAGTAAATGTTTAATAAATATATAAGTGGCAAATTAAAGTTTAGTCAAATAATGAAAAGTCTCATCAATGAACTAGTATAAGAAAATCTTCAGCCACTTCATAAAACATGAGGGGATCAAGCCATTGAGCAAGAGGCACACAGAAATCAAATGCTCCTGTGTTCCCCACTGGAGAATGGGGTGAAAGGTTAAAGTACAAATTAGTAGTTGATAGTTGGTCATGAGGATGGGGAACATGGCATAGGGAATGTAGTTAGCATTAATATATTGGCTATGTGGAAAACCAGAGGAGAGAAGGAGCAATTAGGGGGATCATTTTATAAACTATATAAATGTCTAACCAACATATAATCCTCCTCCCGATCTTATGGGGCTCATTTCAGCAACTCATTCATATCTGTTCAAATTCTACCCTCTTTAGAGTGCTGCAGGAGAGAAATAACTACTTTCATCTTTGTCAAAAATATATGGATAAATGGGTTTATTTCTGGACCCTCAAATCTATTTAATCTATGTATATGTCTATACTTATGCTAGAATCATGCTGTCTTGATTACCTTTGCTTTATATTGTTTTGAAATCAATACATGTTAGTCCTCCAACTTTGTTCTTTATCAGGATTGTTTTGAATAGCCTGGATCCCTTGTGTATGAAGTTTAGGGTGAGTTTATCAATTTCTACAAACCAGATAATGGATTCTGTTTAAAACTGTACCGAATCTATAGATCAATTTAATGAGTATTACTATCTTAACAAAATTAAGTCTTTGAAATCATGAACACTTGTCATCTTTCCATTCATTTACTCTTTCATTTCTTTTGATAATTTTTGTAGTTTTCAGAGTATAATTTTTGCACTTGTTCAATTTATTCTAAATATTTTATTCTGTTTGATTATAAAATAATTGCTCTCTTAATTTTATTTTCAGTGTTCATTGCAAGTGTATAGAAATACAACTGATTTCTTTTTTTCAAAAACAGACTCCATTATTCAACATGTATTTATTGAGTATCTACCATATGACATCACTGCTGTGCATACTAAGATATAGATTAGAAGATAAATAATTCAAATATTTACCCTCATGGAGATTACATTCAGATGGAGAAACATAGATAATAAAAGTAGGTTAATATGTAAAAGAAGTGATTTCACATTGAAGGTTATGAAGAAAATAAGAAAATAAAGCAGGGATATGGGATAGAGTGGGTTGGAGTAGTAGGTGAATATGGTGGTAGAGGGGGGAGAATAATTTAAGTGTTGGTATTAATAATTAAATGTTACCTGCTAGTAAATTCCTGTAGATTATACAGTGAAAAAAAAAAAACTTTCAAAGCAAAAAAAAACAAGCAAAGGAAACAACAAACATCAATGAAAAAGCAGAATTGTTCTGGTGAGATTATACAGTGAAAAAAAAAACTTTCAAAGCAAAAAAAAAAAACAAGCAAAGGAAACAAGCATCAATGAAAAAGCAGAATGATTTCTGAGTGAAATCATGAGTACTAAAGGTGCTTCTTTTTCTATTGTTTTATAAATTACCAATTATAAAAATAAGATACTATATTGAAAAATAATTACAGCACACAGATTAAGAAAATAAAACTACTATGATAAAAACCATTCTTAAGATTTTTATTATCTTCCAGTCTTTTCAATACATATGAGAAATTATTTTTGTTTTAATTAGTTTCAAGCATATAGTATGTTGGCTAGACATTTATATAGTTTATAAAATTATCCCACTAATTGCTCCTTCTCTCCTCTGGTTTTCCACATAGCCAATATGTTAATGCTAACTACATTCCCTATGCCATGTTCCCCATCCCCATGACCACTATCAACTACTAATTTGCACTTTAACCTTTCACCCCATTCTCCCGGCCCCCTAATCCCCCTCCCCTCTCTCCATCACCAAATTGCCCACTGTATTTGAGTCTGTTTTTGATTAGTTTGTTCTTTTTGTTCCTTAGACTTCGCATATATGAAATCATATGGTATTTATCTTTGTCTGATATTTTCACTCACCGTAATAACCTCTAGGTCCATCTATGTAATTGCACATGGTAGGATTTCATTTTATTAATGGCTGAGTAATATTCCCTTGTATATATGAACCATAACTTTTTATCTAATCGTCTGTCGATGGGCATTTAGGTTGCTTCCATATCTTGGCTATTGCAAATTGTGCTGCCATGAATAGGGGTGCATAGATCTTTCCAAATTATTGTTTTGGTTTTCTTTGGATAAACACCAGAAGTGCAATTGCTGGGTCAACAGGTCATTTTTTGAGAAACCTCTAGACTGTTTTCCATAGCAGCTGTACCAGTTTACAATCCCACCAACAATGTATGAGGGTTCCCTTTTCTCTGCATCCTCGCCAACACTTGTTTTTTGATTTATTGATGATAGCCATTCTGACAGGTGTGAGATGGTATCTCAATGTGGTTTTAATTTGCATTTCTCTGATGATTAGTGACTTTGAGCATCTTTTCCTATGTCTATTAGCCATCTGCATTTCCTCTTTGGAGAAGTATCTGTTCAGGTCTTCTGCCCATTTTTTAATTGGATTGTTTGTATTTTTGTTGTTGAGTTGTACATGTTCTTTATATATTTTGGATATTAACTCCTTATCAGATGTATCATTAGCGAATATCTTCTCCCAGTGTTTTTGTTTTGTTTCGTTGATGGTTTCCTTTGTCATACAAATACTTTTTAGTTTGACGTAGTCCCATTTGTTTATTTTTTCTTCTGTTTCCCTTTCCCGAGGAGATATATCTGAAAAAGAATTCTTGTTAGTAATATCAGAGAGTTTACTGCCTATGTTTTCCTCTAGAAGTTTTATGGTTTCGGGTCTTACAATTAAGTCTTTAATCCATTTTGAGTCTATTCTTGTATACAGTATAAGAAGGTGGCCCAGCTTTTTTCTTTTTTGCATGTACCTGTCCAATTTTCCCAACACCATTTATTGAAGAGACTATCTTTACCCCACTGTATATTCTTACCTCCTTTATCATATATTAAGTGAATATACAGGCGTGGATTTATTTCTGGGCTCTCTATTCTGTTCCATTGATCAATCTATCTGTTTTTAAGCCAGTACCATGCTGTTTTCATTACTGTAGCCTTGAAGTATAGTACGATATCATGTAGTATGATACGTCCAACTTTATTCTTCTTTCTCAAGATTGCCACAGCTATTTGGGGTTTTTTATGGCTTTATATAAATTTTAGGATTATTTGTTTTAGCTCTCTGAAAAATGCCATTGGTGTTTTGATAGGGATTGCATTGAATCTATAGATTACTTTGGGTAGTATGGCCATTTTAGTGATGTTGATTCTTCCTACCCATGAACATGGTATATGGTTCCATTTATTTGTATCTTCTTCATTCTCATTTTCTGAGAACAGGTCTTTTACCTCCTTGGTTAATTTGATTCCCAGGTATTTTATGATTTTCAATGCAATTGTAAACGGGATTGTTTTCTTAATTTCTCTTTTTGAAAGTTCATTATTGATGAAAAAAATGCCACTGACTTCTGAATATTTATTTTGTAACCTGCTACTTTACTGAATTCATTGATCGGTTCTAACAGTTTTTTTGGTGGAATCTTTAAGGTTCTCTCTACATATCATGCCATCGGCAAATAACGAGAGTTTTACTTCTTCCTTTTCAATTCGAATGCCTTTTATTTCTCTTTCTTGTCTTATTGTTGTAGCTAAGACTTCCAATACAGTGTTGAGGAGGAGTGGTGAAAGTGGACATCCTTCTCTTGTTCCTGATTTTAAGGAAAACACTTTTAGCCTTTCCCCGCTGAGTATGATGTTAGCTGTAGGTGTGTCATATATGGCCTGTATTATGTTGAGGTATGTTCCCTCTATTCCCACTTTGCTGAGAGTTTTTGTTATAAGTGAATGCTGGATTTTGTCAAACACTTTTTCTGCATCTATTGATAAGATCATATGGTTTTTATGTTTTAATTTGTTAATGTGGTGTATCGCAATAATTGATTTGCAGATATTGTACCAATCTTACATCCCAAGACTAAATCAACTTGATCATGGTGTATGATATTTTTAATGTATTGCTAAATTAGGTTTGCTAATATTTTTTGAGGATTTTTGCATCAATATTCATAAGAGATATTGGCCTATAGATTTCTTTTCTTGTAATGTCTTTGTCTGGTTTTGGAATCAAGGTAATGGTGGGCTCATAAAAGGAGTTAGGGAGCCTTCCCTTTTTTTGAGTATTTTGAAATAGTTTGAGAAGAATAGATGTTAATTCTTCACTGAATGTTTGGTAAAATTCGCCTATGAAGCCATCTGGTCCAAGACTTGTTTTTTGGGAGGCTTTGATTACTGATTTTCATTGGAAGTAGTCAGTCAGTTCATATTTTCTGTTGCTTCTTGACTCAGTGTTTCTAGGAATGTGTCCATACTCCCATATTGTACAATTTGTAGGCATGTAATTGCTTGTAGTATTTTCTTATGATCCCTTTGTATTTCTGTGGAATCCATAGTTTTTTTTCTCCTTTCATTTCTGATTTTATTTACTTGAGTCCTCTCTTTTTTCATTGATGAGTCTGGTTAAGAGTCTGTCAATTTTGTTTATCCTTTCAAAGAACTAGCTCTTTGTTTCATTACTCTTTTGTATTGTTTTCTAGATTCTATTTCATTTATTTCTGCTCTGGTCTTTATTATTTCCTTCTTTCTATTCACTTTGTGCTTTGCTATTCTTTTGCTAGTTCTTTTAAGTGTAAGATTAGATTGTTTATTTGAGCTTTTTCTTTTTTCTTTTTCTTTCTTTCTTTCTTTCTTTTTTTTTTTTGTTTTTTGAGGTAGGCCTGTATTGCTATGAATTTCCTTCTTAGGACTGCTTTCACTGTGTCCTATAGATTTTGAGCTGTTGTGTTTTCATTTTCATTTGTCTCTAGGTATCTTTTGATTTCTTTCTTGATCTCATTGATAACCCATTCATTGTTTAGTAGCATGTTATTTAGCTTCCATGTATTTGTGTATTTTCCTGGTTTTTCCTTGTAGTTGATTTCTAGTTTCATAACATTATGATTGGAGAAGACAATTGATATGACATCAGTCTTATTAAATTTATTTTGAGACTTATTTTGTGTCCTGACATGTAATCTATCCTGGAAAATGTTCCATGTGCTCTTGAGAAGAATGTACATTTTGCTACTTTGGGGTAAAATGCTCTGAAAATATCTATTAAATCCATCTATCTGGTCTAGTGTGTCTTTTAAGCCCATTGTTTCCTTGTTGATTTTTTGCCTGGAAGATATGTCCATTGGTGTCAATGTGATGTTAAAGTCTCCTACTATGAGTGTATTACTGTTGATCTCTCCTTTTATGTCAGTCAATAATTGCTTTATGTATGTAGGTGCTCCTGTGTTGGGTGCGTACATGTTTACTAGGGTTATGTCCTCTTGATTTATTGATCCCTTTATCTTTACGTAATTCTTTTTTTTTCTCTTATTAGTGTCTTTGCTTTAAAGTCTATTTTGTCTGATATAAGTATCACTACCCTGGCTTCTTTTTAAATTTCCATTTGTATGAAATCTCTTTTCCATCTCTTTACTTTCAGTCTGTGAGTGTCATTTGATCTGAATCGGGTCTCTTGTAGACAGCATATGCATGGGTCTTGTTTTCTTATCCATTTGGCTACCCTATGTCTTTTGATTGAAGCATTTAATCCATTCACATTTAAAGTGATTACCGATAGGTACCTAGTTACTTCTAGTTTATCAGTCATATTTGTTATTTCTATTTTCTTTTTTAGCCCTTCTCTTTTTACAGAAGTCCTTTTAACATTGCTTGTAATACTGGCTTTTGGTGATGAACTCCTTAAGCTTTTTCCTACTTAGGAAACTCTTTATTTCACCTTCCATTTTAATCAAAAGCCTTGCTGGGTAGAATATTTGTGGTTGTAGATTCTTGTTTTTCATAACTGAATATTTCTTGCCAGTCCCTCTGGCCTGCAAAGTTTGCATTGAAAAATCAGCAGACATTCTTATGGGTGTACCCTTGTAAGTAGCTTCCTTTCTCTTGTTGTTTTTAAGATTCTCTTTGTCTTTGACCTTTGGCATTTTAATTATGATGTGTCTTGGCAGGTTTGCTTGAATTCCTCTTGTTTGAGACTCATTGTGCTTTCTGAACTTGTATGTCTAATTCCTTTGACAGGTTAGGCAATTTTTCTGTCATTTTTTCTTCAAATAGATTCTCAATCCCTTTCTCTTTCTCTTCTCCTTCAGGTACTCCTATAATCCGGATATTGTTATGCTTCATGTCATAAACTATCCTCATTTTTTAAAATTCTTTTTTCTTTTTGTTGTTTTTACTGGGTGTATTCTGCTACCTTGCCTTACAGTTCACTGATTTGATCTGCTTCATCCAACCTACTGCTGAATCCTCTTGTGTATTCTTCATTTCAGTTATTGTATTCTTCATTTCTGTCTGGTCCTTTTTTATGGTTTCTATGTCCTTTTTTATGTTTACTATCTCTCTGTTGAGGTTCTCATTGTGCTCATCCATTCTCCCCATAAGTTCGTTGAGCATTCTTATAACCATTATTTTGAACTCTGTCTCTGTTAAGTTGTTTGCCTCCATTTATTTAGCTTATTTTCTGGAGTTTTCTCCTGTTGTTTCATGTGTGGCATTTGTTTATTTGTTTGTTTGTTTCATTTTATTAGCCTTTCTATGTTCGTTTCTATGTGTCGGGAATATTTGTTTCATCTCTCAGCTTTGGCCAGATGGCCTAATGTGGGAGGTGTCCTGTGTGGCCCAGTTGTGCACTCTCCCTGATCCCCTATGCTGGGGGCTCTGGACGTGATCTTTGTGTGGGTTGTGTGTGATTTTCTATTGTCAGCAAGCCTTTATTGTTGTTAGTACTGTTGTGTCCAGAATAACCAGACCCAACTTGAGTGCTCTTAACCAGGAGACAGTTTATTAGCCGGCGGCTGTCCTTGCAAAGGAGCAGCCCGAAATGCCAAGATACAAGGTTTTTAAGCCCCAAATCCCATTCCTCATTCTGTCTTAAACACAAAGGTCCATCTTTCTCCTATTCACTACCTGTCAACCCACTGGTCAGGTGTGCAAGCGGGAAGTACAGAAGCAGAAAGCTTGTGTTAGAATGTTATGTTCCTATGGGTGATTGCCTATGTTCCCATGGACAATAGCCAGTGTTCCCATGGGCGATGGCCAAACAGTAATTTTCAGCTTATATACAATCGATTATTTTTCATGCCACGCAAGCAAGCAGGGTTACACAGGCTAAAATTGGCAGTTAGCGTATGAGCTCATTGTTACAAGTTTCATGATTAACAGAATGTGGTTAGGGGTTCCAGAAACTAGGCCTAAGTTATAGACTTCCTTTGTCCAGTTTCAGGTTTTAATTATTCTTTAACCCTTTCACATTTCAGCAGGCCATTACAGTACATCAGTGGATGAGATTAATGCTCAGGCTAATTGTGGGAATTGACTACACCTACAGGGTAAGAGATGCTGTGTAGGTGCTGACTCCACTGAGTGGAATTTTCCCTAGCAGGCTTGTGTATTTGTTGTAACCACCCTCTGTGTGTATCGCTAATGGAGGCAGTCAGGAGTTGCTCTGTTGTGCTCTGGTGCCAGCCTCCAATGCGTTGGTTTTGTGGCCGCTTGGGAGGGGTGGCCAAGGTCAGCCACTGCTTTTGATAGCTCAGGGCTACCCAGTGGGAACTACAAAGCAATCTGCAGATGGTTGTTGCCTATGCTGGATCTATAGGTAAGTGGAAGAGACAACGCTGCAGGCAGCGGTCGGTTATCCCCCATTCCTGACCTAGGGCAGTTTAGCAGAGGGACCAGTGCTCTTTAAGGCCTGAAACTGCCTGTCAGTTGCCTGTAAGTCTCTGAAACTGGATAAGCCTCTGGGTGATATGCATGTTGGGTGGCTCAGGGACACTGGGAGTCTCCTGCATCTGTTGAGTAAATCTGCCCTGCCACTGGAGTGTCAGTTTATATGGGGTAGGTTCTCAGAGAGATAATGACAGATCAATGCAGTCTCAGTTTTGCTGCAACTTTAGTAATAGTTTGCATGTTCCTGCAGAAGTCCCAGATCACAGCAAGAGCAGCTGCTCTCTGGGACTGGCTCACGGCTCCCTGAGATCTGCCCAGGTTCCTATTGGCAGCAGAGATCTGCCTGACCCTATCTCGGAAATGTGGCTCACAGAGCTGGCTGCCAGCTGCGAGTACTTGGCCCTGAATGCGTGTAGGGCGTGGCAGCCTTCCAGCAACGAAATCCCCTGGCAATCTGCAGGTTGGGTGGGGCAGGCTGATACCCTCTGGCAGTGCTTTCTAATGGCTCTGTAGGAGGCGTCTGCACAGTCAAGCTGGCACAGTTCATAGATTGCCCCATAAGAAGGCCAGACTAAGGCACAATGGTGGCTGCCCTTCCAGCCCTCATTCTGGCACCAGGTTGTGATGACGCACTACTGAAAAGGTCACAGAAATGTGAAAGGGTTAAAGGATAATTAAAACCTGAAACTGGGCAAAGGAAGTCTATACCTTAGGCCTAGTTTCTGGAACTCCTAACCGCATTCTGTTAATCATGAAACTTGTAACAATGAGCTCATACGCTAACTGCCAATTTTAGCCTGTGTAACCCTGCTTGCTTGCGTGGCATGAAAAATAATCAATTGTATATAAGCTGAAAATTACTGTTTGGCCATCGCCCATGGGAACACTGGCTATTGCCCATGGGAACATAGACAATCACCCATAGGAACATAACATTCTAACAAGCAGCTTTCTGCTTCTGTACTCCCCGCTTGCACCCCTGACCAGTGGGTTGACAGGTAGTGAATAGGAAAAAGATAGACCTTTGTGTTTAAGACAGAATGAGGAATGGGATTTAGGGATTAAAAACCTTGTATCTTGGCATTTCGGGCTGCTCCTTTGGAAGGACAGCCGCTGGCTAGTAAACTGCCTCTATAATCAAAGCACTCAGGTTGAGTCTGGTTATTCCGGTCACAACAAGGTAATACAAACTTTCTCAGTAGGGAACCCAAGTGAGCCTCTGACCCACCGCCAGTGTCCCAGGTGAGTGTCTGCAGGTCAGAAAACCCGACCATGGGTCTTTCAAAGGGGTGTCTAGGGTTTCAATCTCCTTCCGTCTCACCCAGATGGCTGAAATCTCTTCTGGTTTTTACAGTCAGAGTTATTAGAATCTTCTCTTCCCTGTGATATGGGATACCACTTGTAAAATTCTTAATCTTTTATCAGGAACTGATAGGGGACATCTCTTGCAGAGATCTTAATCTTTTTAAGTAAACCTAGTTAAGTCTTCTTTCCTCTTTAAGAAAAAAGCCCTCTCCCTCAAATCCCAAGAATTGCCCCAAAACTGGTGACTCAGATCTTCTGGCTATTGATAAGGGTCATTAGCCCATTGTTAGCAAAAATGGTGTTAAGTCAGACAGGGTCCTTAGAGTCTGAGAGGGGAAGAGACTTTAGGTCAAAGGTCGTTTTTTACTCTTTAAGAAATATATTAATCAAGCCTATTTCCCTTTACTTGCTTAATAGGCAAATCAATAATAGAAACTAATAGATATATGATTTAAATAACAAGTTTGTATCTTTTCCTTATCTAGGGACTGAGACTGCACTTCAGCAAGAAACCCAAGATCCCGCCCTAAGGCAGAAAGGGAAAGAGCTCCAGTAGGCAGGGACAATGACCCTTCTCAGCAAGAAGCAAATACAGGAGACCTCCCATCCCTCAACATCTATACTAATAATAAGGCGGTTCATGGCTCTTAGAAAAGAGTTAGGCAATAAAGTTAGGGAGTTTCGGATCTGCCTGAAAAGACACTGAGGTCATCCTATCCTAAAAGGGGTCCTCTCTAATCCAATCCCAATTAGGCCAGAAGGTATTTTTTAGGCTAAAAGTAACTCATAGAAAGAAACGAGAGAGCAGAGAATTAAATACCAGTTAAGCCAGTCATTCCCACCTGCGCAGTGACTGGCTTAAAGACCCCAGCGACCTTCAATTCACCTGAGCCTCATTATAATAAGATGCATGTGCCCAGAAGTTCATTAATATGATAACAGACTGAATTCTGGGAACGAACACGTGCAGAAAGCAAATGATGAATCACTGACTCTTGTCAATCTTAGCTGTCAATCAAAGAAGCCCACCCCTCTAAGAAAAGTAACCAGCCACAGCATATAAGGATGAAAACCCCAAAGGCTTTGTTACCAGGCATTTTGAGCCACGCTTCTATTGCTCAGGCCCACTTCCATGTTTGGAAATTTACTTTCCCTTCTAATCAAGCTTTTTTTCTGCTGTATTTCGGTGTCTTGCTCAATTCTTTGCTCGAGACATCAAGAACCTGGACAATGTACTGAGAGCGGACTGTCACTCTCTGGTAACACCTGGGCTAGGACCCTGGGCTGGGGAGCCCCCAAATGAGACCAGGACCCCCATCTCATTCAGGAGAGCCTCTGCAGCCTCGCTCTCCCTCCCAGTGATCCTCCACCACCCGTGAGTGCAGGTCCAGCCAAATTCACGACTTGCCTCTCCTACCTGCTTCAATGTGGCTCCTTCCTTATTTTATCATATGTAGGTGTTACAATCAGCTGGACTTCAGGTGATTCTCCACGTTGATTATTTTGTAATTTGGTTGTAATTTCAATGAAGCGACCCTGGAAGGAGACAAATCCTGCTTTTACCTAGTCTGCCATCTTCCCCCCTCCTTCCTGAGAATGTAATTTTTATATATAATTGTTTTGCTACCAATGTTTTTGGTCATGGTATAGAATCCTCTTTATATGTTGCTGAACATGGTTTGTCAGTATTTTGCTGATTGTTTGCCTCTATATTCATAAAAAATATTGGCCTTAAGTTTTCTTCTGAAGACGTATTATTTTGGTATCAGGATAATAAATACTGGCCTCATGGAATAATCTAAGAAATGCTGTCTCCCCTTCTATTTTTCTGCGAAAGTATGTAAAGAATTGATATCAATTCTTCTTTAAATTTTGGTGGAATTCACTGATGAAGCTCTCTGAGCCTCAGTTTAACTTTGTTGAAAGTTTTTGATAATTGATTCAATTTCTTTGTTAGTTACACTTCTATTCGGATTGTCTACTTCTTTTTTTTTTAAATATTATTAAATTTATAGGGGTGACATTGTTAAAATTATATAGGTTTCAAGTGTGCAATTCAATAATACATCATATATGTATTGCATTGTGTTCTCCACCCAAAGTTAATTCCTTTTGTCACCATATATTTGACCTTTTTACCTTTATCTAACACCCCTCCCCCATCGTCCTTCTAGTAACCACTAAACTGTTTCCGTGTCCATGAGTCTGTTTGTCATGTTTGTTGCTTTCAGTTTTATATTCCACATATAAGTGAAATTATATGGTTCTCAACTTTCTCTTAGTTTGCTTAGCATGATAATCTCAAGATCTATTCACGTTGTCACAAATGGCAATATTGCATCTCTTCTTATAGCTGAGTAATATTCCATTGTTTATATGTACCATATCTTTATCCAATCATCTATTGAAAGGCACTTCAGTTGTTTCCATGTCTTCGCCACCATAAATAATGCTGCTATGAACATTGAGGTGTATATATCTTTATGGATAAATATTTTCATTTTGGGGGGTAGATATCCAGAAGAGGGATTACTGGGTCATAGGTAATTCTATTCTTAATTTTTTGAGGAACCTCAATACTGTTTTCCATAGTGGCTATACCAATTTACACTCCCACCAGCAGTGTATGAGGATTCCTTTTTCCCCACAACCTCTCCAACACTTGTTATTAGTTGTCCTGTTGATGATAGCCATTCTAACAGGTGTGAGGTGGTATCTCACTGTGGTTTTGCCTTGCATTTCCCCAATAACTAATGAAGTTGAGCATCTTTTCATAGATCTGTTAGCCATTTGTATGTCTCCTTGGGAGAATATCTGTTCAGGTCCTCTGCCCATTTTTAATTGTTTTTGTTGTCGTTATTGAGTTTATGAGTTCTTTATATATTTTGGATATTAGCCCCTTATCAGAGGCACTCTTTGCACATTACCTTCTCCCATTCAGTTGGTTTCCTCTTTGTCTTGTTGATTGTTTTTTTGGCTGTGCAGAAGGCTTTTAGTTGGATATAGTCCCATGCATTTATTTTTGCTTTTACTTCCCTTGCCTTTGAAGTCAAAATTCATAAAATCCTCTCTAAAACCAAGGTCCACGAGTTTGGTACCCATGTCTTCTTCTATGCAATTTATTGTTTCAGATCTTATATTTAGGTCTTTGATCCATTTTGAGTTAATTTTGGTATATGGTGACAGATAGCAGTCTAGTTTCATTCTTTGGCATCTGGCATTCCAATTTTCCCAGTACCATTTATTGAAGAGGCTTTCCTTTCTCCACTGTATATTTTTGACTCCTTTGTCAAAAACTAATTATACACACACACACACACACACACACACACACACACACACGTTTTATTTCTGGGCTATCAATTGTGTTCAATTGGTCTGTGTGTCTGTTTTGATTATTGTCACTTTGTAGTATAATTTGAAGCCAGGCAGTGTGATACCTCCGGCCTTGTTCTTTCTTCTCAGGATTGCTTTGGCTATTAAAGGTCTTTTGTGATTCCATACAAATCTAATGATTTGTTGTTGTTGTTGTTGTTGTTGTTGTTGTTGTTGTTATATTCTTTAAAAAAAAGTCATTGGGATTTTTATGGTGATTGCATTAAATCTGTATATTGCTTTAGGTAATATGGCCATTTTAACTATGTTGATTCCTTTAATCCATGAACACGAAATATCTTTCCATTTCTTTTTTGTTTGTTTGTTTTTTAGATGGACTTTATTTTTTATTTTTAAAATTAATTGATTTTTATTATGGTGTCATTGGTTAACGAAATCCAGTTAAGTTTCAGGTATGCAATTCAACAGTAAGGCATATATATATATATATATTTACACTGTGTGTTCACCTCCTATAGTTAGATTTCTGTCACCACATATTTGACCCATTTTAACCCATGTACCTCCCCCATCTCCCCTCTCCCCCTACCCTCTGGTAATCACTAGTCTACTGTTCATGTCCATGAGTCTCTGTTTGTCCTGTTCATTTGTTGCTTTTAGGTTTTATCCCACATATATGTGATATCACACGGTTTTCAACTTTTTCTGTCTGGATTATTTTGCTTAGCATGATTATCTCAAGGTCCATCCATGTTGTCGCAAATGGCAGTATTTCATCTCTTCTTACAGCTGTGTAATATTCCACTGTATTTATGTAACACAGCTTCTTTATCCAATCATCTATTGTAGGACACCAGTTGCTTCCATGTCCTGGCCACCGTGAAAAATGCTGCTACGGACATTGGTGTGCAAATATCTTTTCGGATATATGTTTTCAAGTCTTTGGGGTAAATATCCAGTAGAGGGATTGCTGGATCACATGGTAAATCAATTCTTAGTTATTTGAGGAAGCTCCATACTGTTTTCCATAGCGGCTGTACCAATTGCAATCCCACCAGCAGTGTAAGAGGGTTCCTTTTTTTCCACATCCTCTCCAACATTTGTTATTACTTGTCCTGTTTATAACAGCTATTCTAACAGGTGTGAGATGGTATCTCATTGCTCTTTCCATTTCTTTATGTTTTCTTCAACTTCTTTTAATAATGTCTTGTAGTTTTCAGTGTATAGGTCCTTCACATGCTTTGTTAAGTGTATTCCGAGGTATTTTAATGTGTTGGAATTGCAAAAGGAATTGTTTTTCTCATTTCTTTTTCTGAAATTTCGTTGTTAGTGTATAGAAACACAATGGATTTTTGTACATTGATTTTGTATCTTGCAAAGTTACTGCATTTGTTCATTGTTTTAAACAGTTTTTCGGTGGAGTCTTTAAGGTTTTATTTTTAAATTACAGTTGGCATATATTAGTTTCAGGTGGACAACATAGTGATTAGACATTTATATAACTTACAAAGTGATAACACAAATAAGATAGCATCACCTGACACTGTATATAGTTATTATAACATTATTGACTATATTCCTTGTGCTTTACTTTATATCCCCATAACTACTTTGCAACTACCAATTTGTATTTCTTAATCCCTTCTCTTTTTCACCCACTCCTTCAATTTCTCTCCTGTCTGGCAACCATTAAATATTTTCTGTTTTGATGTATCTATGAGTTTCTGGTGTTTTTTTTTTGTTTGTTTTTTTAATTTTGTTCTTTAGATTCCACATGTAAGAGAAATCATGGCATTTATCTTTCTCTGAATACGTCACTCAGCACAATATCCTCTAGGTTCATCCATGTAGTTGCACATGGCAAGATTTCATTGTTTTTTTATGGTTGAGTAATATTCCATTGTATATATGTACTACCTCTTTGTCACCTGGGACATCTAGGTTGCCTCCATATCTTAGCTATCATAAATAATACTACAATGAACATATGGATTCGCATATGTCCCTTCAAAGTAGTGTTTCAGGTTTCTTTGGATATATACATGCAGAACTAGGATTACTGAGTCTTCGTTTTAAAGCCCATTTTGTCTGGTATAAGTATTGCTACCCTAGCTTTTTTGTTTCCATTTTCATGAAATATTTTTTCCATCTCTTTACTTTCAGTCTGTGTGTATCTTCAGATTTGAAGTGAGTCTCTTGTAAGTAGCATAAGTAAGGGTTTTATTTTATCCATTCAGCCACCCTACGTCTTTTGATTGGAGCACCTAATTAATTGACATTGAAAGTAACTGTTGCTAGATATGTAATTGTTGACATTTTATTATTCATGTTTTTTTCTTCTTTTTCTTAAAGAAGTCCCATTAACATTTCTTGTAATATTGGTTTGGTGGTGATGAACTCCTAGCTTTTTCTTGTTTGGGAAGCTCTTTATCTGTCCTTTGATTCTAAATGATAGTTGACAGTCTTCTGGGAGCTCCCTTTTTGGTAAGTAATTGCTTTTCTCTTGCTGCTTTTAAGATTCTCTCTCTTTAATCTGTGGCATTTTAATTATGACATGTCTTGGTGTGGGCCTCTTTGTGTTAATTTTATTTGGGACCCTCTGTGCTTCATGGGTTTCTATGTCTATTTCCTTCACGAGGTTAGGGAAGTTTTCAGTCATTAATTTTTGAAATAGGTTTTCAATTCCTTGGTCTCTCTCTTCTTCTAGTATCCCTATGACACAAATGTAGGTATGCTTGATGTTGTCCCAGAGGCCCCTTAAATTATCCTCATTTTTTAAAATTCCCTTTTCTTTTCACTGTTCCAATTGAGTGTTTTTGCTACCTTATCTTCCAAATCACTGACTCAATTCTCTGCTTCATCTAATCTACAGCTGATTCCCTCTAATGAATTCTTTAGTTTAGATACTTCATTCTTCATTTATGACTAGTTCTTTTTCATGTTTTCTATCTCCATTTTTATGTTTCCTACCTCTCCGTTGAAGTTCTCACTGAGATCAATGAACATCCTTATAACCAGTGTTTTGAACTCTGTACCTGGTAGCCTGCTTGTCTCCATTTTGTTTAGTTTTTTTTTTTTCTGAAGCTTTCTTCTGTTCTTTCTTTTGGGACATGTTTGTCTCCCCATTTTGTCTTCCTCCCTCTGTTTGTTTCTATGTACTATGTAGAGTGACTAGGTCACCCAGTCTTAGTAGAGTGGCCTTATATAGTAGGTGTCCTGTAGGACCCAGTGGCACAGTTTCTTTGGTCACTTGAGGTGGGTGCTCTAGGATTGCCCCTTGAATAGGTTGTGTGTGTTCTTCTGTTTAGTTGAGGCTTGGCTGCAATTTGCACATTAGTAGGAGGGACTGACTCTCAAGCTGATTATGAGGACTAGCCAGTGACTACAGTGGAGGAGCTGTTGTGCAGGGGCTGACCCAGAGGAAGATTTTCTTTACCAGGGCTCTGGTGCTTTCTCAGCCTACCCTTTGGGTATGTCATCCTTGGTTATGGCCCTGGGTGGTGCACTGGCTCAGATCAAAGCCGGCCACTTGGCATGCAAGCTGGTGCCTCCTGGGAGGGGCCACCTGGCTTTTCAACACACAGTACACATTTATAAGGTTTCTCCCCAGAATGAATCCCTCTGATATCTGATGAATTCTGGCTTCAAGATGAAAGCTTTCCCACACTTGTTACATTCATGGGGCTTCTCTTCAGTATGGGTTATCCGATGCTTACTGAGGGGTGCTTTTAGGAAGAAGACTTTAGGCTTTCCCACATTTGGTACATTCATAGGCCTTCTCTCCAATATAAACTGTCTGATGCTTGTAGAGATCTGACTTACATGAGAAGTTTTTTTCCACACACAGCACATTCATAGGGTTTCTCCTTAGTATGAAATTTCTGATGTGTCTTGAGATCTACCTTACAAGTAAAGCCTTTTCCACATTCTGCACATTCACAGGGTTTATCTCCGATATGACTTCTCTGATGTATAATGAGTGCTGAAGGCTTACTTCTAATGGCTTTCCCACATTTTTTGCTGTCAAAATGTTTCTCAACAATATGAATTATTAAGATGTGTTTTCTGAAAAAGGTTTTCAAACATTTAGAACATTTATAAGGGTTTGAGGATAATTTCTCTAATACATACTAAGTTCTGATTAACCCCTCTAAATTGACTTAAAAGGTTGTCATGGTTTGCCATAACTTGCCAGTCTTCTAAAATGGAGCAAAGTGAAGTATTCCTTGTGAACTGATCCATCATCTCAAAAGAGAATAAATATTCTTCAGAAATTCTCACTTTTTAATCTAAATTCTTCATCTGTCAGGAAAAGGAAGATAAAATTAACTCAACAATAAAATCAGAAATCAAAGTATGCAGCCTATAATTAGATATACTACTCTTCCAATGGCTGGTCCAGGGCTTGACACATAGCTGGTGCTTAATGAACAATTGTGGGAAAAAAATCAACATCTTAATACTACATTCTGTTCATCGATCATTACTTCCTATTTTCTTCCCCAACTGTCCTCATTTATAGACATTTCTTGTCTTTCCTCTAAAACTATATTTACCTTTAATTCTAATATTAAACCTTGATACTTATGGTTTTATTTACTGTGACTATTATAAACTTAGACCTTTCTCAAATTTTATTCTCATTTCTTTAAAACAAAGAAAACAAATCAACCAATATCTTTACTATACTGTACTGTCACAATGTTCAAATTATATATGTAATTCCTGTACTCAGAGCCCGTCTGTAACACTTTTAGGCCAACAGATCTAATTATCTACAGTAGTTCACTAGCACCAACAAATACATTCTATTCCAGTAGGATCGCAGTACAAATTATTCTCTACAAAGTCAGATTTATTGCATGTTTGTATATGTACACATGCCCGTCTACACCACTTAGCTTGCTTTTCTTCTTTCTGCCTACTTATTCAAAATGTATTGTGTGAGTGTGTGGCTAATACTGAAATATTACTTTTCTCAATCTCCTCGTATTACCTTCAAAGGTCTTCCCGCCCACCCTCCCCACCCTCTGGCCTGTGAACTCCTAAAGTAGTCATTGTAACACTGACTTTGACATTTTCATGTTCTTCAGGAACTTCTCCAGTCTTCACCGATTGCCCTGTAGAACTCCTGCACAACTGTGAACATTGGTTCTACCTCCTCCTTTGTCTTAGGTTCTCTTACTTATATTGTTTTCTGGATCCTGCTACCTTGATCTCATCTCTTCCTTTTCCAGTAGTTTCCTGACATAACTATGAATAAGAGATAAATTCTCTGAGACCATGCATGTCTGAAAATGTCAGTACTCTATACCAAAACATAATTAATAGTTTTGTATGGTATTAAAATTCTAGGTCAAAAATATTTTTTGTCAAATTTTTAAAAGTATTACTCTTTAATGTTCTATGTTCCATTACTGCTGTTGAAGTATACAACCAATTCGTTTGCAGGTATGCTACTTAAGTCCTTTTCTCTTTCTCTTGGGAAGCTCCTTGATAATTAGCGTTTTGAAATTTTGTGATTTGGGTTAATGTCAGTTTATTTTCATATATTTTGCTAGCCATCATTTACTGGACATTTTCAGTAAGAAAATTAATTTTCTTAAATTATTCCTGTAACATGTTTTTCTCTCCATTTTCTTTACTCTCTTTTTCTGGAATTGCAATAATTCAGAGGTTAAGCTTCCTGGCATGATCTCCTAGTTGTCCTATTTTCTCCTATTACCTCTTTGTGTTTTTACTCTGCCTTTTGATGGACTGTCTCTATTTGGTCTTCCTTTAGGAATAGTATCTGAATGGATCAGTAAGATCCTTCCCATGCTTACCCCCAAAGAAGCATTCGAAATAATTTGTTGAACACCTTATATTCTTATTGCAAAAAGAAAAACTTTTTAAAAGCAATAAAAACCTTAGATATAACACAGACCAAACCCATACAAAATGGAGTGAGGAGGATTAAGCAGTATTTCAAGGAGGAGATAAAAACCAAGCTTAAAATACACAGCACATACCATCAATAAAGGCCCACCATGTTCAGAAAAATATATCTGTAGAGAGCAGTAGGAAAATAGTAAATATATAGGAGAGAGTGAACTTTGGAAATCAGTGACATAAAATGTTGGATCAGCAATCTGTGATGATATGGGTATTCTTTAAAGAACACAATTTTTATGTACTATACCAGGCATTAGGGAGTCACTGTTGAATTATTTTGTTAAAGGAGATATAGGACAAAACGGGATATTCTCAGTAAAGGAATCTGATATCATCTAAGAAAGAAACAAACACATAAAGAGATCAGAAAATCCAAACAGAATTAGAATTTCTTAGGTAAGTGCCGCGTCCTCTTTCTACCCTACTGCGTGACAAGGTCTGGAGATGGGGACAGAGGCTTCAAGGAATGCATCGTCAAGAACAAGGATGTGGCATGTGTTTAGGGATAATTGGTTTCTTAGGAACGATCCTATTAATAGGGGGAATTTGGGTAGCACAAATTCTAGTAAGTGTAAACGCTGTACAAGTGGATTTCCTCAAAATTGGCTATAAGGAAAACATAGTAAATTCCCTGCGTATGGAATCAGCTCTAGTCACCCTGACGTGTCCAGAATGCGTAAACCCTTTATTTGAACAATTATTAAGAGAAATTCCTTTTGACGAGCCTCTTAAAGATGTTATGAATAAATTATAACAAGCTGAATTACTAGAATCAGCTTATACCCCTGTTCCCACGCAGTTAGTAGAAAAATTAGTAAAGGATAAGAAATTTACTCATAAGCCTGTGCCTACTATGGAAGGGCCTCCTTTTGTGGCCTACTGGATAAATGGAAAACTGGTATCCACCTAGGGGGGCTAATAGTATGAAAAGATTACCTGGTCCTCCTTTGCCTTATACAGGAGCTTATAATGAAGATAATGATACATAGGGTGAATAAAGATGGAATTCATGTGACTTATAGTAGTTTAAGTTTTATAGAAAGGCTGGCTAGGTTAGGACCTCCTTAGTGCTTAAAAAACAAAGGAAAAAAACCTTAGCTTCCGAAAGCAGCTTTGTAAAACTGATTTTTATAAATATTTTCCTCAATACTGCACCAAGGAAACTTTTGAACAGCTATGAGAAAGGTTCAGCTTGAACTTTAGATATAGCATAAATCAAATAGCATTTAAAAGATTTCTTCAGGCAGAAAGAAGAACAATGTCTGCTCACAAGCCAATACTTGCTGTTACGAATACACCTATCTATCACCTTTCCTTAAGTCAAACTGTATCTTACGTAATAGATATAAGAATTAAAAGTTTAGATTGTTCCATCAGGTAGTTCTGTTCTAATGACTGAGAGAAGGATGTACTAGTTAATCATGAATATTAATAATAATTTACTCTACAAGATTTTCTGCTTCACCTAACCACAGAAATTTAACTCCCTACTATCTTAACCACAAAGTAAAATCAAATGCCAAAATAGAAAGTATAAAAGTTGTACTCAAATCACAATAAAACGGAACAGTGTCACACCGCCTCTGAGTTGTGTAGTCGACTGTCTCCTGGGCCAACGCCTTGCCCACCTTCGGGGCCCCCTGGATCCTGTCGTGGCTGGACCGCTGCAGGTAAGGATTTTTAAAGCATATAATCTTGTATGACACCAAAGGTAACTAACAGGAGAGGTCCAAAAACATTAAATTTAAAAAAAAAAAAAACAGATAAATTACTAAAGGAAGATTTTTTAAAGGAACTAAGGAACAGTAGAATTTAATGAAGACAGATGTGAGAAAGTTTTCTGATGAGGGTGATGATTATGTTAATTCTGACGCACTAAAAATAAAGTGAGACATTCTAGGGGAACTTTCCTGGAAATAATACGTGTCTAAAGAACGAGTGAAACAAAGAAACTGAAGATATCAATATGGTAGTCATCAGGACACAGATAAAAACCAACATAAATTTTCAGGAAAGAAGAATCCATTGGGAGAATGATATATAAAAAGAACGTGTAGGAGGAAAAGATAAGGCTGTTAGAGCACTTCGTTCAAGAAGAGCAGGAAATGAATCAGTGAATTGACTAAACAATTCCAGCAAGCCAAGTCAGAGGATATCTCAAGAAAAAAATTTTAAACCAACAAATTGCCAAAATTAACTCTAGCAGAAAGCAGTGAAACCTTAAATATGAGAATTACGATAGACAGAGCAAAATGGCATAGATGATAGAAGCTTTGTTCATCCCTCTTGCAACCATATCAAAATTGTGACAGAAACAGAGTGAAGAGCAAGCAGAATTACCTGGGGTCTAGAAGAACAGAATCTGTATAACCAGGGAGAGAAATAAGAAGTAACCATGTAACAGTTAGAGGTAGGAGGGAATGAAGATGCAAGGCGGCCCAGTAGCCAGAGGCTGAGTGGGACAGAAGCTACAGCAGCTAAAGCCGGCAGCTGCTGATGTTCCTCTTAAAGGGGCCGTGTCCATGAACGGACTTTCATGGTGAGGGAATTGCTTGCTCTGAGCACCAGCGCTGGGTGGGCTGCTGTGAGGCACCAGGGACTTACAGGAGGACACTAAGTTGTTGGAATGAGGCTGGAGGTGGAGCTTTCTCCCAGGCAGATGTGTTGGTGGTATCCACTGGTCCTCTGTTGAGCCCTTCCCTCTCCCAGTGTGAAAACTCAGCGCTGCCATAGCTGAGATGACGTCAAACAGAGGTCACTCTCTCAGAGGATTCCCTGAAACTCCGCCTACTCCGATTCGCGGCCCTACCCAAGCCATATTCAATTGTGTCCTCGGCGAGTCCTATGCCACTTACTGAGTAGCTTTAAGACTCACACTGGTGGCAGGTGACCTCGGTTTCTGGCATGGCCTCTTGAGGCAACTATATGCTCAGCATCTGTGGATTGCTTGCTGAATCTTCACAGGTGGCCCTGGAGGGGCACAGACTGGGGCTTAACTTGGCCTGCAGCTGAACCCCTCTCAAGATTGTGCCACTGGACATCTACTACACAAAGCCATGCTAATAAGACCGGAAGATCTAGGAGCTTTGCTTAGTACATAGAAACAGACACAGCAAGGCAGCCAAAATGGAAGACAAAGAAGCAGAAACCATATGAAAGACCAGAACAGAGATACAGGAAAAATGGAGTCAAGCAATCTAACAGATGCAGAATTCAAAATACTGGTTATAAAGATGCTCAATGAACTAAGGGGAAGTGTAGATGAACACAGTGAGAACTTTAACAAAGAGGTAAAAAACATAAAAATGGAAATGGAAATTATAAAAGGGAACCAGTCAGAAATGAAGAAAGCATTATCTGAGATGAAGAGTATATTAGAGGGAATCAACAGAGTGGATGAAGAAGAGGATCGAACAACTGATATACAGGATGGGGAAGCCAAGGACGCCCAATCAGAATGGCAAGAAAAAATTAACCAAGAAAATAATAACAATTTAAGGAACCTATGGGACAAAATAAAGGGTAACAACACCCATGTCACAGCAGTAGCTAAAGAGGGAGAACAGAAATTGAAAAGATATTTGAAGAAATAGTGATGGAAAACTTCCCTCATCTAGTAGAGGAAACAGACATACAACCATAGGAAGCTGAAAGTCACAAAAGAGATGAACTCAAAGAGGTCCACACCAAGACACATTATAATTAAAATGCCAAAAGTTAAATACACAGAGAGAATCTTAAAAGCAGCAAGAGAAAAGCAGTTAGTTACCCATAAGGAAGCACCCACAAGACTGGCAGCTGATTTCTCAAAAGAAACTTTGCAAGACAGAAGGGTTTGGCACAAAATATTCAACATGATGAAAACTCAGGGTCTACAACCAAAAATCCTTTATCCAGCAAAGCCATCATTTAGAGTCGAAGGACAGATAAAGAAGTTCTCAGACAAAAATAAGCAAAGGAACTCATTAACACCAAGCCAGAATTACAGGAAATGTTAGAGGAACTTCTTTAAGAAGAAAAAACATGTATCAAAAACACGAATAAAGAATGTATCTATCAACATGTACCTCAAATGGAAAAGAATTAAATGCTGCAACCAAAAGATAGGAAGGCTGAATGAATAAGAAAACAAGACTCCTACATATGCTGCCTACAAGAGACTGATTTCATTTCAGATTAAAAGACACACACAGACTAAAAGGAAGGGGATGGAAAAAGATACTCCCTTGATGGATCTATAAAGTATTTTGCTGAATGAAATAAATCAGACAGAGAAAGACAAATACCACATGATTTTACATACATGTGGAATCTAAAGAACAAAGTAAACGACAGCAACAAAAACAAAAACAAACTCAGATACAGAGAATATTTTGAGGGCTATAGACGAGAAGGGGGTTGGAGGAGATGGTAAAAAAGGACAATGGGATTAAGAAGTACAAATGGATAGATACAAAATAGTCATGGAGATATAAGATGTAGCATAAGGAAAATAGTCAACAATGTTGTAAAAAATATGTAAGGGGGAAGAAAGGTATTAGCTTTAGTGGGGTGACCATTTTGTGAATTATATACAGATCTCTAATCACCATGCTGTACAAATAAAACTAATATATACCCATTAAAATTGAAAAAAAAACCTCACTGAATTGTAAAATGTAAAAAAAATACTAAATTTTCTTAAATGTTATAGTGTTCATGGTACCGTTTAATTAGAAAGGTGAATCATGAAAAATTCCTTTTGGGTAGTAAACCAAAATAAAAGCAAATTAAAATTAAAAAAAGGAAGAGTTATAGTAGAACATAGGTATATAAAAAAGCAGGGAGAAGTGTTGAAGCTCACAGCAGTGATTCCAGAAAGCAAGTACAGGAAGCCTAATTGTAGACGAAAAGTAGTAGGCATTTCATAGTGACACAAATGTGATACAACAAAAAGGCACTGAAAAGATTAGGAATGTGATAGAGTAATTTGGAAAGAAGGTAGATCCATAAATCAGTCTCTCAATGCACAAAGGGATGAATCTAAAATTATGGTGTGAAGGAAAGAAAATAAGAATACTGAGGTAGAGGGTGAGACAAACCAAAAAGGCAAGTTTCTAGATGAGGAAAGCAAGATGAGCTCTAGTATGTAGGTAAGAGTGTCAATCTTCTGCTAAAGCCAGGAGGAATGCTGTCGTGAGAAGACATATATTTAATGGTCATTGATATTCTGTGAGAAGCTTAGAGCATTAAAAGTCCTAAATAACACTCATAAGGTGTCAGCCTCCTCCTTGCTCACTGAGCTTTTAATTTCTCTGTCTCCCATGTGTCTGACTCACACTCAGCCGCCAGAGCAGGGATCACTTGGAATTTTCCCTTTACACATTCCTGAAACTTCTTGCGCAGTCTTAAAGATCATATATGATTTAAGAACTGGAGAGCCACTAATGACAAATCACCTCTAACTTGATGTTAAGTGTCATATAATTAACTTTCTATTTTGCAATTAGCAAAATAAAAACGTTTACTGGTAAGAGAGAAATACAAATTGAGTCTCCAAAGGGAGACTGTAAAGTTGACAATTTAAGGACAAATTCAACACATCCTTCGTAGATTCTCTCTCTCCAACCACCTGCTCCCACACAGTTTCAGCAACAAAGAAAGCAAAAGTATAATTCAGCTGGTCTTAGTCAAGCCTGCACAGGACAATGGCACTCACCCACAGTTGCCAGGTGGCTGCAGTTCTCAAGCATCATGTCCCTGTATGTGATTCTCTGTGCAAGAGTCAAGTGTTGCCACTCCTCTCAGCTGAAGCACACAATCACATCCTTGAAATACACTGATCCCTGTAATATAAAAACACTCTTTAATCTGAGGCAGTCTGCATTGGGTGATGAGAAAGGGAAATATCAGAAATAGATTGTATCTATCCATTATATGGATTTAATGTTTTTTGTAATTTATTACCTAGAAGCACATCGTAGTTACCTGGCTTTCATTTTACTTTGCAAGACAAATCCTAGATCTGGGTATTAGGTTTGAACTTTGCTACTGAGGTGTCATTTATTCTAGGCTATTTTAGTGAATAGAACTAGAAATTAAAATTTCCAAATATTAACAATTCCAGTTTAAATTCGAAACAGGTTTTTTTCCCTTAATCTTTCAAATGTCTTTTTTCCCTTAGATTGAGAATCATATCTGTTAATACTGCTATATTTACTTATATATGTATAATAGTTTATACATATACTATAGTTTATACATATACATATACTATTATACTAAATATGTATAACAGTTTCAGAGCTGAAGTACCAAATTACTAATAGTAAACTTACTAAATGAAGTTTAGTATTTCTTTGAAGTTCTTTTTTTGTTGTTTGTTCAAAGTCTATATTCTCCTATGGACATAAAGTCAAGTGATTATGATCAAAAGTCATCTGAAATAGTCTTATTAATTTGGTATCTATGAAATTCAAAAATTCCAAGCAGGAAAAATGCAAAAAGAGACACATGATAGTTAAACTACATATTGAGACACATGATAGTTAAACTACTAAAAAAGCAAGCAGGAAGGAAGATATGAAAGGAAAGAAGAAATGACAGAGAAAGATGGAAGGAAGGATGGAAGGAAAAGAAAGGAATACAAAAATGTTTTTAAAAAGTCAGGGGTGGAAGTGGGAGAATATAACATTCAGAGAAACAATAATTAGAATGATGGCTGGAGTCTCATCAAAGATAATGGAAACCAAAACACAACAGAAGGACATCTTTGAAATGTTGAAAGAACAATAGTGTTAACCTGTAATTGTATGTGCAGAAAAAATAGCCTTCAAAAATGATGGTGACAGCCAAGCTAATTTTGAAGAAGAAAGTTGTAAGATTTGTATTCCCAGATTTCAAGCTTTATGATAAATCTTAAATAGTACTGTATGAACATAGAAAAATAGAACAATGAAACAGATTATAGAAATAGATCTATACACATAAGGTAGAAAGATCTTTGTCAAAGATGAAAATGTAATTGAAGGGGCTTACAAATCAAAAGGCTTTTCTTTTCAATAAACGATAATGGAGCAACTGAATATCTGTACTAAAAAATGTCAATTTCTACATCACAGAATATACAAATATTAATTCAAGATGAACATAAACCTAAAAACTAAAACTGTAAAACTTCTAGAAGAAAACAGAGAACATAGTTTTCACAGTCTTAGAGGGGAAAGATTTATTCTAGAGAACATAAAAGGCATTAATCATAAAAAAAAAAACATAAATTGGGCTTCCTCAAAAATAAAAACTTTTGCTCATCAAAACACAATGTCAATTAAATGAAAAGGCAAATCACAGACTGGAAGAAAATATTTGCAATGTATACACCTGACAAAGGACTTGTATCTAGAATAAAATGGATTCCTTCAAGTCAAAAATAATAAAAAAGGCAATTCAAAAAATGTGTAAAAGACTTGATTGGGTCCTAATACAAAGATATGCAAGTGTCCAATAGGCTCATCAAGTGATGCTCAATGTTCTCAGTCATCAGGAAAATGCAAAGTAAAATCACCGAAGTACTACATAACCACAAGGATACAAAAAAAAAAAAAAAAAATCAACAAACCATGCATTGGTAAGGCCATGGAGCAACTGAAATGCTCATGAACTGCTGGTGGAAGTTACATATACAGATACCTTGGAACTCTGGCAGTTTTTTATAAAATTAAACATTCCCATGAGAAAGGAACTTCTAACCAGAAAAAGACGAACAAAAATGTTCGCAGCAGCTTTATTCATAACAGTCAAAAACTGTAATCAACAAATTGTCCATCAACAAAATGGATAGACGAATTGTGTATATATAAAACTGAATTCTACTCTGACATAAAGAATAACTGATGTATGCAACAATACGTATAAGTATTAAAAACATTATGTTCACTGCAAGAAGCAAAACACAAAAGAGAATCACATGGTAAGTACTATATGATTCATTGGTATGAAGTCCAAGAGATAGCAAAACTAACCTTGGGTGTCAGAAATTTTTAGAGTAGTTGCTTCTGTGGGTGGGAATGACTGAAAGAAGGATGAGGAAATTTTTTATAAATGGAAATGGAAATTGTATCTAAATTTAGGTGAAGGTCACATATGTATCGGATTCACCAATCTGTTCATGTATGATCTGTACATTTCATTGTATGTAACTTATACCTCATTCCTAAGAATTTTAAAGGTGGATAAAATATAAAAGACAACTGACTATTTAAGACAGAAATAAGAATAGAATATTGTGGGGTTTATCATGTATGTAGAAGTAAAATATTTGACAAAAACATAAGAGCAGGAGAAGGTTAAGTGGAACTATACTGTGGAAATAGTATAGTTGTTTGTGAATAGTATAGTTGTATATTGTTAATTAAAGGTAAACTGTTACAAATTAAAGATATATATTATAATCTGTGGGACAATGACAAAAAAAAAGTGAGAACCAGTTAGAAAGGCAATACTTCATTAATAAAAAGAAAGCAGGAAAAGAGAAAAAAAGAACAGATCAGACAAACAGAACACAAAGAGTAAGTTGGTAGATTTACCTGTATCAGTAATTATATAAAATGAAAATATATTATACAATGCAACTAAAGGACAGATATTATAAAAAATAAATAAAAATCCCTACTTAAAAATTTAAAACTTCCATGCATTAAAACACACTCTGATTCAAAAGTAGGCAAAGGACTTGAATAGACATTTTTCCAAAGCAGACATACAGAGGCCAAGAGGCACAAGACATGAAAAGATGTTCAACATCACTAATCATTATGGAAATGCAAATCAAAACCACAATTAGATACCACCAAACATCCATTAGGATAGCTACTATCAAAAACAAAGAAAACAAGTGTTGGTGAAGATGTGGAGAAATTGGAAACCTTGTGCATTGTTGGTGGGAACATAAAATGGTACAGCTGCTATGGAAAACAGTACACGGTGCCTCAAAAATTAAAAATAAAAATATCACATTACTCACCAATACCACTTCTGGATATATACACAAAAGAATTGAAAGCAAGGTCTTGAAGAGACTCTTGTAAATGTTTATAGCAACATTATTCACAATAGCCAAAAGGTGGAAGCAACCTAAATGTGCACTCACATAGATGAATGGGAAACAAAATGTGGTATATACATAAATGGAATATTATTCAGCCTTAAAAAGGAAGAAAATTCTGACATGTGCTATAACATGGATGAAGCTTGATGACATTATCTAAGTGAAATATTCCAGTAAAAAAAAAAAAAGACAAATACTGTGTGATTCCACTTATGTGAGGTACCTAGAGTAGTCAGATTTATAGAGATAAAAGGAGAATCGTGGTTGTCTGGGGCTGGAGGAAATGGGGGATGGGAAGTTACTATTCAATAGACACAGTTTCAGTTGTACAAGATGAAAAGAATTCTAGAGATGGTAGTGGTAACTGCACAAAAATGTAAATGTATTTATTACCACTGAACTGTACACTTAAAAATGGTAAGATGCTAGATTTTATTACATATATTTTACCACAACAAAAAAAAGACTTAAGTATACATATATTTTACCACAATTAAAAAAAAAGACTCAGGTTAAGTTCAGAAACATATTTTGAACTTAAGGACAAAATATTGAAAGTAAAAGGATGGAAAAAGATATATCACACAAACAATAGTCATAAGAAGACCAGTATGGCTATGTTAATAAGAAATAAAGTAGATATCAAGAGAAGTATTCCTAACAATGAAAAGAGAAATTTCAAATGACAAAAAGGTAAGTCATAAAAATCTTAAATATGTATACAACCAATATTACTTCAAAACCGACAGAACCAAAAAGCAAAATAGGCAAACCCATAATCACAGTTAGAGATTTACATACTACTTTGATTAAACAGCCTAAAAGTCAGTAAAGATAAATAAACAATACTATTAAGTGATTTAACCTAATTGACATTTATAGAACACTACAATTAATACACATTCTTTTCAAAATATATGAAACATTTATCAAAATAGACCATGTACTGGATCATAAAACAAGTATAAAGCAATGTAAATGACCAAAATAATTCAATCCATGTTCTCTAATGATAAAGATTTAATTTAGAAAGCAAAAAACAAAAGATAACTAGAAAATACCCAAATATTGAAAAATTAAACAAGACATTTGTAAATCTCAATGGAGCAAAGAATTCACAATGGAAGTAAAATATTTTGTGCCGAACAATAATGAAAATACAAAATACTGAAGTTTATAGTACACAGCTAATGCAGTACTTAGAGAAAAATTTAGAGCTTCAAATATATATGTATGTGTGTATGTACATATGAAAAGAAGGTTTAAACTCAATGAACAATAGAGAAAAGCAAAGGCAAGAGTTGATTCTTTGAAATAATTAAATTGATAAACCCCAAGCACAATTAAACAAAAGAAAAAATATAAAACGACATCAGAAGCACGGCAGCATGAGGGGTCCCCTGGACCTCTTCCCTTGAGACTATAACAAGTTGAACAGCTATAATCCAAGAAAAGATCCCCAGCCTATCACACAAACACTTCTGAGAGCTCTGGACATCAAAGCATCTGAAGGCGGGCAGGAGAAGAAGGGAGGAGGAAAGGGAGAGGAGTAGAGAGGAGACGCATGCCACAGACTCAGCTTTGGTTCCTTGTGGGACTTGGGGAGAAGGGAGGAATCAGGTTGTGGCGTGCATTCTCTGTAGCCCAGAGCATTCCAGCCTGTGATCAGCATATACTACTGTAGAACCCAGTGATCAGGGCAGAGACAGAATACAGAGGTGCTACAGCTGTGTTCTAGCAGGAGCTATTGCCAGGCAGAAAATGTAGTTACATAGCCTAGCAGCCTACTCTCACCCTCCCAGAGCTCAACTCCCTGCACCCTCCTAGAGCTAGCAGCGGGCCCCAGTGGAAATTACAGCAGCAAGTTTCAAGCTACAGAGCAGGGAGTCTGTAGCCCCGGTAACTGAGAAGACAGTTTCTGAGTGGCAGATGCACACTGCAGCTGGTCCCAGTGACAGGAGTGGAGATACAGAGGTGATGCAGCTGAGGCCTACCATCACCATTACTGGGAGGAAAATAGCCACAGACATATAGGAGGTCTTCCCCAACCCATCCAACCCCTACCCATCGAGGGTGATCCTGGTGAAGGCACCTGGGACAGAACCTCAGACAGCACAACACTGCATCTGGCTGCTGGGGCAGCACCAGAACCTCAGGAACTCTTCAGGGGCTCAGAACCCTACTGCCCACCACATTCTACCATGGGGTTGGAGCTCTAAGATTGAGGCAACCTGGTCATAGAGGAGACACACACTTGCCCAGGGAAAAAAGGGCATTTTTTTCCCCCACATAAGAGACATCGAGGAATCCTGGGCAGTGCTGGAGGCTTCTGTGCCATCTACTGGAAAACAAAAGAAAATATCTTCCTATCAACTTGCTGAAAGAGGGATCACTCTTATTATTTTTTTTAAAAGCAGAGTTCATTCTAATAAATGCCTAGGCAGAGAATAATTCACCAAATACTATGAACAATCACAGTACCAAGACAGATCAAAAAGAAGAAAAATCTCCAGAAAATAAATTTAAAGATATATAAATATGAGATTTAAATGAGAACTCAAGATTGCACTTCTGAAAAAAAACTCAAAGAGATGCAAGGAAACACATATTTTAATGAGCTAAGAAATAAAATCAATGAACAAAAGAAATACTTTACCAAGAGACCAAAACTTTAAAAAATAAACAAAATGAAATTCTAGAGTTGAAGAACTAAATTAAAAAGATAAAGAATGGAATGTTGAGAAACATGGCAGAGTGAGAGATGTCCCCAGATCTCTTCCTTTGAAATAACAATAAGTGAACATCTAAAACACAACAAAAAACACCCAAAATGCCCACCAGCATGGCTGAGTGTGGAATCTGCATAGAAGAGCTACCATAGGTCAGAATCCCGGGTGTCAGGCAGTAGACTCGGAGAAATAAAGAAGCTGCCTCTTGCAGCGGCCACAACTCCCTGTAGGAGGAGACAGAGGGGAAAAGGTGTGGCAAGTTCCCTGAACAGCACTGACTGAGAGAGTTGTGAGCTCCACATGACCAGCAGCAGGGCCCAGTCATCAGAGCAGAAAGCAGAGAAGCAGGATGGCAAGAAAAAACAATTGATTCTTACTGGCCACAGTTGCAAAATCGAGGCTAAGCCACAGCTCTCAACCCCCATTCCAAAGGGCCCCTCCCCCATAACCTCCGAGATCTAACACCATAAAGCCCCAAGGGAATGTGACCAAATATTACTGAAACTATCACTAACACTGACAGGGACTGAGATTGAGGGTAGTGAGTGTGCTTGAACATCTACAAGGGAAAAAAAGGGCATTATTAAGGCTTTGTATAAAGCAGGGATCCAAGAGGCTTAGACTCCACCTACTGGAAACTAAAAGAAAAATGCCTTCTTTGCAACAGGCTAAAGAGACACCTTTATATAATAAACTTTCTTTCTGGAAAAAAAAAAGCAAAATACACTTCCATTAATGCTCAAGTGAAGAAATAGTCCATTAAACACCACAAACAACCAAGGTGACAAGGCATATCAGAAAGAAAGAGAAAAATCTCAAGCAAATAAGCTTACAGACATAGATATATGCAACTTAATGGCAGAGAATTCAGAATGATACTTCTGAAAAAACTCAGTGAGTTCCGGAACAAGTCATATCAACAATTTCAGGAATTGAAGAAACACCGCAGTGTCCCAAGGGAATTTGAGCATATACTACTAAAACGGTCACCAACACAACAGGGACTGAGACTGAGGGTAGCGAGCATGATTGAGTATCTATAAGGGGAAAAAAATGCATTATTAAGGCTTTGTATAAAGCAGGGATCCAAGAGGCTTAGACTCCACCTACTGGAAACTAAAAGAAAAATGCCTTCTTTGCAACGGGCTAAAGAGACACCTTTATATAATAAACCTTCTTTCTGGAAAAAAAAGCAGAATATACATTCATTAATGCCCAGGTGGAGAAATAGTACATTAAACACCATGAACAACCAAGGTGACAAGGCATATCAGAAAGAAAGAGAAAAATCTCTAGCAAATAAGCTTACAGACATAGATATATGCAACTTAATGGCAGAGAATTCAGAATGATACTTCTGAAAAAACTCAGTGAGTTCCGGAACGAGTCATATCAACAATTTCAGGAATTGAAGAAACAACGAGAGGAGCAGAATGAGTTCTTTAGCAAGGAGAATGAAACCCTCAATAAAAACAGAATAGATCTTCTGGAGGTAAAAAAAAAAAAAAAAAAAAAAAATCACACACTGCAAGAGTTGAAAAATTAAATAGCAAGCTTGGAAAATAGAGTCGACCAAATGGAGGAAAGGATCAGTGAAATTGAAGACAGAAATCTAGAAATAAATCAAAAGGAAGAAGAGAAAAACCGAAGGATGAAAAATAGTAAAAGAGAAATACAAGAACTAGCTGATATCATTAGGAGATGAAACATAAGAATAATGGGCATTATTGAGTGTGAGGAAAAGAACCAGGGACTAGAAAGCATTTTCAGATGAATAGTTGAGGAGAAATTTTCAAATCTAAGGAATGAGCTGGAGCTTGGAATTCAAGAAGTCAACAGAACACTCAATTATCTCAACCCAAAAAGACCTTCACCAAGACATGTTGTATTAAAATTATCAAATATCAACGACAAAGACAGAATTCTCAGGACAGTCAATGAAAAGAAGACAGTACCTTATAAAGGAAAACCCATTAGATTAATGTCAGACTTCTCAGCACAAAAATTACAAGTCAGAAAGCAGTAGAAGCAAATATTCAAAATATTAAGGAACTACCAGCCTAGAATAATGTATTGAGCTAAGCTCTCCTTTAGATATAAAGGAGAAATAAAGATCTTTCCAGACATACAAAAAATTGAGGGAATTCTCCAGTATGAGGCCTGCACTACAGGAAATATTGAAAGGGTTCAGCTCATTTAAAACAAAAAAAAAACCCACATAATTAGGAATAAGGTGACTATCAGGCAAATTGAAGCAGAGGAGTACAACCCTTACTAAGAACAGGACATTATAAACTTAAACAATAAGAAGAGAATGGCTATAGCAAGATAGAAATGAACTTCAGCATGCATTGAGACAAACTGAAACAACAATGACTGAAAAAGGGAGGATTCAAAGATCCAAATTCACAAAGGGAAAAGGAGGTAAGGCACATGCAGAAGAAAATGGACGACTATATATATAACTATCTCTTTTATATTCGTGGTGGTAACCACACACCAAAGATTCAGAACTGAAGTATATAACATAAAACAAGAAGAACCAGAGGGAAAACCCAGAAAATCCAACCAAAACAAAGAAAACAGAAACCCAAGGACAAGGAAACAATGGAATCACCGAGCTACCAGAAAGCAAAAGATAAAATAGCTATAAGAAAACCTCATAGTTCAATAATCACCCTAAATGTAAATGGACTGAACTCACCAATAAAAAGGCAGAGTTGCAGAATGGATAAAAAAACAATATTTAACACTTATTAATATCTATGCTCCCAATCAGGGAGCCCCGAAATATGTAAAGCAGTTACTAACAGAACTAAAGGGAGAAAAAGACCAAAACACTATCGTAGTAGGGAACTTAATACCCCACTGTCACATATGGACAGATCATCCAAGCAGAAAATCAATATGTAAATAACATCTTTAATTGACACATTAGACCAACAAGACATAATTGACATTTACAGAGCCTTCCATCCCAAAACAGCTGCTTATACATTCTTCTCTAGTGAACATGGAACATTCTCAAGGATTAACCACATACTGGGACACAGAGATAGCCTCAACACATACAAGATCATTGAAATCATACCAACCATATTCTCTGATCATAATGCTTTGAAACTGGAGATCGACTGTAAAAAGTGAGAAGAACCACAAATACATGGAGATTAAAGAATATGCTACTGAAGAATGACTGGGTAATAGAAGAAATAAAAAGAGAGATCAAGAAATATATAGAAAAGAATGACAATGATTTTACTACATGTCAAAACTTTTGGGACACAGCAAAAAGCAGTAATAGGAAGAAAGTTCATATCATTACTGGCTCATCTCCAAAAACAAGAACGAGCCCAAATAATCAACCTAACACTTCATCTTAAAAAACCAGAAAAGGAAGAACAAATGAAGCCTAAAGTCAGCAGAAAGAAAGAATTCAAAATTAGAGCAAAAATAAATGAAATTGAAAACAAACAAACAAAAAAAACAATAGAAAAACTAAAAGCAACAAAGAGCTGGTTCTTTGAGAAGGCTGATAAAATTGACATACCCCTGGCTAGACTCAGTGAAGAAAAAAGAGAAAGGACACAAATAAACAATGAAATGAAAGATGGCAAATTAAGACAGACACCACAGAAATACAAAGGATCATACAAGAATACTATGAAAAAGTATATAACACCAAATTTAATAACCTAGAAGAAAAATACAAACTTCCTAGACTGAATCAAGAACTGGAAAATCTAAAGAGATGGATCAGCAGTATGGAAATTGAAACAATCATCAAAAACCTATCAAAAGTAAAATTCCAGGACCAGATGGCTTCACCAGTGAATTCTACCAAACATTCAAAGATTTAATACCTATTTTCCTCAATCTCTTCCAAAAAATCGAAGAGGAGGCAATTCTTCCCAACTCATTTGATGAGGCCAATATTACCGTGACCAAAACTTGCTAAAGATTGCACACATACAAAAAACTAAAGACCGATATCTCTTGTGAACACAGATGCAAAACTCCTAAATAAGATACTAACAAACCAATACAGCAAAATATTAAAAAGATTATACACCACAATCAAGTGGGCTTCATCCCAGAGGCACGGGGATGGTTTAACATATGCAAATTGATTAATGTGATACACCACATAAACAAATTAAAATATAAGAAATATATGATCATATCAATAGATGCAGTACAGTAAAGCCTTCGACAAGATACAGCATCCATTTATGATCAAAACTCTGAACAAATAGGACAGTACCTCAATATAATAAAGGCCATATATGACAAACCCTTAGTCAACATTATACTTAATGGTATAAAAACTAAAAACCTTCCTTCTAAGATCAGGAACAAGGCAAGGCTGTTCACTATCGACACTGTTATTCAATATAACATTGGAAATCCTAGCCAGTGCAATCAGACAAGAGAAAAATACAAAAGGCATCCAAATAGGAAATGAAGAAGTCAAACTTTCACTATTTGCATATGACATAATTCTCTATATAGAAAACCCTAAAGATTCCATGAGAAAACTACTAGAAACAATAAGCAAATACAATAAAGTTTTGGATACAAAAATCGATGTTCAAAATTCCATAGCGTTTCTATACTCTATTAATGAAGTGTCAGAAAAAGAAGTGAAAAAATAATTTTTTGCGATTGCGACAAAAAGAATAAAATACCTAGAAATAAATCTAATGAAACATGTGAAGGACCTGTATAATGAAAACTACAAGACTCTATTAAAAGAAATCGAAGAAGATACAAAGAAATGGAAAGATATTTCGTGTTCTTGGACTGGAAGAATCAACATTGTTAAAATGACCACATTACCTAAAGCATTATTCAGATTTGATGCAATCCCCATCAAAATCCCATCGGCCTTTTTTAAGAAATAGAATAAAAAATCATCAAATTTGTATGAAAACACAAAAGACCCTAAATTGCCAAAGCCATTCTGAAAAAAGAAGGAGGCTGGAGGCATCACTCTGCCCAACTTCAAATTATACTACAGAGCAACAGTAATCAAAACAGCATGGTATTGGCAGAAAAATAGACACACGGACCAGTGGAACAGAATCAAGAGTCTAGAAGTCAATCCATGTTTATATGGGCAGATAATATTCCACAAAAAAAGGCAAAAACATACAGTGGTGAAAAGAAAGGATCTTCAATAAATGGTGCTGTGAAAACTGGAAAGCCACCTACAAAAGAATGAAACTAGACTGCTATCACTACAAACCAAAATTAACTCAAACTGGATTAAAGATATGAATATAAGACCTGACACAGTAAAATGCATAGAAGAAAACATAGGAACGAAACTCAAGGACCTTGGACTTAAAGAGGATTTGATGAATTTGACCTCAAAAGCAAGGGCCATAAAAGCAAAAAATAAATGAATGAGAGTACATCAAACTAACAAGCTTCTGATCAGCAATAGAAATAGTCAACGAGGTAAAGATACAGCCATTGAATGGGAAAATATATTTGCAAGCAATGCCTCTGATAAGGGCCTAATATCCAAAATATACAAAGAACTCATACAACTCAATAACAACAACAACAACAACAAAACAAACGATCCAATCAAAAAATAGGCAGAAGACCTGAACAGACATTTCTCCCTAGAAGACATACAAATGGCCAACAAATATTTGAAAAGATGCTGAACATTGCTAGCTATTAGGGAAATGCAAATCAAAACCACAATGAGATACCATCTCACACCTGTTAGAATAGCTATTATAAATAGGACAAGTAATAACAAATGTTGGAGAGGATGCGGACAAAAGGAACCCTCATACACTGTTGATGGGACTGCAAATTGGTACAACCACTATGGAAAACAGTATGGAGCTTCCTCAAAGAACTAAGAATTGATCTACCATATGTTCTAGCAATCCTGCTACTGGGTATTTACCCCCAAAGACTTGAAAACTCATATCCGAAAAGATATTTGCACACAGATGTTCATAGCAGCATTATTCACAGTGTCTAGGAAATGGAAAGCAACTGAAGCGTCCTATGATAGATGATTGGCTAAAGAAGCTGTGGCACATATATGCAATGGAATATTACTCAGCCATAAGAAGAGATGAAATACTGCCATTTGTGACAACATGGATGGACCTTGAGATAATCATGCTAAGCGAAATAAGCCAGAGAGAAAAAGTTGAAAATCACATGATATCACTTATATGTGGGATATAAACCTAAAAGCAACAAATGAACAGGACAGACAAACAGAGACTCGTGGATATGGACTATAGATTACTGGTTACCAGAGGGTATGGGGTGGTGGGTGGGGGGTGGTAGATAGGGTAAAGGGGGTCAAATGTGTGGTGACAGAAAACAATCTAACTATGGGAGGTGAACACACAGTGTAAATATATATATGCCCTACCTAACGGTGTAGGTGTACAGCTGAAACTTATTGGATTTCGCTAATCTATGTCACCATAATAAAATAATTAATTAATTAAAACCCTCCTGAAAATAACAAACAACCTAATATTATATCTTAAAGAACTAGGGAACAAAATAAAGCCCAAAGTAAGCAGAAAGAAGGGAATATTAAAAACGAGTACAATTAAATGCAATTGAGAACAAAAAGCCAATGGAAAAAATTAATGCAACAGAGATAGGGTTCTTTGAAAAGATTTTAAAAATTTACAAACTCCTGGCTGGACTCACTAAAGAAAAAAGGCAAAAGACACATATAAACAATCATAAATGAAAGAGAAGTTATGACAGATACCACTGAAATACAAAGGACATAGAAGAATACTATGAAAGATTACGTGTCACTAAATTTAATAACGTAGAAGAAATGGACAAGTTCTTAGAAATATACGGCCTTCCTAAACTGAATATTGAAGAACTGGAAAATCTAAATAGACTGATCAACAGTAAAGAAATTGAAACAATCATCAAAAACCTCCCAATAAGCAAAAGTCCAGGACCAGATGGCTTTACTAGTAAATTCTACCAAACATTAAAAGATGATTTGATATCCATTCTTCTAAAAATCTTCTCAAAAATTGAAGAAGAGATAATACTTCATAACTCATTTTATGAGGCCAACATTACCCTGATATGAAAAGCTGATAAGGATAACACACAAAAATAAAACTATAGACTAACATCTCTGATGAATACAGATGCAAAAATACTAAACAAAATAGTAGCAAATCAAATACAACAATATAATAAAAAGATTACACATCATAGTCAAGTGGGATTCATTCCAGGTGTGCAAGGATGGTTCAATGAACGCAAATCAATCTGTGCTACATCACATACACAAAATAAAGAATAAAATTATATGATCATATCAACAGATGCAGAAAAAGCCTTTTACAAGATATGACATCCATTTATGATTAAAACACTTGAAAAATGGGTATAGAAGCAAAGTCCTTCAACGTAATAAAAGCCATATATAACAAACCCTCAGCTTATATCATACTGAATGGCGAAAATCTGAAAACATTTCCTCTAATATCGGGAAGAAGACAAGGATGCCCACTCTTACCACTGTCATTCAACATGGTACTGGAATGGAAGTCCTAGCCAGAGCAATCAGGCAAGAGAAAAACATAAAAGAGATCCAAATCAGATGTGAAGAAGTAATATTGTCACTTTTTGCAGATGACATGATTCTCTATATAGAAAACTTGAAAGACTGCAATGAAAAACTATTAGAAACAATAAACAAATACAGTAACTTTGCAAGATACAAAATCGATGTACAAAAATTCCTTGTGTTCCTATACACTAATAATGAAATTTCAGAAAAAAGAATTAGAAAAATAATTCCTTTTGCAATTGCAACAAAAAGAAGAAACTACCTAGGAATACACTTAACAAAGTATATGAAGAACTTATACACTGAAAACTATAAGACATTATTAAAAGAAATTGAAGACATAAAGAAATGGAAAGATATTCCATGTTCATGGATTGGAGGAATGAACATAGTTAAAATGGCCATATTACCCAAAGCAATATACAGGTTCAATTCAATCACCATCGAAATCCCAATGGCTTTTTAAAAAGAATAGAACAACAACAACAACAACAAACATTAGATTTATATAGAATCACAAAACACATTGAATAGCCAAAGCAATCCTGAGAAAGAAGAACAAGACCAGAAGTATCACACTGCCTGACTTCAAATTATACTACAAAGTGACAATGATCAAAACAGCATAGTATTGGCAGAAAAACAGACACACAGACCAATTGAACAGAATTGAGAGTCCAGAAATAAAACATATATATATGTATATGCAATCAGTTTTTGACAAAGGAGTCAAAAATATACAGTGGAGAAAGGAAAGCCTCTTCAATAAATGGTACTAGGAAAATTGGAAACTGGATCGCTATCTGTCCCCATATACCAAAATTAACTCAAAATGGATCAAAGACCTAAATATAAGATCTGAAACAATAAATCGCATAGAAGAAGACATAGGTACTAAACTCATGGACCTTGGTTTTAGAGAGGATTTTATGAATTTGACTTCAAAGGCAAGGGAAGTAAAAGCAAAAATAAATGCATGGGACTATATCCAACTAAAAGCCTTCTGCACAGCCAAAAAAACAATCAACAAGACAAAGAGGAAACCAACTGAATGGGAGAAGATAATGTGCAAACAGTGCTTCTGATAAGGGACTAATATCCAAAATATATAAAGAACTCATACAACTCAATAACAACAACAACAAAAACAATTAAAAATGGGCAGAGGACCTGAACAGACACTTCTCCCAAGAAGACATACAAATGGCCAATAGATCTATGAAAAGATGCTCAACTTCATTAGTTATTGGGGAAATGCAAGGCAAAACCACAGTGAGATACCACCTCACACCTGTTAGAATGGCTATCATCAACAGGACAACTAATAACAAGTGTTGGAGAGGTTGTGGGGAAAAAGGAATCCTCATACACTGCTGGTGGGAGTGTAAATTGGTATAGCCACTATGGAAAACAGTATTGAGGTTCCTCAAAAAATTAAGAATAGAATTACCTATGACCCAGTAATCTCTCTTCTGGATATCTACTCAAAAAATCTGAAAACATTTATCCATAAAGATACATGCACCCTGATAATACATAGCAGCATCATTCACAGTTGCCCAAACATGGAAACAACTGAAGTGTCCTTCAATATGTAATTGGATAAAGATGTGGTACATATATATAACTGAATATTACTGAGCCATAAGAAGAAATACCGCCATTTGTGACACCATGGATAAATCCTGAGATTATCATGCTAAGTGAAATAAATCAGACAGAATAAGTTGAGAACCATATGATTTCACTTATATATGGGATATAAAACTAAAGGAACAAACAATACAAACAAACAAAATCTCATATACACAGACTACAGCTTATTGGTTAGCAAAGTGAAAGGGACGAGGAAAGTAAAGGTAGAGGGGGTGAAATACATGGTGATGGGAGAAAATTTAACTCTGGGTAGTGAACACACAATGCAATATACATGTAACACATTAAATTGTACACTTGAAACCTATATAATTTTATTAACCAATATCACTCTAATAAATTTAATTTAAAAAAGAAAAACATATAAAACACCGAAATTAGAATAAAAAGGATTATTGCTAAGAATTGCACAGAGACTCAAAAAAGAAAGAACATCATGAATATCTTTCTGCTGATAAATTTGACAATTTAAAGAAAATGGAACTTTATTGAAGAAAAGGAATTAGTAATATAAACCTCCCCACAAAGAAAATACTAGGCCCCGATGGCTTTAATAAATTTATTCAAGTGACGACAAAAACATGATGGAGTGAGAGATGTCCTCAGATCTCTCCCCTGGAAACAGCAATAAGCTTAACATCTAAAACTCAACTAAAAACACCCAAACTGAACACTAGCATATCTGAGCATAGGATCTGTGTGTAAGCACTACCACACGACAGAACCCCAGGAGTCTGGTGATAGCCTCTCTCAATCGGAGCTCCCTGCAGGAGGAGGGGGAGGGGAGAAGGTGTGTCGGGTTCCCTAAACAGCCCTGCCTGAGAGAGTTGTGAGCTCCATGTGGCCGACAGCAGGGCCAAGTCATCAAGGCAGAGAGCAGAGAACTAGGGGCGGCAGAGAAACATCAGTTGATTATTATCAGCCATGGTTGCAAAATGTGAGGCTGAGCTGTAGCCCCCATCCCTCAACCCAGAGGGCAACTCCCTAATATCCTCCAAGACAAAACACCGTGGAGTCCCAAGGGAATTTGAGCATATACTACTAAAACGGTCACCAACACAACAGGGACTGAGACTGAGGGTAGCGAGCATGATTGAGTATCTATAAGGGGAAAAAATGCATTATTAAGGCTTTGTATAAAGCAGGGATCCAAGAGGCTTAGACTCCACCTACTGGAAACTAAAAGAAAAATGCCTTCTTTGCAACGGGCTAAAGAGACACCTTTATATAATAAACCTTCTTTCTGGAAAAAAAAGCAGAATATACATTCATTAATGCCCAGGTGGAGAAATAGTACATTAAACACCATGAACAACCAAGGTGACAAGGCATATCAGAAAGAAAGAGAAAAATCTCTAGCAAATAAGCTTACAGACATAGATATATGCAACTTAATGGCAGAGAATTCAGAATGATACTTCTGAAAAAACTCAGTGAGTTCCGGAACGAGTCATATCAACAATTTCAGGAATTGAAGAAACAACGAGAGGAGCAGAATGAGTTCTTTAGCAAGGAGAATGAAACCCTCAATAAAAACAGAATAGATCTTCTGGAGGTAAAAAAAAAAATCACACACTGCAAGAGTTGAAAAATTAAATAGCAAGCTTGGAAAATAGAGTCGACCAAATGGAGGAAATGATCAGTGAAATCAAAGACAGAAATCTAGAAATAAATCAGAAGGAAAAAGAGAGAAACCGAAGGATGAAAAATAATGAAAGAGAAATACAAGAACTAGCTGATATCATTAGGAGATGAAACAAGAATAATGGGCATTATTGAGGGCAAGGAAAAGAACCAAGGACTAGAAAGCATTTTCAGATGAATAGATGAGGAGAAATTCTCAAATCTAAGGAATGAGGTGGAGTTTACAATTCAAGAAGTCAATAGAACACCCAATTATCTCAACCCAAAAAACCCTTCACCAAAACATGTTGTATTAAAATTATCATAAATCAACGACAAAGACAGAATTCTCAGGGCAGCCAGAAAAAAGAAGATGGTAACTTATAAAGGAAAACCCATTAGATTATCATCGGACTTCTCAGGACAAACCTTACAAACCAGAAAGCAGTAGAATCAAATATTCAAATCATTAAGTGAAAGGAACAACCAGCCTAGAATAATATATCCAGCTATGCTCTCCTTTAGATATGAAGAGGGAATTCTCCAGTTTAAGGCCTACACTACAGGAAATACCAAAAGGGGTCAGCTCACCTAAAACAAAATGATCCCCCCAAAATAAATAAATAATTAGGAGTAAGGTGACTATAAGGCAAATAGAAGTAGAGGAGTGCAACCCTTACTAAGTAGAAGGAATTATAAACTTAAACAATAAGAAAATTGCTATAGCAAGCTAGAAATGAACATTAAGCATACATAGGGACAAACTGAGACAACAATGACTGAAAAGGAGAGGATTCGAAGATCCAAATTCGCAAAAGGAAATGGAGATAAGGTGCAGCAGAAGAAAATGGGCGAATATATATATATACATATATATATATATATATAAAACTGTTACATATTTGTAATGGTAACCACCCACCAAAGATTTAGAACTGAAGTATAGAAGATAAAAGAAGAAGAACCAGAGGGAAAACCCACAAAATCCAACCAAAATAAAGAAAACAGAAACACAAGGACAATGAAGCAATTGAAACACCAGCTACTAGAAAGCAAAAGATAAAATAGCTATAAGAAGACCTCATATTTCAATAATCATCCTAAATATAAATGGACTGAACTCACCAATAAAAAGGCACAGAGTTGCAGAATGGATCCAAAAACAAAACCCAACCATATACTGCCTCCAGGAGACACATCTCAGCTCCAAAGACAAATATAGACTCAAAGTGAAAGGGTAGAAAATGATATTTCAAGGAAATGGCATTCAGAGAAAAGCAGGAGTAGCGGTACTAATATCAGATAAAATAGACTTCAATATAAAAAAGATAAAGAAAGATACTGAGGGACACGTCATAATCATAAAGGGAATCATGCACCAAGAAGACAAAACACTTGTAAATAACTATGCTCCCCATCAGGGAGCCCCGAAATGTGTAAAGTAATTACTAACAGAACTAAAGGGAGAAATAGACCAAAACACTATCATAGTAGGGGACCTAAATACCCCACTGTTGGATATGGACAGATCATCCAAGCAGAAAATCAATATGGAAATAATATCCTTAAATTAGACCAACCGGGCATAATTGACATTTACAGAGCCTTCCGTCCAAAAACAGCTGCTTATACATTCTTCTCTAGTGCACATGGAACATTCTCAAGGATTGACCAGATTCTGGGACACAGAGATAACCTCAACAAACATAAGAGGACTGAAATTATACCAACCATATTCTCTGATCATAATGCTTTGAAACTGGAGATCAACTGTAAAAAGAAAGTGGGAAGAACCACAAATACATGGAGATTAAAGAACATGCTACTGAAGAATGACTGGGTAATAGAAGAAATAAAAAGAGAGATCAAGAGATATATAGAAAAGAATGACAATGATTTTACTACGTATCAAAACTTTTAGGACACAGCAAAGGCTGTAATAGGAAGAAAGTTCATATCATTACAGGCCTATCTCTAAAAACAGAAAGGAACCAAATAAATAACCTAATGGTTCATCTTTAAAGTAGAAAAAGAAGAACAAATGAAGCCTAAAATCAGCAGAAGATAAGAAATAATCAAAATTAGAGAATTAAATAAAATTGAAATCAAACAAACAAAAAACAATAGAAAAAAATAATGCAGGTTCTTTGAGAAGTTTAATCAAATCGACTACCAACTGGCTAGACTCACTAAAGAAAAAAGGGAAAGGACACAAATAAACAAAATCAGGGATGAAATAGAAGAAATGACAGATGCCTCAGAAATACACGGGATCATACAAGAATACTATGAAAAAATAGATAACACCAAATTTAATAACCTAGAAGAATTGGACAAGTTCTTAGAAATATACAACCTTCCTATATTGACTCAAGAAGAACTGGAAAATCTAAATAGACTGAACAGCAGTATGAAAATTGAAACAATCATCAAAATCCTACCAAAAGTAAAATTCCAGGACCAGATGGCTTCACCAGTGAATTCTAGCAAACATTCAAAGAAGATTAAACACCTATTCTCCTCAAACTCTTCCAAAAAATCAGAGAGGAGGCAATACTTCCCAACTCTTTATATGAGGCTAATATTACCTTGATACCAAACCTGGTAAAGACAAAACAAAAAAAGAAAACTGCAAACCAATATCTCTCATGAACGCAGATGCAAAAATCCTAAACACAATAACACCGATCTGAATAGAGCAACATATTAAAAAAAATTATATACCACAATCAAGTCGGCTTCATTCCAGGGGCACAGGGATGGGTCAACATACGTAAATCAATTAATGTGATACACCACATAAACAAATTAAAAAATAGAATCATATGATCATATCAATAGATGCAGAAAAGCCTTTGATAAGATACAGCATCCTTTTATGATCAAAACACTTAAGAAAATTGATACGGAAGGAAAATACCTTTAAATAATAAAGGTTATATATGATAAACCCTTAGCCAACATCATATTTAATGGTGAAAAACTAAAATCTTCCCTCTAAGATCAGGAACAAGGCAAGGCTGTCCACTATTGCCACTGTTATTCAATATAACATTGGAAGTCCTAGCCAGTGCAATCAGGCAAGAGAAAGATATAAAAGGCATCCAAATAGGAAATGAAGAAGTCAAACTGTCTCTATTTGCAGATGACATGATTCTCTATATAGAAAACCCTAAAGACTCCACAAGAACACTACTAAAAACAATAAGCAAATACAGTAAAGTCTCTGGATACAAAATCAATGTTCATATATCCATAATGTTCCTATACTCTAATAATGAAGTGTCAGAAAAAGTGGAAAAAAAAGTCTTCCAAAATTTACCCACAGATTCAGTGTAATCTCAATGAAAACTACAGCACCTTTTATGTAGAAATAAAAAAACTAATTTAAAATTTTATGTGGGAAGCAAAAGACCTAGAGTCACTAAAATAATCTTGAAGAGAACAAAGTTGCAAGACTTATGCTAATTAATTTAATGGTTACTATAAAGTAACATTAATTAAGGTAGTGAAGTGTTGGCAAAAGGATAAAACAAAGGATCACTGGAATAGAACAGAGTCCATAAATCAATTCATAATTATATGATCAACTGTTTTTTCAAAAGTTGACTGCAATTGAATGAGAAAAGAAAAGCCATCTCAAAAAATTGGTGCTAGAACAAGTGGATGTCAGTATAGGGAAAAAAATAAGCCTCCACTCCTACTATGTAACAATTGTGACTTTGTTAAATTAACATTTGCCAAGTAGAGCCCCAGGATGTTCAGATGGTGAGCTGTGGTTCAACAAAACACAAGGAAACTGAAATAGAGAAGTTTATTACTCACAGGTCCTGGAGGAGGCACACTCATGCCTCAAGGGCAGCCAGGGCAAGACAGAGTTTGGGCCCAGAGAGCCTAGCAGTACCTAAAGCACATGCTTTCATTATTGTCCATGGTTGGAGTGCTTTTGGAGTTCCCCAGCTACACCAGACTGATCAATTCAAACCACCATAAGTTCGGAGTTTGGGCAAGTTTCTTGGTGCGGGGAGGTCTTATCTGAGGGGCACGCAAGAGGAAGCCCTGGTAGGCGGGAAGACATTATCACAAGGGCTTAGGGGAGTCATATCAGGAACTTGTGACCCTTGGCTGTTTTCTAGGGCATGCACTAAAGGGAGGGGCTACTGTAAGTTTAAGGCCCCTGCAGGCCATTTGGCTACAGAAATTGGATGCCAAACAATAATATTATGTAGTAGTTTAACCAACTCTCAACGGTACCACATACAAAAATCAATTCAGATGTAAACTAATGTGTTTAAAAGTATAAAGCCTCTAGGAAAAATAAATTTTTAATAAACATTTAAAGATCATCATTATAGTTAACGTAACAGCATTATTATAGTTAACAATAAAATGTTAACCATTCCCTATATAATCAGACACTAGAAAAAGATGGTCATAATCACCATGGCTATTAAGAGTTGTATTGGGGGTGCTAGACTTCATAGTGAGATCATAAAAGAAAAGAAAGATTGTAAAGAAACAAACTCAAGATTCACAGACATAAAGGTCTATACAGAACGTACAGATGATTACACTTAAGAAAATTTAGCGAGGTTGCTAAATGCCAAATTGATACACAAAAATCCATTGATTTCTACATACCAACAATAGTGAAAAAGATTAAAGATAACCCAACTAAAAATAAAACTCTATGAAATAAAATGACAGAGGAGAAAACATTTGGAACTTATTCAAAATAAGATGGATTGATGACTATTCAAAATATGTAAGTACTCCTATCACTCAATAAAAATAAACAACACGAAATAATGGGCCAAGGAAATGCAATCAATAGAAACAAATACAAATGGTTAACAAACAAAAAAAGATGTTCAAACTCAAAAATCATTATGAAATGTAAATTAAAATGAGATACAACCCATTAGATTGGCCAAGTCTTTAAAATTAATTCATCTTTTTGAATACTACGTGCATGGTCAAATGCACAAACACTGAGACACACCCACAAAATTTACAAAGTAGAAAAGGGTTACAGGAAAAAGGAAGCTGTCTCTCCTATCACTAGGCCCCATTCTCTGGTCCCTGTGATCAGAATAATTACTCTAACCAGTTACTTATGTAAAAAAAAAAGAATACATACAGAGCTACTTTAAAATGGAGCTAGAGCTGCCATCTCAGAGAACAGCCTTGCATGTCTTACACCTCCAACCTTAGGCATGCTAAAACAGGGCAAAATTAACTTTGGACTGGGCCTAAGTAAACTTGTGTCCCAAAGAACTGTTTGCAAAGATAACAAAAAAGTACATATTATGACTACTGGACTGATGACTAAGAACTGAAAATTTTTAAATTGTTTAGAATTAGCATCAGTATGTTATTATATGCCTTCCTTCTACTGATGTAACTGTTCCCCTTGCCTTTCTCATAAATACCCATTGCCTTTGTCTCCTAATTGGAACACTATTTGGGCTTCTGCCTGAATCAGAGCTTCCCAACTGAGATTAATTATGAGCCTTTATTAGCCAGCCAGCGACTGACTCTACCACGCAGGGTTAGAGGAGATCAGTCCTGAGCTTCCTGAGGAGGCAGCTTATAAAGTCTCCTACTACATCTTTGAATGAACAGATTACAAGAAGCAGAAGTTAGTCCTTAACTTTTTTTTGTACACAGATAAAGGTCTTGGGGCGGGGTGGGGAACTCTCAGATCAAACAGGGCCTAATAGACAGTTTTATCATCTTCACCTTGGAATGTTGCGCTTCTCCCTGGGGCTGGTGCCTGGAGATATCACCTCCCTGTAACTGAGTTACTGCTCTCCCTAGGGGTTGGCGCCTGGAGATACCACCTCCCTGTAACTGAGAATTTCCACTTTTACACCACTTACTCCCTGATCATAAGGCTTCCTGTTTTTTCCATTCCATTGCATGAAACTGCAAAAACTTACTGTAAACCATTGGCAAACAAAGGGTGGTAGTTGTGGATATGTAAACATGAAGCTTAACTCACATGGGCCTGGATCATCTTCTGAAATCTGGAGGAATGGTGGGCACTCTGGCCTCGCTGTTCTGGCCTCTGCGTGAAGGAGTCTTCCTGAGCAGAGTCCTTGGTCCCTTCCATAGCTGATACACTCCTGTGGACCTTGAGACAAGGCTGAATCCTTGGAACTCTAATTGGGAAGAGGCTGCATGGTGGCTGCGCATGACCCAGATGCTCCGCAGAGACCACCACAAAATAGAGGCAGGTGGGTTGCAGGTCTCTATTCAGGAAAAGTACCATTAAACCAACGCTGGAGTCAGGCAGATGGGATCTAAGAGAGACCAAAAGACATGGACCTACAGGCCAGGAGAAGAAGTTGAGCTTGTGAGGCCCTTATTAGAGCTCGTGAGACCCTCAGCACAGTATCTGGCGCAAGGTATACCCTTGTCAGACATTTGCCATTGGGGTCTGATGCACCTTATTTAATTCCAAAACTGCCTGACTCAGAGATTGTCAATGACACAGGTGACCCCTAAAACTTCACATGCAACCACTATTCTTGGACAATCCAAGCCCCTATTAAAGTGAATGTAGCCTCTTCCAGTGAAAACAAAGCCCCAGCCTCACGTGTGAAGCAGAGACATGATCCCAGGCTCCCACAAGTGGGGCTGATAGCACATAGGGGAATAAAACGAAACGCAAAAGTTTACTGCTGAAACGTGTCTCCAGACTCTGAAAAACAATGACCTGGCCCAAGAATTCTATTTCCCAAGCCCCAGAGGCTCCCAGGAAGCTCCTGGCACCTGAGGTCTCTAAAGGTACAGGGCTACTGTGTGTCCTGATTCCACCTGCTATGATTCTATGCCAGAAACAACAACAACAACAACAACAACAACAGCAAAACAGGATAAAACTGCACTGGGAACTTTGTGGACATTCTATCCCATGACTCCAGCAGGGCTTGCTTGCTTTGGGTCTAACTGCATTTTCCCCACTACAATGTCCTTCATTGTGGAGAGCAGGTTGCAAACTGACAAGGTCCTTGCAATCTGTGAGGTCAACCAAGGGTTGCCTCACCTCCACAAATCCTCCTAAGAATGAGAAGTAGGAACTGATTGGAGAACAATGTGGGTGTTGGAATGCAAACGATTATAGCAGGGTGTGTAGGGTGGGGGTTACCCTATGGAAATGTAAATGATTATAGTAGGATGTGGAGGTTGGGTGGGGATAATCTCATTTTACCAGCAAATGTATGCTCTTGTATAAAAGCAACTTGCAAAAATAAAATCGCTCTCTACTGCATCATCAGTGGATAGATGGCCTCCTGATCCCAGCTTTCTGTCTTCTTTCTTTTCTCAATCTCCCACGGTTCCCACTTAAGGATTATTTTCCAGGGCCGTGCTGGACACGGCACTTCATGCTGTTTTTGAACACTGATTATTTTACACAAAGGCCATAATAAAACCTTCATAATTCTTTTACCTGAAGGACCTGATATTGTTGTAGCCGCTAGCCCCCGAAAGACACATAGACCACCAGAAACCAGTGAGTTATAGGAAACACACTCTTTATTCAGCCAGCTGGGTCTACCAGGGGTACGCAGACCCCAAATTAAGCAGCCCCGAAATGCAGAGGCACAGGGTTTTTAAGCCCTATAGCCCATTCCTCATTCTGTCTTAAACACAAAGGTCTATTTTTCTCCTATTCACTACCTGTCAACCCACAGGTTGGGTGTGCAAGTGGGGGTACAGAAGCAGAAAGCTTATTGTTAGAATATTATGTTCCCATGGGTGATAGCCTATGTTCCCATGGGCGATAGCCAAGCAGTAATTTTCCAGCCAGCACAATATAAGGAGCCCCTGTCTGGAAGAACTGACACAAAGAATGTGACACAGGGGAGCTATGTTGGGGTAGAATATAGGGTTAATTCAAGCATACCCCCTCCACATACTCAGAAGACTAAAAAGGTGGTTTGGTCAGCAGCCCCAAGAAAGACAATGAACAAAGGACTCTCTGGGAAATACCTGCTCCCAAGGACATTTTCCACTATCCCCATGGACACTGTATGCTTCTTCAGCCATTCTCATGGGCATTACCTGTCTGTACCACTTGAGAAGGCGGCTGGTCCACCGTTCTCAAAAACACTACCTGCTCCTGTAACTAAGCAGCACATTTTGCTCTCACTAGCATGGGAAGGCAAGTTACTTCCTTGATAAGCTAGTTTTGCCAAGGAGGAAGGTCATGGGATGACACAGCGGGGGATCGGACACCCAGTTCCTCTTGCCTCCCCTCCAGGTGGCCTGGGAAACAAGTCCTGGCTGAAAAGACAAGATAAATGGCCTTGGCCACTCCAACTCCCTTAGTTTCCATGACTACTGATTTCCCTATGTAATGGATACTCCCAAGACACTCAGGGAGCCAGGCTTTTGGAGCAATGACCCACCTGTGTCTCCGTGAGTTGAAACTCTCTAATAAACACATTCTATTTAGCCCAATTCCTGTGTTGGTCTTTTGGCTGAGTGGTGCAGGCAGCACAAGACCCAGAATCAGTTTCTGTCTGGTTTTATACCCATTCCACCTACCACTTTCCCCCTAGCATCCTGAGTGGTTTTTAAAAGTGAAAGAGATCTCTTTACTCCCCTACTTTAATACTTTTCTAGTGGCTTCTCACGGCCACAACCTGTTATACCATTTTCCTCACTGCACTTAATGCTATGCAAAATCACCTTCCTCATCTGTTTGTATTTATACATATTGCTTGTCACTGTCACCATAACATCAATATCTTTCGTTGGTTCTTGGTACACAAAGGTACACAATAAATATTTTCTGAATAAAGGAGTTTGAGGGAAGGCATGCAAGGAAGTCAGGTATTTCTGCTTATTGTCTTAAGTAAAGCTGCTATGCGGCCTCTTGTCAGGAAATCATAAATGGTGGAACCAAGATCTAAAAGTTCATGAGGCAATTTCAGTGTTGATGATTACACAAAATGCATAATTCCTTCAACAAAGAGAGTTTATTTCATTAAGTGCAAATTAAAAGTAACATTCTAAAAATTCATAGGGCAGTAATCACGAAAGAGATTGGAGATAATTTGAAGGGAGACAACTTACCATCAAGCACATGAATACACTGTATTAACTATTAAAATTTCCACTTGTGATCAGGGTATCAAGAGAGTCTCTACCGACTAGTGACAACCCTCCAATCACTAGGCCCATCGCTGACCTCAACAGATCCTCCTCAATAAACTTCCCTAACCCCAATTATTAAAGCCACGGATCTCTTATTATTGAACTAAAACAAACAAACAAAAACAAAAAACATCATCAATCTCACAGACTTTCCTCATTGACGCCCCCAAACTAACGTTACTATCTAATAAAGCCCACATCCCTGGCCCAACAACCACACCAGCAGGGAGCACACAGACCCGCGCTACTGACCCACACATCATCAATCCCACACATCTCTGTCACTCATACCACAGACCTCTGAATCACAGGGCACACAGTCATATTTACTGAACCTACACTGACAACACCGGTGTCGCATTAGTGACCTGGACACCGTCCATCACCACATCCACGAAGGGAATTAGTCCTTAAAGATTTGCACCTGATGAGCGAGTCGGAGTTCCTAGATAACAGAGAGGAGCTGGTCCCCCTAGCACCCACTCTTAACACCACCTCATCAGTGAGCACGATGCTCCCCTCAATGACCCCAGGAATCCAACCATCATTGACTGACCACTCACATTCTATGGACCACAGATTTCTGTGCTCACACTGATCCTGGCAATAACAAACACCAATCCCAGAAGGACTTCCGCTTCGGTAACCTCTCTCTGACGTCAGAACTATGGGGGCTGCGATTCTAGGTTTCTGCAAGTTCAACGAGGCCGCAAAGCCTGCCAGTAACAAATATGGCGCCTTCGACCGCCCAGACCCAGGGAAAATACGACGGCGCCTACATTACCGTTTTGCTTCAGGGGCAGCCATATTGGCCAGGTGCCCTTCCCGTACAGTGTCGCATGTTCCTGGGGACTTCAGAGATTCGGTCTGATGGCATAGGGGGTGGGTGGATTCAGTTCCCCATTTGAGCAGGAGTGTCGGGAGCCTTAAGCCTGCACCCGAAGATAATAACCACATCAAGAACAAACTCTGCTAGCTGTAACCTTTGGATAGCCACGGCACTGTGAAGCACCCATCATTTCCCGTGTCCTTGTTCCCCATTCCGCCACCTGCAGAGCGGGAGCCTGCAACTGCTGGCACAGCCCATCTGTTTCTGACTAGCCAAGTAGAAGTCACCTCATCTGGTGGACGCCAATGAGCTTGTGACGAATACTCTCTTCCCTGATCAGTCCCGCCCCTGCCCTCTCCACTTGAGTGTATAAATATAACCGCTCGAAAATAAAATTTTTAGGCTTGATCAGAACACTGTCTTGCCTCCATTCTTTTCTCCCGCCCATGTTTTCTTCAAGGTACGGTCCTCCTCGGGTTCTACGCAATAACTAGGTCCTGCAGGTCGGGACACAGGAGGGAGTTTGGGATAGAGATCTGAAAAAAGTCCTTCGCCTGGAAAAGTCAGAGCCGCAGCGGGGCGGTGAGCTCTGTGTGGACACAGACCCTGCAGGGACTGGGGACCAGTTCAGTAGGGAGCCTCAGGTAGCAGGTACCTGTATGCAGCATGTTCCGTGTGACTTGAAAACTGATTCTCGGAAAAGCTCACAAGCCCAGCAATTAATCCACCTAGTAAGCTCCCCTCTATGCTGTACTTATCACCCCCAGGGATTTCCAGAGCCATCAATATGGTGACAAAGATGCTCCTTGACAAAGATGCTTCTGCCCCCTCTTTCCCACTAGGACCTAACCTGAGGCTCTGTCTTTGGACTGCTTAATCCAGTTTTAGCAAGACTATTACTGAGTAAGTTTAGTGAAAATTCCCTGCCCTTTGATATCTGAACAAATTACTTATCCCGGGCCTCCATTTTTATCACCCTGGCCTGCTTTCAGCAAGAATCTTGTTGAGGCCATTTAGATATAATTCCTTAGGCTTGGCGTTTCCTCAGTAATTTTCCATCCACTTACCTCACCCTGCTCCTTGGCTATTATCCCTCTCTTTTTGTTATTATAGTCAGAGATTAGCCCAATCTTTCTCTCCTACTGCAAAAATCCCTTTGCACCTATTGAATAAAGCCTTCCTGTTTTAACAAGTGTCAGAATAATGTTTTTCAGTAACAATAGGGAACAAAAACAATAACAGATATGTTTATACCAGAAATACAGCTTTATGTGAAAAATATAGCTTCCAGAAAGCTGAGGCAAAGAGGGAAACTGCACAAGTAAGGACTAAGGGCAAAGAGCTTGGCATCTGGTGGGAGGTCAGACTCTTGAACTCTCAAGAGGCAGGTGATGGCTTATGGCCTCCTAGGAGCTCCACTATCCAGCTCCTGTTGTTCCAGGCCCCTCTCTATGACTCCCCCAAATCTCAGGCCAACCACTCCTTTGATGGACACTGAGCCCTTGCAAAATGGCAAGTGCTTATTAAATCTGAGGCTACTCTTGATCATGTTTCTAATCTATTTTCTTCCAGGTTTATGCATACAAAGGCATGGCCTCCCTATCATGTTCAGGGTCCTGAGATGGGGCCTGATTTAGTGCCCAGGGACCTTTACAACAGGAACCTTTTCAGTTAAAGACCACCAGGAACACACCTGTGGTTAAACAATTTTGTTGCAATAAGAAAGAGCAACATCATGGGAAACCATAAAGTGAATAGTAAGAGGAATTAGATAGAAGCTTTAAAGGATTTAGACTTTGATTGCATGATCTGGAGTAGAGTCTCAGGGAGTAGAGGATTTACTTTAGATTGGATGCTATTAGAAAGAAAGGCAATTTGATGATTAGTTTGTGTGTGGCACAGCAATCTTGTTTTTGTCTGTGCTTAGACAACATTATGAAGTTTCTTTGTTTTTGTTTCAATTTATCATGGTCTCAGAGTAATGTTCCCTGAAGTTAGTATTCTGTGGGATTGTTTATCTCTAACAGAAGAAAATAGTCTGGCTATGAGTGTCAGACCATTGAGGCCTAGTTATGAAGCAAACATTGACAGAATTGAAGGGAGAAATACAGTCCTACAATAATAGTTGAAAACTTCAATATTACACTTACAATAATGGATGAAAAAGCAGACAGAATATCAATAAGGAAATGAAGGATTTGAACAACACTATCAACTAATTGGACCTAACAGACATATACAGACTATTCTATCTATAATAAAGGCTATATATGAAAACCTCAGTTACATCTTACATAATGGTGAAAGACTGTAAGTTTTTCCTCTAAGATCTGGAGCAAGACCTAAAACTATAAACTTCTTAGAAAAAAACATGGGTGAAATGCTTAATGACATTGAATTTGGCAATAATTTCTTATTTATGAAACAAAAGCACAGGAAATAAATGAAAAAATATATAAATGGGACTTCATTAAAATGAAAAAGCTTTTGTACATCAAAGGCAATATTAACAGAGTAAATAGCAAACCATGGAATGGGAGAAACTGTTTGGAAATCTTATATCTGACATAAGATTAATATCCAGAATATATAAAGAAGCCCTACAACCCAATAGTAACAAAAAACAAATAACCTGACTTAAAAATGGGCAAAGGATTTGAACAGATATTTCTCCAAAAAACATATACAAATGGCCCCACGTGGAAAGATGCTTGACATCACCAATCATTAGGGAAATGCAAAGCAAAACCATGAAATACCATGTAACATCCATTATGATGTCTATTAAAAAAATTAACAAGTGTTGGTGAGGGTGTGGAGAAATTGAAACTCTCATATAATGCTGGTGGGACTATAAAATGGTGTATCATTGTGGAAAATAGTTTGTCAGTTCCTCAAAAAGTGAAACAGAGAATTATTATATAACACAGCAATTCCACTTCTGGATATATACCCCAAGGAACTTAAAGCAGAGACTCAAACAATACTTGTACACCAATATTCATAGCAGCATTTTCCTCTATAGCCAAAGTGGAAACAACCCAAATACCCATCCATATGAATAGGTAGACAAAATGTGGTATATACACACAATGGAATATTATTAAACCTAAAGAAAGAAAGCTCTGACATATACTATAACATGGGTGAAACTTGAAGATGTTATGCTAAGTGAAATAAGCCAGACACAAAAGGACATTTATTGCAAAATTCCACTTATATAATGTACTTAGAGAAGTCAAATTTATAGTACTTATAGAAGTTTAATTCTGGTATCCAGAATTAGGGGTAGGAAGAAATGAGAAATCATTGTTTAATGTGTCCAGTTTCAGCTGGGAAGATGAAAAAATTCTTGACACGAATGATGGTGATGGTTTCACAATAATGTGAGTCTGCTTAACGCCACTAAGTTGTACACTTAAAATGGTTAATATGTTAAATTTTGTTATGTATATTTTACCTCAGATTTTTTAAAGTAACTATTTTAATCCCCAAAATAGGGGGGAAAAGTAAGGGTGCCTCCCACATTAAACAAAATGATATCTCTTGTAGACAAAGAGAACAAACATTTTCCCCATGTTTTTTGTTTTGCTTGTTTTGGGTATTTCAAGTTTCTAAAATGTTTAGCAAAATGTTGAAGTTCATGTAGTAGGGTGATTTTTCTAGTCAATTTTTTATGTACAATATTTGCAATTTCTGGCAGTAAGTCACCAAAAAAGTCAAAAGGGCATTAGAAATTTCAACATCCAAAGCTAATTTTGAATATTGTTTATATGGAAACTGCCTAGGGAGACAGTTTCTCATATTTTAATTATATCATGTTTTAGGGAGGCAATTTTTGAGTCTAAGTTGCATTTGAAGCCTCTTCATATGAAACAGAACTGTAGGAATATTTTGTTATTCTTGTTTTAAGGTGTCTCTCAGATGAACAATTTGTTCATACTAAAGTTTTGCAAAAGTGGCCATTGTAATTAAAAAATGTTCTTGGTGTAACTTGGCCATTTAGAAAGGTATGCTAAAGAGTTAATATTATAGCAAGGAAACATAAATGAAGTAGATGTTTGGTATTCAGATGCCACAGTTTTAAATTGAAATACCTCATAATAATGGCAAAGTGGCTATAAGAGTGGTGCTTATATGGTATGTGTTTCTGCAGCCACAGCTCTTGATAAGGAAGGGAGTGCAAGCTTCTTTCTTATTACAGGAAAGGGATAAAAATCAGGGCTCTACCCATATTCTCTGAGCCTCAGCACCTGATGAAAAGAAGGGGCAGAGATTTTTTTGTGGTATTTACCTAGATGTGGGTAGAGCTATGGTCTGAATGTTTGTGACCTCTTAAAATTTTTATTTTGAAATCCTAACCCCCAGAGATGATAATATTAGGAGGTGAGCCTTTGGGAAGAGCCTTAGGTCATGATGGTGGAACCCTCATGAATAGGATTAGTGCCTTATAAATGAAGCTTCAGAGAGATCTGAACCCCTTTCCACTATGTTAGAATACAGCAGAGGAAGTTCTGGCTATGAACCAGGAAGGGGACCCTTACCAGAAGGCAACCATGCTGGTACCTTGATATTGCCTCCAAAATCATGAGCAATAAATTTCCGTGTTTTTTTTTTTTTAACCTATCCAGTCTGTGGTATATATATATATACAAGTAGACAAAGACAGGTAAGTATAGTCAAAATGTTTCTGTCCTGCTAGGATGCCCTCTTCCCTGCCTTTTGGCAGATGAGAGCTGCCTTTTCTTGGGAGTAACTTTGTCTACATCCATTGGTATTATGTTATGTCTTCTGGGAAGTTGACCCCTTTATCATTATGTAATGCCTCCCCTTTATCCCTGATAATTTTTCTTGCTCTGAAGTCTGCTTTGTTTCAAATTAAAATATTTTTTCCAGTTTTCTTTTGATTAGTGTTAACATGGTATATCCTTCCCCATCATTTACTCTGTGTCTTTATATCTAAAGTGGATTTCTTGTAGACAACATGTAGTTGAACTGTGCCTTGTTTTTTTATCCACTTTGACAGTATCTGTCTTTTAATTGGTGGATTTAGACCATCGATGTTTAAAGTTATTATTGATATAGTTGGATTAATATCTACCATATTTACTTTCTCTTTGTTGTCTTTTTGTTTTTGGTCTTCTACTATTTTCTGCCTTCTCTGGTTTAATTGAGCAATTTTTATGATTCCATTTTATCTCCTCTCTTAGTGTATCGATTATACTGATCTTTTAAGACATTTTTAGTGATTGCTTTGAGCTTGAAAATCACGCTAATGACTAATCTAAGTCTTATTTCAAAGAACACAATACCACTTCATGGGTAGTGCAAGTACCTTATAAGAGAGTATTTCAATTCTTTCCTCTGTCCCTTATAACATTGCTGTCATTCATTTCACTTATCCATAGGATATGATCACTAAATACTTTATTACTGTTATCATTTGGAACAAAGGTTATCTGGAGAACTCACATAACTCAACAACAAAAACAACTCAATTAAAAAATAGGCAGAGGACCTGAACAGACACTTCTCTCAAGACATACAAATGGCATATGAAAAGATGCTCAACTTCACTACTTCTTAGGGAAAAGCAAATCAAAACCACAGTGAGCTATCATCTCACACCTATTAGAATGATTATCATCAACAGGAAAAGTGCCAGAGAGGTTGTGGGGAAAATGGAACCCTCATACACTGATAGTGGGAATGTAAATTGGTACAGACACTATGGAAAACATTATGGAGGTTCCTCAAAAAATTAAGAATAGAATTACCATATGACCCAGCAAATCCTCTTTTGGATATCTACTAAAAAAATTTGAAAACATTTATCCATAAAGATATATGCACCCTGATGTTCATAGCAGCATTATTTACAGTGGCCAAGACATGGAAACAACCATAAGTTTTTCCATGGACACGGACAACAGTTTAGTGGTTACCCGTAGGAATGGGGGGAGTGGGGAGGTAGATAGGGTAAAGGGGGTCAAATATATGGTGACAAATGGAAATTTCACTTTGGGTGGTGAACACACAGTGCAGTAAATATATGACGTATTATTGAAGTGTATGCTTGAAATCTATATAATTTTATTAACCAATGTCACCCCAATAAATTTAATTTTAAAAAAATAGAGTTAAAAACTCTTAAAAAATAAGAAAAATGAAAGATTTTATTTTACTTTCATTTATTGCTTCATTAATGTTCTTTTTTTAGGAGGTCTGAGCTTCTGACCTATATGATTCCTTTTTTTTGAAAAATTAAAAAAATTTTTTTTGCAAGTTCGGTCTTCTCTGACAAATTCCCTCAATTTTTGTTTATCTGAGAAGGTCTTTATTTCTCCTTTACTTTTGGAAGATAATTTTACTGAATACTGTTTCTCCAGCTCCTTCTCCCCTTTTTCTCTTTTTGTATTTCAATTATGCATATATTACACCATTTGTAATTGTCCCTCGATTCTTAGATATTCTATTTTATTTTTTCATTCTTTTTTATCTTTGACTTTCATTTTGAAAAGTTCCTATTGACATATCTCCAACTTCACTGTTTCTTTCTTCAGTTGAATTCATAAATAAAAACACTGTTATAGTGGCTTTTTTATTTCTAGCATTTTCTTGTGAATCTTTCTTAGAGTTTCTATCTCTCTGCTTACATCACCCATGTATTCTTGCATGTTTCCCACTTTTTCCATTACATCCCTTAGCATAGTTGATTTAAGTTCCTGGTCTGACAATTTCAACCTCTCTGCCTTATCTGAGTCTGTTTTGATACTTGCTTTATCTTTTAAATTGTGTTTTTTGTTGTTGTTTGTTTTGTTTTGTTTTGTTTGTATGCCTTGTGATTTTTTTTTTTTTTTGAAAGCTAGACAAGATGTACTGGTTAATAGTGGCTGACTAGGCCTTTAGTGTAAGGATTTATGTTTATCTGGCTAGGAATTAGGTTATGCTTAGAATTTGCTGTAGCTATAGGCTAAAATTTCTTCTAGTGTCCTTGGTTTTTTATTCTCTGTTGTGCAGAAGCCCAATTGATGTGACAGTAAAATATGTAAGGGGATAAGTATTCTATATCCTTTTGATTAGGTCTCAGACTTTTAGTGAGCTTGTGTTCCTGGGCTGTGACCTTCACAAGTGTTCCTCATATTTTTCTTCCCTTAGATGGGTCAGGAAGGCTTGATGGAACTGAATTTGGGTATTTCCCTTCTCTCATGTGACAGGTTAGAAAGAAAGGGAGTTTGATGTTTCACCATGTGGAAGGCTAGAACAGGCAAAAGTTGGGTACCTCTCTTCCCCCAGGTTAGCTTTTGGTAAAATATTTTCTCTTGAAAACAGACCTTTTTAAGAAAAAAATAATGTTCTGGGTATATTTCAAAAAAGTTACTCTTCCCCTTGCATTGCCAAAAGGATAAGAGGAATTTACTTAGATCTTCACTGTGAGAACATAACCAAGCTTCTGGAGGTAAAACTTGAAAAAGTGAGGGAGGGCTCCCTTGGTGTTTTTTACTCTCAAACTTTTTCATAGTGATTCTCTGGCAATTTATTAATTACAGTTTAGTTTTTCTATCCTGGTAGTGGTTTTTGCTGAGGTTTCCACTATTAAGCGTCTACTCTGATAAGTGTTGATGGTATGTATCCACCTGTCTGTCTCTCCAATTCTTAGGGCAGCAATTTAACCTATGACCTCAATTCTCAGCTGAATGTAAGAGGAGTTTTTGATCTTTTCCTTGTCCTTAGGATCAAAATGATGACTTCCAAGCTCCTCACTTGCTAGAATGGAAGGAAAGGAAGCTGGGTTTTCTATTTTCTTTCATTGATCTATTTTTCTCTTTTCCTTCTCCTTCTCCTTCTCCTCCTCTTCTTCCTCCTCTTCCTCTTCCTCCTCTTCCTCATCCTTCTTCTTCTTGCCAATACCATACTGTCTTGACTAGTGTACCTTTATATTAAGACTTGAAGTTAGGTAATGTCAATTATCTAACTTTGTTCTTTCTTTTTAGTATTATGTTAACTTTTCTGGGAATTTTGTCTTTCCATATACACTTCAGAATCAGTTTGTCAATATCCTTTAAAAAATTTATTAAGATTTTGATGGAACTATATTGAGTCTACAAGTCGAGCTGTGAAGAACTGATAATCTACCAATATTGTCTTCCTATTCATACACATGAAATTACTCTTCATTTATAGTTTTCCTCAATGATCTTGTACATCTTTTGTCAGATTTTTACATAGTATTTCATTTTTTTGAGTGCTAATGTAAATGGTATTGTATTTTTAATTTCAAATTCCGTTTGTTCATTGCCATATATAGGAAGACAGTTGATTTTTGTATATTAACTTTGCATCCTACAATATTGCTATAACTGCAACATATTTCCAGGAGTTTTTTGTTGTTGTTGATGATGATTTTCTTGGATTTCTGCATAGACGATCATATCATCTATGAACAGAGACAATTCTATTTTTTCCTTCCCAGTCTGCATCCTTTTTTTCTTGTCTTATTGCATTAGCTAGGACTCCCAGTACAATATTGAAAAGGACTGGTGAGAGAAAATATCCTTGCCTTGTACCTGATCTTAGCGGGAAAGCCTAAAGTTTCTCACCATTAAGTATGCCGTTAGCTGTAGGTGTTTCATAGATATTCTTTATCAAGTTGAGGAAGTTCTTTTCTATTCCTAGTTTACTAAGTGTTTTATCATAAATGGGTGCTAGATATTATCATTTTTTTTCTGAATTTATTGACATAATCCTATGAGGTTTTTTTTAGCCTATTGATGAAATGGATTGTATGCATTTATTTCCTAGTGTTGAACTAGTCTTACATATCTGGAATAAATTCCTCTTGGTTATGGTGTGTAATTCTATTTGTACATTGTTGGATTCAATTTGATTTTTTTTTTTTAGGATTTTTTTTCATCTAAGGTATTTTTCATGAAAGATATTACACTGTTTTCCTTTTTGTAATGTCACTATACAGTTTTGCTATTAGGGTAATTCTGGCCTACTAGAATTATTTAGGAGCATTTCTCCTGCTTTTAGTTTCTGGAAGAGAAACTAGAGAACAGGTATGTATATATTTTTTTCTTAAATATTTCTTAGAATTCATCAGTGAAACCTTCTAGACTTGTTTTGTTGTTTAGAAGGCTATTAATTATTGATTCAATTTCTTTAATAGGTATAATATTGTCAGTGCCGAGCTGATGGAGAAGGCACCTAACTCCTACTATGAGACCAGCATTATTCTAATATCTAAACCAGACAAAAACATTACAAAAAAATCTTAAAAGACATCTTCCATGAACATAGATGCAAAAACGCTCAAAAAACTATTAGCAAATTAAATTCAGCAATGTACAAAAATACATAAACATAATGACTAAATGGGATTTACATTTATTAGCACCTTCCCCTAAAATAAAATACTTAGCTATAAAGCTAATTAAAAAAAGAATATAAGGTCTATATCTGGCAAACAATATACTCTGATGAATGAAATCAAAGAAAAACTAAATAAATAGAGAGATCTTCCATGGATAAGAAGACTCAATATTGTCAGAATGTCAGTTCTTCTCAGCTTGATCTCTGTATTTAGTGTAATTTCAATTGAAATTCTACAAGTTATGATTTCTGGTCAAGATGGTGTAGTAGGTAGATGCTATGTTTATCTCTCCCAACCACATTAAAATTACTACTAAACTAAAGAATAACCATCATTGTGAATCACCTGAGGTCTGGCTAAACAGAAGTCCTACAAATGGGGACATAAAGAAGAGGCCACTTTAAAACTGGTAGGAAAGGCAGAGATGCAAAACAGGCTGGTCCCACACCAGTGGTAGGGTGGTTGACAATCGGTAGGTATATCTTGGCTGCAGAGGTTTCCCTGGAGGAGCAAAGGGGAACATTGTGCTCCCCAGCCCAGGGTTCCAGTGCCAGGAAGAGAAGTCCTCAGAAACTCTGGCTGTGAAAATCAGCTGAGATTGTGGCTGAGTGAGTCATCGGGCTGCAGGAGTTGCACACGTCCCTCTTAAAGGGCCCACAGACAAACTTACTCAGAGCTCCAGAGCTGGGGCAGCTGCTTGAAGAACACCAGGGACACATGGGGGAGGAACTGAGTTATCTGGCTTCAGTAAGAAGGATGGAGGAGTGGCTTTCTCAACCAGTAGTACTGGCAGAAGCCATTGTTCCTTGGTCAAGCTTTCTCCCATCCTGGTGTGCAGATGCAGATGGCCACCATATCTGAGCTCATTCAACCTGGCTAACATAGGTCACCCTGCCCAGGTGATTCCCTGAGGCCCTACCACTCCCAAATGGTGGGCCCACCCAAGCCACCTCCAGTGGTTTATTTCCATACAAATGGCTTGTCCTGGCTTATGCTATGGACTTTCTTAAAATCTCTCAAAGTTTGATAAAACCCAAACAAGCAGCATTTGGCTTCGATGTGCCCTATACCTCTTGCTGAGCAGCCCAAAGCCTGGCACTAGCAGCAGCCAACAATGGTTCCCAGCTTGGCCTCTCAAAGCACCTCTAAGGCAAGCATGGGTGGTGGCCATCTGTGAATTGCCTGATGACACTTGCCAGCTGGCCCTGGGCAGTGCACAGGCTGTGGCTGAACTTGGCCTGAAGTTGGGGCCCTCCCAGAAGGCCCTTGAGCCAGCACACCCAGTGCCCTGCTTCAATTGGGACCAGAGCCAGCACACTATCCAGGGCTGCATCTCAGGAAGACACACCAGAAGGGTAGACTGGACAGCAACCAGACCCCTGCTAAAGTGAATCCTGCTCCATTGGGTCAGCCCCTCACTGGCCGGTTTTCACAATCGATCAGCTCCAATTTCATTCTTCCCATTGAAATGCAAACAGCAACCAAGGCTCAACGACATCAGGAGGGCACACACAACTCACACAAAGGACACAGCTTTAGCACCTCACTTAGGTGACTAGGAAAGATTGACCCACTGGGCACCACAGACACCGACTACGTAAAACCACTCTACTAAGACCAGGAGACTTAAGAGCCCTACCTAATACATAGAAACAAATACAAGGATGCAGCAAAATGAGGAAACAGAGAAACATGTCCCACAGGGAAGAACAGAACAGAGCTCCAGAAAAAGAACTAAACAAAATGGCCACAAGCAATCTACCAGATACAGAGTTCAAAACTGATTATAAGGATGCTCAATGAACTTAGAGGAAGAGTAGATGAAATCAGGGAGAGTATTAACAAAGTGAAAAAAATATAAAAATGATGATGGAAAACATAAAAGAGAACCAGTCAAAAATGAAGAATATAATATTTGAGATAACGAATACATTAGAGGGAGTCAACAGATTGGATAAGGTGGTGGATCAAATCAGCAATTTAGAGGACCCCCAATCAGAAAAGTAGCAAGACAAAAGAATACCAAAAAATGAAAATACTTTAAAGGGCCTCTGGGACAACATCAAGAGCAATAATATGTACATCACGGGGGTACCAGAAGGAGAAGACAGAGAGCAAGGAATTAAAAGTCTATTTCAAGAAATAATGATGGGAGGAGTGAGAGATGACCCCAGATCTCTTCTCTTGAAATGACAATAAACTGAACATCTAACACTCAACAAATAACACCCAACCTGCACACAAGCACATCCAAGCGAGTGGTCTGTGCATAAGAGCTTCCAGAGGTCATAACCTTGGGCGTCTGGGTACATTGGGAGGAACAAAGAAACTGCCTCTCAAAGCTGGAGCTCTCTGAAGGAGGGGGTGAGGAGAAGTAGTGGCTGGTTTTCCAAAAAGCCCTGCCTGAAGCATCTGTGAGCTCCACACAGTAGAGCCCAAGAATCGGGGCAGACAGTGGAGTGGGGACTAACTGCAGAGGGGCAATAGCTGAGTCTTAGCAGTCATGGTTGCAAAGCAGGAGGCTGAGGCACAGAGACTAGCAGCAACCCCCACCCCACAACCCAGAGTGCACCCTACCCCTGCCCACATATCCTCCAGGACCGACAATGCAGAGCCCCAGGGGAATTTGAGCAAATGTTACCAAAACTGTCACTAACAGTGATAGGAACTGAAACTGAAGGTAGTGATCATAATTGAATATTTATAAGAAAAAATGCATTATTAAGTCTCATAGTAGGGATCCAATAGCCTTGGATGCCATCTACTGAAAATCAAAAGAAAAACATCTTAGCAACAGGCTAAAGAGAGAATTTTATATAATAAATCTTCTCTCTGGAAAAAAAAAAAAGCAGAATACATTTCCGTTACTGACAAGTCGGAGAAATAGTCCATTAAACACCATGAACAACCAAGGTGACAGGGCAGCTCAGAAAGAAAGAGAACAGGGTATAAAGAACAGGATATTATAAGCTTGAACAATAAGAAGAGAATTGTTATTGCAAGATGGAAATGAACATTCATCATATACAGGGATAATTTAAGACAACAATAACAGAAACGGGAAGGAATTGAAGATCAAATTCGCAAAGGGGAATGGAGATAAGACACATGCAGAAGAAAATGGATGTGTGTGTGTGTGTGTGTGTGCGTGTGTGTGTGTGTGTGTGTGTAAAATCATCTTTTACATATTCTTAATGGTAACCACACACCAAAATCCAGAACTGAAGTACATAACAGAACAAGGACAAAGGAACATGGGGAAAATCCAAAAATCCCAACCAGAATAACAGACAGAAATGCAAGGGCAAAGAAACAATGAAAACACCAAGCTACCAGAAAGTAAAAGATAAAATGGCTATAGGAAAACCTTATATTTCAATAATCATCCTAAAAATAAATGGCCTGAACTCACCAATAAAAAGGCACAGAGTTGCAGATTGAAAACAAAACCCAACCATATGCTGCCTCCAGGAGACACATCTCAGTTCCAAAGACAAATAGAGACTCAAAGTGAAAGGGTGGAAAATGGTATTTCAAGCAAATGGCATTCAGAGAAAAGTGGGAGTTGTGGTACTAATATCAGATGAAATAGATTTCAAAATCAAAAAGATAAAGACAATGAGGGACACTTCATAATGATAAAGGGAATCAAGCACCAAGAAGACATAACACCTATTAACATCTATTCTCCCAATCAGGGAGTCCCAAAATATATAAAGCAATTACTAAGAGAACTAAAGGGAGAAACAGAACAAAACACTAGCTTAGTAGGGGACCTAAATACTCCACTGTCAGATATGGACGGATCATCCAAACAGAAAATTAGTAAGAAAATAACAATCTTGAATGACATATTAGACCAACTGGACTTAATTGACATTTACAAAGCCTTTCATCAAAAAACAGCTGCTTGTACATTCTTCTTTATTGCACATGGAACATTTTCAAGGACTAACCATATACTGGAACACAGAGATAGCCTCAACAAATATAAGAAGTTCGAAATCATACCAACCATATTCTCTGATCATAATGCTTTGAGCTGGAGATCAACTGTAAAAAAAAATAATAATAAAATAAATAAACAAGAAGAATCACCAATACATGGAGATTAAACAACATGCTACTGAAGAATGACTGGGATAGAAAAGAAATAAAAAGAGAGATCAAGAGATACATAAAAAAGAATGATAATGATAGTACAACATTCCAAACTTTTTTGACATGACAAAAGGAGTAATAAGAGAAAAGTTCACATTATTACAGACCTATCTCCAGAAACAAGAATGAGCCCAAATAAACAATCTAATGCTTCATTTTAAAAAAACTAGAAAAAGAAGAACAAATGAAGCCTAAATAGAGCAGAAGGAAAGAAATAACCAAAATTAGAACAGAATTAAATGAAATTGAAAACAAAAAATACAATAGAAAAAAAATTCAATAAAGATCTGGTTCTTTGAGAATTTTGATAAAATCAACTATCCCCTGGCTAGACTCACTATAGAAAAAAGGGAGAAGACACAAATAAACAAAATTAGGGATGAAAGAGAAGTTATTATAGATACTTCAGAAATACAAAGGATTATACAAGAATACTATGAAAAAGTATATAAAACCAAATTTAATAACCTAGAAGAATTGGACAAGTTCTTAGAAATATACAACCTTCCTAGACTAAATGAAGAAGAAATGGAAAATCTAAATAGACCCAACAGCAGTATGGAAATTGAAACAATCATTGAAAACCTACCAAAAAGCAAAAGTCCAGGACCAGATGGCTTCATCAGTGAATTCTACCAAACATTCAAAGAAGGTTTTAATACCTATTCTCCTCAAACTCTTCCAAAAAATTGGCGAGGAGGCAATACTTTCCAACTCATTTTATGAGGCCGATATTACCCTGATACCAAACCTGGTAAAGATAACACAAAAAAGAAAAGAACAGACCAATATCTCTCATGAACACAGATGCAAAAATCCTAAACACGATAATAGCGATCCAAATATAGCAACATATTTAAAAGATTATTAAGTGGGCTTCATCTCAAGGGCACAGTGATGATTTAACATATGCAAATCAATTAATGTGATACACCACATAAACAAAATAAAGAATAAGAATCATATGGTCATATCAATAGATGCAGAAAAAGCCTTTGAAAAGATACAGCATCCATTTAAGATCAAAAGACTTAATAAAATAGGTATAAAAGAAAATCACCTCAACATAATAAAGGCCATATAAGATAAACCCTCAACCAACATTATACTTAATAGGGAAAAACTAAAAATCTTTCCTCTAAGATCAGGATGAAGATAAGACTGTTTACTATCTATCACCTGTTATTCTAGATAACATTGGAGGTCCTAGTGAGTGCAATCAGGCAAGAGAAAGATATAACATTCACCCAAATAGGATATGAAGAAGTCAAACTGTCACTATTTGTTCATAACATGTTTTTCTACATAGAAAACCCCAAAAAGTTTACAAGGACACTACTAGAAACAATAAGCAAATACAGTAAAGTTTCAGGATATAAAATCAATGTTCAAATATCCTTAGTGTTGGGGGACAGTAGGGCTGGGAGAATGTGGTGAAAGGTTAACGACATACAAATTAGTGGTTGATAGTTGGTCACGGGAATGGGGAGCATGACGTGGGGAGTGCTGGTGGCTGGGTGGAGGGCCAAGGGAGGGAGGGAGCAAATGGGGGGATCGTTTTATGAACTATATAAATGTCTAACCAATGTACTGTAGACTTGAAACTAATTTAAATAAATAAATTTTAAAAAATCCTTAGTGTTCATACTCTAATAATGAATCGACAGGAAAAGAAATGGAAAATATAATTCCTTTTGCAATTGCAACAGCAACAACAAAATACCTAGGAATAAACCTAATGAAACATGTGAAAGACCTATATAATGAAAAATATAAAAACCTATTAAAAAAATTGAAGAAAACACAAAGAAATGGAATGATATTCCATGTTCTTGAATTGGAAGAATCAACATAATTAAAGTGAACTTATTACCTAAATCATTATTCAGATTTAATGGAATCCCATCAAAATCCATTCAGCACTTTTTAAAGGAATAAAACAAAAAATCATCAGATTTGTATGGAAACACAAAAGACCCTGAATCGCCAAAGCCATCCTGAGAAAAAAGAACAAAGCTGGAAGTATCACTCTGCCAGACTTCAAATTATACTACAAAGCAACAATAATCAAAATGGCATGGTATTGGAAGAAAAACAGACACACAGATCAGTGGAACAGAATTGATAGTCCAGAAGTAAACTCATGTTTATATAGAGAAATAATTTTTGACAAAGGAACCAAAAACATACAGTGGAGGAAGGAAAGCCTCTTCAGTCAATGGTGCTGGGAAAACTGGAAAGTCACCTGCAAAAGAATGAAACTAGACCGTTGTCTATCACTACACACCAAAATTAACTCAAAATGCATTAAAGACCTGACTATAAGACCTGAAACAATAGATCGCATAGAAGAAAGCATAAGAACTAAACTCATGGACCTTGGACTTAAAGGATTTTATGAATTTGACTTCAAAGTCCTGGGACATAAAAGCAAAAATAAATGAATGGGACTATATCAAACTAAAATGCTTCTGCACACCAATAGAAACCATCAACAAGGCAAAGAGGCAATTATCTGAATGGGAAAATATATTTGCAAACAATGCCTCCAATAAGAGCCTAATATCCAAAATATACAAAGAACTCAACTCATTAACAAACAAAAATACCCCCAAGCAATCCAATTAAAAAATGGGCAGAGGATCTGAACAGAAACTTCTTCCAAGAAGACATACAAATGGCCAACAAACATACGTACAGACGCTTATTATCGCTAGCTATTAGGAAAAGCAAATCAAAACCGCAATGAGATACCATCTCACACCTGTTAGAATAGCTTTATCAACAGGACAAGTAATAACAAGGGTTGGAGAGGATGAGGAAAAAAAAGAACCGTCATGCACTACTGGTGGGACTGCAAATTGATATAGCCACTATGGAAAACAGTATGGAGGTTCCTCAAAAAACTAAGAATTGATCTACCATATGATTTAGCAATCCCTCTACTGGGTATTTACCACAGAGACATTAAAACATTTATCCAAAAAGATATACACACACTGTTGTTCATAGCAGCATTATTTACGGTGTCCGGGATAAGGAAGCATCTAGAGTATCCTAAAATAGATGACTTGATAAAGAAGATGTGGTACATATATACAATGGAATATTTCTCAGCTATAAGAAGAGATGATATACTGCCATTTGTGACAACATAGGTGGATCTTGAGATAATTATGCTAAGCGCATAATGCCAGACAGAAAAAGTTGCAAACTACATGACATTACTTATATGTCGGATATAAATTTAAAAGCAACAAAGAGACGTGACAAAACAAACAAAGACTCATGGACATTGACAGTAAACTAGTGGTTACCAGAGGGTAGTGAAGAGGGGAGAAGTAGTTGGGGTAAAATTTTCAAATATGTGGTGACAGAAATCCAACTATGGAGAGTGAACACACAAGGAAAAAATATGTTAAATGTATATATAATATATATATGTATAACTTACTGTTGAATTGTACACTTGAACCATTGGGTTTTGTTAAGCAATGTCACCATAATAAATTAAAAAATAAAATAAAAAAAAAAGAAAGAAAGAATGAGAAAAGTTGTTTAACCTGGTGAAGGAAATAGAAATACAAGCCCACGAAGTGTAAAGAATCCCAAAAAAGATGAACCCAACGCGGGCTATACAAAGGCACATCATAATTAAAATGCCAAAGGTTAAAGACAAAAAAAAAAAAAAATCTTAAAAGTAGCATGAGAAAAGCAATTAGTTATCTACTAGGGAGCTCCCATAAGACCGTCAGCTGATTTCTCAATAGAAACTTTGCAAGTCAGAAGGGCTTGACACAAAATATTGAAAGTGATGAAAAGCCAGGACCTACAACCATGATTACTGTACTTAGAAAAGCTATAATTTAGAATCAAAGGACAAAAAAAGAGCTTTACAGACAAAAAAAAAAAGCTAAAAAATTCATCATCACCAAGCCAATATTACAAGAAATGTTAGAGAAACTTCCTTAAAAAGAAAAAATATGTATCAAAACATATGAATAAAGAATGGTAATAACTACATATCTATCATAAGTACTTCAAATGAAAAATAATTAAATGCTCCAATCAAAAGATAGGGTGGCTGAATGGATAAGAAAACAAGACTCTTACGTATGCTGCCTACAAAAGACTTATTTCGGACTAAAAGTAAAGCAATGGAAAAAGATATTTCATGGTGGACCTAGAGGGTAGTGTGCTGAGTAGAGTAAGTCTACAGAGAAAGACAAATTCCATATGATTTCATGTACATATGGACTCTAAAGTACAAAGTTAAAAAACAAACAAACAAACTCATAGATACAAAGAACATTTTGAGGGTTACCAGATGAGAGTGGGGGGGTTGATGAAAATGGGGGAAGGTACAAAATGTAGTTGTGAAATAGTCATGGAAATATAAAGGATAGAATAAGGAATATAGTCAATAATACCATAACAACTATGTATGGGGTCAGATAGGTACTAGCTTTATTGGGGTGATCACTTAGTGAGTTATATAGATGTCTCATCACTATGTTGTACATCTGAAACTAATATAATATTGTATGCCAACTATAATTGAAAAATAAAAAATATTATTTAAAAAACTTTATTTTTTAACTTTTTAAATTCTGCTAATATTTAGTTAAAAATTTTTTCCATTTATATGAATGAGGGTTATTAATTTATATATTTTATTTGGTACTGTGGTTTTGGTATTCAGGTAATACTGGCCTATTTCTATTGTTTATTCTGGAAGAGATTGTGTAGAATTTAATTTTTAAATGCTATTGCAATTTTCCATTGAAGACATCTGGGCTTGAAGATTTAATTTTTAGTTGTTTTAAATTTTGACTTTAATTTCAAGGCTACTGAACAAGTCTATATAATGTGAAAATTGTTGGAGTTTGTGTTTTTTGAAGAATTGGTGCATTTTATCTAAGGTTTTAAATTTATGTGTGTAGAGTTGCTTTTGTTATTTTTATTTTTTTGATATCTGCACAGTCTGTAGTGGTATCTCCTTTTTCATTCCTGATGTTGCTTATTTATGTCTCCTATAGAGGCTTGTCAATTTTATTTATCTTTCCATTGAACAAGCTTCTTGTTTTGTTTTGTTTTACTTTTTCAATTAAAATTGTTTTTTGTTCTTATCTTTATAATTTTTTTTCTTCTTGCTTTAGGTTGTTTATTTTTTGCTCTTTTTCTATTTTATTGAGGTGAGATCTTACATTATTGATTTGAGAGTTTTCTTCCTTTCTACTGTAAACCTTTAGTCTTAAAAAATTTCCTCTCATCACTGCTTTAGCTGCAACTCACATTTTGATATCTGTGCTTTTGTTTTCATTCATTCGAATGCATTTTAAGAATATACTCGAAACTTCCCTTTCCACTCATGGATTGTTTAGAATGCGTTAATTTCCAAGTGTTAATTTGTCTTTGTAGTACTGATTTCTAGTTTGATGCTATTGTGTTCAGAGAATATAGTCTGTATGATTTTAGTTCTATTAAGTTTGATGAGTTATGTTTTATGTCCCAGATCATGTTATAACTTGGTAAATGCTCCATAGGTGCTTGAATAGAATGTATGCTCTGTTTCAGAGTGGAGTGTTTTACAACTGCTAATTAGATCTTATTGGTTGATGGTACTTTGAATCCACAGGCTCCACAGGGAAAGGCCTGAGTGAGGCTTGCGGAGATGGGCTCTAGTTGTTTCTTGGCTTAGTCTCAGAGTACATACCTCTGCTCCACCTTGCCTCCTGACTACGCTCAGCTACAAAGTCTCAACATCACTTCAACATGGCCACCCGCAGCCTGCGTGACTACAAGGGCGTCGCCATATTGGCGCCATGTCCTAGCCATTTGGCGGTGAAGGGGAGTTGGGGGCGGAATTTAGCAGAACGCCATGTTGAGTGCTGGCAATGTTCATTTAAGGAGCCGCTACTGAGCATGCGCTCACAACGGTTGCAAGAAAAGGAATCCCGCAGGGACTGGGAGGGATCAAGAAAGAGAGACCTCGGTCCGGTTTTAGTACTTGTAATTACAGATACTGCCTGAGGCAAATACCACTGTCCTATGAGATCATGGGTGAAGAGCAGGTAAGTGCAGGAATAATAGGAGTATCTGGGGCTGAGTGAAGAAACATCTTTGTCCCTGATGAGCAAGCTGGTTAGTGATGGGGGCGATCAGTAGATGGAATAATGGGGGTTAGTGTGGTCGTGATGGTGGATCCCGGCGGAAAGCTGGGGTCTGTGCGAATTTTGATGGTGAATCTGTGTGTGGAGTGATGGAGTCTGTGGGGTTCCTGTGGAGGATAACCGTGGGGTTGAGTAATGAGGGATCCCAGGGGTGAGTGATGCTAGATTTTTTTAATTATTTTTATTTCCTCTCTTATACGTACAGGCTTGTTTCTATTTCTGATTTATTTTCATGGTACGTTTCGCGAGAGATTTAAAAAATATATTGCCATTGGGGTTACATATAAGTTTTCATTTACTATATTTCGTTCCCTTTTATATCTAGATTGGTACTTTGTCATTCATAATATAATATTTATGTATCATTTTTCTTTTTTATTAGGCATCTCAAGATTTATTTTATTCACCATTTTGAAGTACTGGTTGTGTTTCTACTCCCTACTCTTAATATTAGTTTTAGTTTCTATATTTAGATATTTTCTCTTTTTTTCTCTTTGATTTAAATTGTCATTCCTTCCCTTATTTCCCAAGTTTTATACTCGATACGTTTAGAGGTGTAAAGTTTTTCTAAATACATCTTTATCTATGAAATGTATAACTTCAATTTTGTGTTCCACTTTGATTCTGAGTTGTTTAGGAGAGTTTACTTTTAAATTATTATGGCATGCTTAATTGTTTAATTTTATTTTATTGTCATAAAATGTAGCCTCAAAGTGTCAACTTTGAAAAGTTTATCAAGAAGGCAAATTGCTTAAGGAACTTGTTCAGTGGTTATAAGAGAAAGGGTATATTTTTTGTTTGTATAGTGCAAAGTTCTCTTTATGTATATTAAGTATAGCCTGTTTGTACTTTTCGAATCTTTTTCTTTCCTATTTTTGGTCTATTTGAATCATATTCTGAAAGAGATATAATAATAGTCTCTCACTAATAGTTCACTTTGTAGTTAACGTGTTTTTTTGCTAGTTTGATTTGTGTGCTTGGAGTGAGACATACATACATCTAATGGTTAGTGCATTTTGTATTATCTCTTCTTTTATTGGATAGTATTATTATAGGCTACCTCTTTTCAACGAAAACCTCTTTAACCTGAATTTCAATTTGATATTTACATTACCATCCCCACTTTTATTGAATTTAGATGATAGATCTATGCTATAGTTTCTGTCAGTAGGATAATTTTATGTCTTTAGTGTAGTAATAATTTACTTGATTTTATGCCTCCCACTTTTAATGTTTACTATTTATTTTAACATTATTTTCTGCTTTTCCTTTTCTTTTTTGTACTTACATTGGATTGATGAAATTTCTGCTCATTGTTTCCATCTACACACCATTATAACCTCCATTTTTTCCTGAGATAATGAGAAATATTTTATCATAGGATATTATTAATTTTCCCTTTAATGACCTCCATATTAATTATCGTCATTATCTTTTTTTATAATTATATATCTCTTGCAAATATTGCTAAGCAGTATTTTTCTTTTTGAGATTTTTTTCATGTGATTCATTCTACATTTATTTGGAATAATTTTGGGGGTATTTTCCTTAAGTAAAGATAGAGGTACTCTGCCAGTGCTTTTATTTCTGAAAATGTCTTTGACCTTAACAGAGAAGTGTTTTTTTTACATGCTGTTTCTGATATCATTTAGCTTTGATTACAGCAGATGAGACATCTTGATTTTCTTAATTCTTTCTCTGTAAATCTGTTCTTTCCCATGTGCCTTAGATGTAAAATTATTTAGATTTTAAAATTTATCTTTAAAAGTCAACAATATTTCTAGATTTGTTCTTTGAGTAGATTCTTTCCTGTGTGTGCGTGTGTGTGTAAGTATGTGGGAAAGACTAATGGTACAAGCCTAGTGGTTGGATTGGTGGGATGTGTACTTGGATGTTTTCTCAGGGCTCATTGCAGGTGCAGGTGTGTCTGGAATTGGTACTCTTAGGATCACAGGTGGAGATGCATGATGGGTAGTGATAAAAGTGTGGAGGCCAGTAATGGGGCATGTGATATTGTGATATAATAAGAAATATATACTTAGGTCTTTATACATGGTTTCCAGCATATAGCTCCTAAAATCTTTGTAATTTCCTAAGTGGTAGGATCTATAGGGGCATCTTTTGTTTTTGGTTCCTGAAATAGCTCCAGAGGTGAAAATGGGTGTTTTATTTTTTTGTTATTCATAATAAGTTTCTTTCAATCACACCTGAGTTTTATGTTAATGAAGTAATTTTTGGAAAGCCCCAGATAACAACTGGGTGGGTACTCATTGCCAGGGGAACCAACCATGGATTAGCGTTTGGGAACTTGAACCCCGCCCCTGACTAGAGGTTGAATCAATCACTAATGGCCAGTTATATAATCAATCATCTGTATATAATGAAGCTTCCATAAAACCCCAAAAGATGGAGTTTGGAGAGCTTTTAGATTGAATGCTCAGAGAGGCTGGGGGAGTGGTACAATCTCTCCTACATACCTTGTATTATGCATCTCTTCCATCTGGCTGTTCCTGAGTTATTTTATAATAAATTGGTAATATAGTAAATTAAGTGTTTTCCTGAATTCTGTGAGCTCCTCTAGCAAATAAATGGAATCTGAGGAGGGGGTTTCCGTGACCTCTGATTTAAAGCCATTTGGTCAGAAGTACAGTTAACAATCTGGACTTGCTATTGACAGCTGAAGTTGTGGTGGAGATAGTCTTGTGGTACTTAGTCTTTAACCTGTGTGATCTGATGCCAAGTCCAAGTAGGAGTTGTCAGAATTGAGTTAAATTGTAAGATATATACCAGCTGTTGTTGTAGAATTGCTTGGTGTTGGTCCCCCCCGCCACACACATTACATATACACTAGTAATCAGAAGTATTGAGAGTAGAGGAAGAAAACACACACAGGAGTTTTTCCTTTATAGGACGTGGGATTGATTGGTGGAGAGCCAGGACCATCAGGGTAGAGGTTTTGCAGGCTCTGGTCAGGGAGTGTAGAATGAGTGATTTGGGGCCTGTAGGCAGCAGGATGTGGGAACCAGTGATTCTGAGGCATGTGTAAGGGTTCCAGGGCTAGTCATTGTGCAGTGATTGACGGTTGAGCAGATTGAGGAGTGGGAGTGAGGAATTGGTAATGACTTGAGGGGTCTATGAAGTCCGATGATATTTGATAATTGCATTCTATGTGGATTACTAATTTTGTAATAATTACTGATTTTTGTAATAATAGCTAATATTTAATGAGTGCTTATGTGCCATGCATGGGCTGAGTGCCTTTCAAGTATTATAAAATAGGTTTGTTTATATAAAAAAATGTAAAGATGAAACTGAGACTGAAGTGAGTACAGATTGTCACAGCTAGAGGGTGGAATTGCTGAGAACAAATGTATATTGATTTGGCTCCACACCTTATATCTTTCCTCTGTGCCACCAGGTTCCACACTAATCGATGCACTCCTGGGAAGTGTCTGAGTAGCTGTCATGGTGTGGCATCCTCTGCAGAATCTCTTTGTGTTTCCACAGAGTCCTGAGCTCAGATCACTTAGTTGAGCCTTCAGGATCCCTTTTTCAGACTTCAGCCTACCTTGGTGCAATATATGGTATTCTTTGGATGTTCACTTAGCCTAGGGCTCCTGGGAAAATTGGAGTTGCTAAGATACACAGAAGTGAGGCCCAATGTGAACACATTCACCAAGAAGAGCTTGTCCCATAGGCCGGGAGTCCAGCTTATAGTCTGGCTTCACAGGAATATGACAGCTCCTTTTGTTGCAGAAATGTTGTGAAACAGGACAGGTGAGAAACCAAGCACCATTCTGAGAGTTGAACTCAGGTTTATTATGCCAGTGGTCCCAGAAGAGCTAGTGTTCTGAAGATCTGGGCACGGAACTCAGTTGCAATATTTCTTATATAGAACTTATTTGGCATGGGCTGATTGGTTAATTTGTCCTCAGACTGTTACTAAGTGCAGCAGTTGCTATGGTTTCAGGTAGTTCCAAAGAGTTACAAAGCGAGGGAATTGCTAGGGGGTACAGGCAGTTACATTTGTTGCTTAGATAGAGCAAGCCAAAGGGAGGATGAGTTTTTAGGAACTTTTGAGTACGGCCTATGCTGCAAGCATATATGCAGAAGCAAAACAAAGAGCTGATTAGCGTTTGGAGTGCAAATTCCTCTTCACTTTGAGGAGGAGGAAAGGGGAGTCCCAGAAGCAGAAATGTTCTCAGAGCAGTACTTGCTAAAAACAAAGCATGATTGTTTTTCAGTGTGAACAGCGCATGGCATTTGTCAAAAAAAAAAAAATAAAATAACTTTTTAAGACTTACTATGAAAATATCAAAAATGCAAAAGTAGAGCAAGTGGTATAATGAGCTCACATCGATCAGCTTCCACAGTAATAAGCTCATGCCCTCCAATTGTCGTTTATACCTCTATTCCCCCACATTTTGGCTCTCTGCTGGTTTATTTTAAGCACATCTCACTGTGTCATTTTATCCGTAAATAGTTCAATATATAAATGTAAAAATAAGCACTTTTAATAAAAATAGCCACAGTGCTATTATCCTACTAAAAAGGGTTCCTGAATCCCATTCCAACATGTGTGTGTGTGTGTGTGTGTGTGCGTGTGGTATGCATGTGTGTGGTGGAGGTGGGTGGGGGGTGGGTCACACAATACTAAGCAATTCTTCCACACCTGTAGGGTGTCCAAGAGTTCAGCTCAATTTTGATACTACCTAGCGGGAGATAGCATTGATTCCACAGGTTAAGTGTTTAGTCCTATAAGACTACCCCCTCCACCCCCCATCCCCCACCAACCCCTTGGACGTAAGTTGCCAGTTGCAAGCCCAGGTTGTTACTGTGCTTCTCTTCCACTAGTGGCTATGATACAGGATGGGGTGAATTCTCCCAATTGGGAACTCGAGTCCTGCATTGAGAGAGAGAGAGTGAGGGTCCTTGACTGCATATAGGAAAAAATTCAGGCACACGCCAGAGTTAGAGGCAAGAGGAAGATTTATTAGAGAAGAAATAATGTTCCACGCACAGAATGTGGTCTCCTCTCTGATACAGGGAATGAGAAAGCCCGAGTATTTGAGGAATTTGTTTTATATGTGATTTTAAGTTTCTATGAATTACACCTTAAAGACATTGTTTCCCTATTTTCCTTTATGGGCATGCAGCGTGAAAGGTGCACTAGCAATCTCAGCCTTTTTTCTATAGATTCTCCATGGTTTGGCTGTGAGAATGAATGGTTGGGTCAGTTTTGTGTAGTGTATGACTTAAAGAATCTGTTTTCCTGTTTTCCATTCATGGTGTGAGTAGTTTGTTGCTAACCCAGCAGGAATCTTCCTTTGTCCTGTAGGCTTCCTATGGTCTGTTAGCACATTGCAGGCTCTGGATACAACTTGGTTTAATCTCTATAGTTCTCATGCCTCTTCCCTATGTAAACTACCTGTTAAAGATTCAAATGACCCCCTCCTTGGGTTTGATTAATTTGCTAGAATGTTCATAGAACTCAGGAAAACTGACTTACTCTCTAGATTACTGATTTATTACAAAGGATATGAAAGGATACAAATCAACGGCCAGATGAAGAGATACATAGGGCAAGGTATGCAGGAAGAAGCACGGTTTCCATGCTTTCTCTGGGTATGCCACTCTCCCAGCACCTCCATGTGTTCACCAACCCAGAAGCTCTCTAAACCCTGTCTTCTTGGGTTTTTATTAAGACTTCATTACATATGGCATGGTTGATTAAATCATTGGCCATTGGTGATAGCTTTAAATCTAGCCTCCCCCCTCCCTAGAGGCGGGGGTGGAAATGAAAGTTTTAACCTTCTAATCATTTGGTTGGTTCTCCTGGCAACCAGCCCCTATCCTCATGTGTTTCCCAAAGTCACCTCATTTATGTAACAAAAGACATCTTTATCGCTCTCGATACTTAGAACATTCCAAGGGTTTGGGGATCTGTGAACCAAAAATGGAGACAAAGACCAAACATGTATTTCTAATTATAAATCAAAATATTACAGTCTACCCCTCTGGTCTTTGAACGTGATCTTTTTTAAGCAAAACAATTATAAAGTTCAGATGATACTAGCACATTACTATTAATGACTGAATCCCATTCAGTCATTAATAGCTATTTGGTCCATCATCATATCTTATGAAAATGTCTTCCAGGGCAAGGACACTCAAGTTTGTAGATGTCCATTTGATCTTGTCATGTTCCAGAAGCGGGAGTGGCTTCACTCTTTCAGGCATCTGGTATAATCGAGCTAAGAGACAAAGTTACCTCTTTTTCTGAACCTCTTGAGGTTATATCAGATTTCCCTTGTATCAATAAAATCTCTCTGACTGCATCTTGTTTAGGCTTGCTTTTTCTCCCACTCCTTCAGGATAATCACTTCTGTTTAGTCTTGCATACAGACATGTTCATCATTAGAGGAATTCTGCTTGTGGCTTGAGTTTTACGAAAACAGTCCCTCCTATTTCCCTTTCCCTGGACACAAAAGAAGTCTGAACTCTGTACTTTCTTAAGATGGATCTGAAGTACCACTGGAGTTCCCATCTTATCTGTTGGCACCTTCTCAATCAATAAACCTTTCCTTACTCTAAACTCTGATGTTTTGAGTTTTGGCCTTTTGAAGTGTTGGGCACACGGACTTTGGACTGGTAACAATTTGGCGACCTTTATCCCAGAGCTGGTACCCATAACAGATCAGTCCTGGCTCAGGTTCCCTTCTGTGAGTCCTGAGCAGCTGCTAAGGCTGTTTTGCCTTGGAGGCACCAGAGGGACTATCCCCAGCAGGCGCTGGCTGTCCTCAGCACATGGCTTGTTTGGACTAAGGAAACGTTTTTAGACTTCGATCCATCATCTGGGGTAAGCTGCTCTGGTGTGTGCAGCTGGGAATTCTTCTTTTCTATCTAGGCTTTCTCTCCCTGGGACAAAGCCATCTGCATTTTGGGGGCCGCCATCTGAGAGTAGGATCAGGATTATTGGACTCTCCCCATTCGTTTGTAGTGTGTCTCTGCAAGCCAACAGCCTCGATTTGGAAGTAGAGTAAATGATCTTTGTGTGTACTACTGGGAATTCCCTTCCCCTCTGGGATAAGCCTGAGATAAGCCAATTTGTTTGCGTTTGGGGTAGCTTGTTGGAGAGGGGAAGAGTTGTAGGACTTGTACTTGATTTATGAATTGGTTCATTGCTTTTGGCCATTTGAATTTGAAATTTGTAACTTGCTTGGTTAGGAGAGTATTCACTTTATCGTCTTGTGTGTCATTTGTGTGTCGATCTGAGTTTTCTTCTTCCACTATTGGTTTGGAAGTAAGAAATAAAATGGTGTTTGTGTGTACTTTACTTGGCAGTAAGAAGTAAAATGGCATCTGAGGCTTCTTCTCCTTCCCCACTAATCTTCTTCATCTCCAGACATGTGGTAGCTGCCATCTTGTCCTCAGGCTTCATCCCATCCCATCTTCTAAGAAAATCTGCCAGTTTAAATTTAGGCAATCTGAAGCCACTCCTTTTACTCTCTGAGCTTTCCAACTTTATTGTGCACACTCGCTTCTGTTTGTGTTTGTCGACAAGCCCACATTAAGGGGTAACCTTGAAGGAAAGGATCTCGGGCCTCTTGGAGACAATGAAATGCATTCTTTAATTATAAATTAATTTTAAAATGGCTTTAAAGGAATTCTTACAGCATGCAAAGCTTTGGTTATCTGATCAAAATCACACAGTCGCATTGTATCTGGGATGCAAAAGCTAGCATTTTAAAATGAAAGCTATGAGATCTCTGCCTGTGTCTATCTGAATGTTTATATATGCTTATGTACGTAATAGCATATTTCCGTTATTGGGACTACAAAGGGGTCTGTCTGCCTGTGCACGTCTAAAAGAAAAGATACATACCTACAGGTTTTGAAGCAAAGAAAGTAAGGTTTATTAGAAAGTTGTAAGTCCTGGAGACACAGGCAGGAGACACAGGCAAGCTATTGCTCAAAGGCCTGGCTCCCCAGGTGTCTTGGGAGTACAGATTACATAGGGAAAAATCAGTTGTCATGGAAACTAAAGGAGTTGGAGTTGTGGGTGCTACTGATTGGACAGTTGGAGGGGGATGAGGTAATTGATCATTGTATCTAGTTCAGCCATTCCATCTGGTCCAGTGGCCTGGTCCAGTGGCCTGGTGGCCTGTGGCATTGTTCTGCATCCATGGGCCTGGGGCTGAAACACATCTAAAGCCAAAATGTTATCCTTAAAGTCCAGACAAAACCTATTGTCTCCTCATGGTTATATACCTGAGGCTCAGTTAATTTTATGTCCTAAGGCTTAATGATTAAAGGAGAGGCATACAGAGGATAAGGGGGTTGGGGGATAGGGGGAAGCATGTAAGTCACAATGCCATTATCTGGGGAAAACCAGCTTGAATCAGAGAAACAAAGACTTTATTAAAGAAATGAAGTTTGTATATGGTTACATTTCTACTGCTAAGTGATATTGCTAATTTGTAATATTAAGTTGGCTTAAACAAGCCACTTATATGAGAATTCTCAAAGATATAACAAACTAACCCAACTGTTTTATAGAATCATGTGATCTAGGAAAATATTTGATATTAAAACTGGTTATTAGTTTGGTTAGTTAAATAGGTATATCCTTTGAATCATCAGCATTAAATAATACTTTTATTCTACCTGGGTTTATTAGTTAAATAAGTTCATTTATCTCTTGCAAAATTTGTCAGTCAGAAAAATAGCTTGGTATGATAAAATTTTTATAACGAATCTAAATTGTTTGGAGCAAATAAATAAATGTAAGTAGGATAAAAAAATTTTTTTTAGGTTTAAAATAGTTTTCTAAATGTCTTTGGTAATTCGGAACTTTAAAGTTTTGTTAGCTAAATTAAATGATGGATATTCATTGACTATCTAAGTCATTACCAAATAAGAATTCTGAGAAGAAAGTTTTATGTGTGGTCAAGCTCATTAAGATTAAAATAAATGTAATCAAGTAAGTTAATTTGAATATCAAAAGTAAGCTAATACAAAATTAGTTAGGTTTTCTTTCTCTGCTTAGGACAAAAGTTCTTGAACTATTTGTCTGCTACTGAAACTGTGAAAAAGTTTTCTGCCTAGAAAGCAAAGATTCTGTGTTTTATCAAAATAATTTTCTGTTTTTTATGTTGTCTTAATCAGGTCCTTGGTTACTTAAGATAACTGAATCTCCTCAATAGTAAGAACTAAGTTTTGCCAATAATTGTATGTAAACATCTGTGTTTGTGTTTGAAATTTTCTAATGCCATTTTGATTAAATGGATAATTTAAGTATTGCTTCTTAAGACTTATGATCTTACTTAATCAAATGTCCAAACCTTTTGATATATTTTGACAAACTTCCTCAAATTATAGATTCTTGACCTAGGAATAACTGCGGTGTTTAAGAAGGGCCCATGGAACATCTCAAAAGATTTGTTTTCTCTCCATATATAATTTAGCTTATTTTGGTGTATTGAAATTATATGGGAAATTTTGTCAAATAAAGAAATAATTATGTTGTTTTGTATGAATATATTCTTATTACTGTGGCGGACTGACCTGCCTGACCATCTCCTGCTCGAATGAGTTAGTTTCTGACAGCAACCCCCCATCCCAAGACTCTCTGGCTGAGGTGGCAGTCTGAAAACCCACTTAAACGATTAAGCTGGTTTCCTTATAGTTTGGCAGCCAATCAATATTCTCCTTATGGTCTCCTTCCTTATGTGAAATATATATAGCTATGTAGGAATGCGAAAGTACAAGATGGTATAAAACTGCCCGGCATGTTCTTTGGATAAGAATCTGCTGAGCTGGTGTCGACATCAATACACGCTGCTTCCTGGTTATAGCCTCGGTGTCCCGTCTCTCTGGTCGAGAATCCCGCAACATTTCTAAAGTAAATGTTCTAGAGTATATAAAATCTCCAAGAGTCTACAAATTTCTGATATAATTTCATTCACAATTCTAATGGTCATCTTAAAATGTTGTTACAGAAAAGCAAATTTCTTTGCTAACTATATTATAATCAGATCTATAACTGTGTCACGTAAGCATTTTTGTCATTTATAGTTATTGTTTTACTCTAATACTTTTACAAATATGTTTCATCCTAAAGATCCAAGGAGAAGACTCTGATTTATTCTGAAATACACGTTTCTGAGAATAAATTGTCAGATCATGCCTTTAAGTTGGATGACGATTTATAGAACTCTGAGGAATAACTAGATTCATAAAATGCTGGCAAAATGATCAGAATAAACAAGAATAGATTACATGGGACTTAATGAACTAAAGATGGTTATAATTTTTATAACATTTTGTTTAAAATATTGCTGATTTTTAAATCTTTTTGTTTTCCAGGTATAAGGAAACTTGTTTTTCTTAGAGCTATTTGGTAAATTTTATCTTTGTAAGCAGTATTGAAACATATATTTCTCCCCACCTGATACCTTAGAATTTGGAGATTTAATGAATCAGTATTATTATTTCCCTGGCAATATGGCTGTTTGCCTAAATTCAATAAGAATCTGTTCCATTTATAACAAGACACAGTTGGAAAATGGTTTTATTACCAAGATTGGATGGAATGCCATATTTGATATAGTCATGCATAGACATGGATGTCACCAGAAAGCTCTAAGGAATTAAGATTGACTTTGGAAGGCAATAAAAAAGCTCCTTGGAAAAACAGCCTGGTACCTTGCTTATGGTTCACAGGCAGTCTTTCCAGGTAAGGAATGAAGGTTGCTTTCCTGTGAAAAGGCAATGGAAGAACCTTAAGACATTTTGGGGGAACTTGAGAACCTGAGATATTCACACAAGTCTTATAGGTATTACAGGTGAAGTCTTATGGCAAGTATGTGGCTTGGCTTCTTAGCCTTGGGAGGCTGAAGTTCAATCTGGCAATTCCTTATGAAATCCTGGCAAAGCAGATTTTTAAAAGCCTGTGTAATGAGTTGTTATTCTTATTGTATTTATACAAAAAAAATCAGGCCAAATTTATTGAAACTAGACTTATGCAGTAAATTAATTTTGGAGAGAAAAAATATGTTTTGATAATAACTATCACACATATTTGTGAATATTAGATTCTAGTTCAATTAATTGTCTTTAAAGTTGTTTTTCACCTGTAAACTGAACTAGATCCTGAATTTTAGTTTTCTTAAATATTTGCCTACAACCCTCAAAACTAGCACTTTATTTTTCTCCCATCCTTTGACTTAAGTTATTAAGAACTAAAACTTTTAAAAATTTATTTATTAAAAAAACATTTTTCAATTACAGTTGACATTCAATATTATTTTATATTAGTTTCAGATGTACAGTGTAGTGGCTAGACATTTCTATAATTTACGAAGTGATCCCCCTGATTAGTCTTAGTACCCCACCTGGCACTAGACATAGATATTACAATATTATTGAATATATTATCTATGCTGTGCTTTATATCCCCATTCTAAGCCTTGCAATTAGAAACTGTAGACCAGGAGACTCTGTCTTATTGTCTCTGCCTACTTATTCTAGCAAAAATGAAGCTTTGTGTCTTATATTTAGAAATCTTCCAGACTGACAGCATTACAGATCGGGAAACTGGTTTATAATTTGCCCTGATCATTAACCTTAGTTTTTCTTTTGTTTTCATAAATCTTATCAAATACCGATGTGAAGGAATTTAACCCATACAGTCAGCCATTTGGCCTGTTCTACTGCGGAAGTTCTAAGACACAAACAGACTACCTTAGAGTCCTTGGCATGTGAGTCCTTAGACGAGGATCGCTTTAGGATTACTTCTTAGCTGAAGAAGGGAATGTTTGTGCAGTGGTTGACTCACCATGATTTGGGTCCCAGGGGACACAATAACAAAAGTTATTCCTTATTCTTTGTGTCAAATTAGGATACAGGTATCCTGGTCTGTTGCTACTTCTACCATTGCTGTGGTCTCTGCTTATAAATTGAACAACTAGAATGCCCCCTCTAAGGCTGAGGAACCATTGCGGAAGAGGAAGACGTAAGTTGGATAAAAGGAGTACAATAGGCAGACAAATCTGGTTCCATCTTAAAAGCTACTCTCCCTTTTAATTAAACCTAGACCCAATTTTCTTGAGTCTCAGGATTGAGGAATAGACAGAAAAAGGGGGAATTGTAACAGTAAATGCTCCATTTCTCTGACACCATCTTGTTCAAGCCTGCTATTTTCCCATGGCATTCAGGCTAATTGCCATTGCTTAGTCTTGCATATAGACATACTGATCATTAGAGAAATTCTGCTTGTAGCTATAGTTTTACAAGAACAGCCCTTTCTATTCCCCTTCCCTTGACATAAAAGAAGTCTGAATTCTGTACTTTCTTAAGATGAAATTGAGGCACTACTGAGGCTCCCATCTTAATGGTTAGCACCTTCTTGATCAATAAACCTTTCTTAACTCCAAACTCTGATGTTTGAGTTTTGGCCTTGAAGCATTGGGAACATGGACTTGGATTGGCAACATTATTACATAACTCATTTATTTATTAATTTATTCTTAGACACTATTCCCCCTTTTCTCCATTTCTACCCAAGCTCTTCTACCTTTGGAAGGGACATTAACATTAAGGTTTGCCCACTGTGCTGGTCTAGATTGCAGCCAGCAATACTCATATAGCAAGTGCCTTCCCCTCAGTCCACTCCCATTCGCATAGGGTAAAAAGTTACACAGGTGCACATCTAGTGGGCTACAAGACAATATAACTGCATTTGTTGTTGCCCCAGTTTTGCCAGATGAGGCGAAGCGAAGACATATCCTGCCCCATCAGGCCATTAGGCACTGTGACATAAAGGTTAAAAACAGTTACAGTTTCTTGCTTAAGAATTGTTCCTGCTACCAGCCCATGTAGTTGCAGGCCTGGTCTTGTGACCACTGTATCAAGTAGGGGGAAAAATTGAGGTGATGTGAGGAAGAAAGAATACCAGCATCCTTCCCTACACCCTCAGATACTCCAGAAAAACAGAATTTCACTTAGTAGAAACATTTCTTTAGTCTTATTCTTGTTTATGTTGAGTGTGAGCATCACTCATAAAGGCATATAAACCAGCCCTTTATACCTTTACTTCCCCCATTTTTGACGGCAGACATTTCAATTGCCCATTATAGTTCTCAATTAAAGGAGAATCTCTCTCTGCCCATAGTTGGACATTATTGGCTGTAAAACAAGTTCCTTAATCTGAAGAAATGACAGCCATTCAAATTAGTGCAATATCTTCTGTTCAGATTCTTTTATAATACTGAACAACATCTATCACCAGGTAAGCAAAGCCCAGTCCAGAGTTAGTGTCCATTCCTGTCAGGACCCAATTTTAGCCCTGCAGGGCTACCAGTACCAGTCTGACTTGCAGGCTGTGTTCAGGGCATTCCCCTCAGGGAATCTCTCACATAACCCTTGTTGGCAGACAGAACAGTTTTTACAGGCATTTTATGCCTCAGAGGGTTCAAGAGGAATATTCAGCCTATCTTTGCATTGCTGCAGTGCCCTGTCCACTCATTTCATGGACCCAGATGCTCACGTCATTCAAGCACATGGGGTTATCTACTTTTAATTCCAGTCACCTTCCAAACCTAGAAGGGAGTTTTTCCGGTGGGCACTGACATGTCAAAGTTTAATGCACTTCTCAAATTTTCACAGGGCCATACCCTATATGGGCACCCCTTTATTGCCTAGGTTTTATTGTCCTCCTACCTGACTGTGTGACCAGGCCATTGGACACTGCCCCTGAGTCAATAAAAACCCAAACGGGATTTTGCCTCTGTTCAATCAGATTGGTAGCTTTCCAAATAAGATATTGTCAATTCACCTTGGAAATGTCATTCACAATCCAAGCAGCTCTTTATTGGTCAGTCCAGGGCTCTAGGGCACTGTCCAAATGACAATAGAATCAGACAGCTCCACGTGCAGTTCCAAAGTCAGTCCTAGGGGAAAAGAAGCTCCCTGTTTGTATCTTTTTGCATTCTCAGGCAGCGTGATCCTGTATAAACCATTTCCATTTCATTATAAAACTCTTTGATGTGGGTGGCGAACACACGATGCAATGTATATGTATGCCTTACTGTTGAATTGTACACCTGAAACTTAACTGGATTTTGTTAACTAATGTCACCATAAAACAAACAAAAAACCTCTTTGGGCACTGCCATCATTGGAGCATTCTTCTGACATCACCCAAGACATTGTAGTTGTTTCAGGTTTCAAGATTATGTCCTTTGGTCTTAGAGGGATCTTCAATTAATATTGGATAGCAAAGGTAGTAAATGCCCCTTTAATAGAAATTCTTTTGTCTAAAGTCCTAGTACTTGTCATTAGGAGGTGCTCAGTCAGTCCCCACCAGCACTTCAGCTTCTATTCTACATTGCGTGGGTTTTGGCAGTCTTACTGATACCATATAGTATATCCAATTAATGTTGCATAAAGAACAAATTTCTATGCCTTCTGTTTTACAGTGCTAGGTAGGGGAATTGTTTCCCAGTCAGACATAATGTCCATCCTCAAAATGCTATCAGGTAAAGACCCAACACCCTTCATATAAAGCTTGCTCAAAAATACCAACTCTATTCTATCAAGTCTTATATTTCAAACTGTAGCCTCCATTAGTACTTCATCAACCGGTTTGGTTTTACTAAACTAGACAGGGGAAGTGTTCCCCGGCCAGACATAGTACTCATTCCTGTAAAACATTCAGGTAAAGGACACACAACTTCTTTATATAATACCTGCTTAAATAGTCCAACTTTCACAATCCTATCAACTCATATTTTTTACATTCTTTCAATCTAATTGCAGCACAGGTCAGGGCTTCACCAACAGATTTTGGTGCCACAGTTCATGGGGACCCCTGTAACAAAGGAGTCCCAGTGATGCAGAATGGGGTGAATCCTCTCAAGTGGGGACTCAAGGCCTACATGTACCAAGAAAGAGTCCTTAGCTCCACTTAGGAAATAATTCAAGAGTCAGCCAGGATTAAAGACAAAAGAAATTTTATTAGGAATAATGCTCCACAGAGACATAGTCTCCTCTCAAAGTCAGAGAATGAGACCCCCGAGTGTCTAAAGAGCTGGGTTTATATGTTTTCTTTAGTTTTTATAAAATAGTACTGATTATATAAAGTAAAGAGTAGAAAGAATGGTTAGGTTTACCTTTAACTTGTGTAGGGTGCAGCTTAAAGTCTTTGTTTTCCTTTCATGGTTTGGGCAGGCAGTTAGTATCTCAGCAGGAGTCTTCCTTTGTTCTGTAGGTTCCCTGTGGTTTGGCCCTCTGGTTGATCAACCAGGTTTAGAGTCAAAGGGCAGGTAACAGGCTCTGAATTCCACTTGGTTTAATATTTAGTCAATCTGTGTAGTTCTCATGCCTCTTTCCTATACTGGAAACTTCTCTTCACTCCTCCCCGCTCCCCGACCATTTTACCCATTCTTGTGCAAAAGGCTTTGGGTCCCCAGTGAGGAGTAAAGCCAAGAGACCCTTGCCATTTTGTCAGTCTTTAACTTGATTAATCAGACTAACTGCTACCCCACGTGATTGCTGCTTAGGCTTCTCATTGCAATTTTGTCTTCTGGCCTTTTAAAGTTTTTCAAATGGGGGTAAATAGAGTGAACTTGTTTGGGGCCGGTTAATGTTGGCAGTCCATCAGGGGGTTCCTTTGGCCCGCCCATCCTCAGGTAGTGCTGTATGAAAACCTGTGTTTTACTCATCAATGTTCATTTTATTCATCCCATTTCTTAACTGTCTAAAGATTTCCACCCTTCTGGGATGAGTCCTATGACTCTTCCCTTTTTTGTTTCCTTTTTGTTTTGCCTCTATCAATATTTGCTTTATTCACCTTATTTCTTAATAACTTTTTAAAAAATCCACCCTGTTGAAGAGTCTCTCGACTCCCCTCTGCCTTTTCCTATTCTCTCGTTAACTAACCTAATGTTTTTATTAGCATCTTTTAGACACATTCATCCAGTGTGAATGATTCAAGAAACTTTGGCTACAAATAATGATAAAGATTTACTCAAAGGTCTTAGCATTTGCAAACCAGAAACAAAACTAGGCAATACCCAAAGTATTATCCGCTCTCCCCCACAAAATGCTGACAGTTTCGTTCGAAATGGTAATACTCTTGATTACTTGTGTCCTGGATACTGTCTGTTAGGTGTTCTGGATACATGAACATTCTTTTTTTAGTACTTCAGTGGGTGATCGGAGAGTTATCTAGAGGTTTGATGTATATCCAGGCATTGGTACAGGACTGGAAAGTTCAGAAGTTTACGTTTCCAAGCTATTTACAACAAAAACAGTATTATTTCCTCATACTTCAACCTACTTCCTTTTTGTAAGTTAGCAGCTTGACTATAGTGACTCAATTTTATTTTGTCACTCTATTCCTCATTTCCCCCCTTTTATCATGATTTTTCTTTCAGAAAACAGATCCAACATAATGTTTTAAAGTTACTCAATGTCAAAGTGGCAATGCCTTTATTCAGTACATCATATCCCTCAGAGTGGGGATGTAAGCTAGAGACATACTTTCCATATTCCAATTCAGCTCAATGTTTGTGCAGGAAAGGAACAATTAAGACATTATATATCCGTTTTAGAAATCAGTCTTGATAATTGGTCCATTCAGTTAAGCAGTTGTCTCATTTCAAGAGGTAATGATGCAGGTGGCTCCCACAGTTAGGCCTGTGGTATAGGCAGTCAGGTATTTAATAAGAGGCATTTCTCTGGTGAGGAGGAATTTTCCACCAAAAGGCTAACCTTATAATCAGCTCTTTGTTCTGCTTCTGTAGACATGCTTGTTGCATAGATTGAAGGGCAGAGTGATCTTGAGATCAACTGAAGACTCACCCTCCCCTTTGATTGTTCTGTCTAGATAAAAGATGTATTGCCTAAGTTCCTGCCCGAAAATCTCATGCTCTATAACTGCCCATAGCCCATAGCAATTCCCACACATGCCTGTAACCCATAGCAATTCCCGCGGTCTGTAACCGTCTTAGGACAGATTAACCAATCAGCTCATGCCAACTAAACCCTATAAAAACAAAATTGCCCCTGAGCTTGGGTCCCAGATATTCAGAGCGCTAGCTCCTCAGGGACTGCCTGCTAATAAGCCTGAGTTCTCCAACTCTCCGAGTGGTGTTCAGTTTCTCGCAGGTCTGATTTCCCATTTCTGCAACAATGGAAACAAAAAAACAATGGTTAATGATTTAAGCAGACTATAATCTCAGTTTCTGAGTTCTGAAGGTAACTGGTGGAGAAGTCTTGTAGATGTCTTCTTTGAAGTATTCTCAGATGGAGCGAAGGCAGGCAGTATTATTCTTGATGCAGGACAGGGCAAATTTCCCCAACTGACAGGGAGACCAAGCCCTACACCAGAAGAAGAGGGTCCTTTGGCGGTGAGTGAAGAAAGAATCCAACACACACGTCAAAGTTAGAGTCAAGAGGAAAGTTTATTAGAAAAGGAGTAACACTCCAGATGGAGCGGTCTCCTCTCAGAGGCAGAGAGTGAAAGGAACAGTGCAAGAGACAGAGAAAAGGCACTGAGCGGGACTCTGAGTGTCCAGGAAATTCAGTTTATATATCATTCTTTAGTTCCTGTGAGTTATTGTTTAAAAGGCTTTGTTAACCCATTTCCTTTGATGTGGACATACAGTGAGAAAGGGGAAGGGTGTGTAGCCTGAAAAAGTAAGAATATGTAGAGTAAAAGGCCTGCTGGCAGTTCCCAGCCTTTAATCCATAGGTTCCCTAGGGTTTTCGCCATGGGGAATGACTCTTGGTTCCTGTTTCCCCTTCACTGGTATGGGGAATGGGTTGTTAGCAATCCAGCAGAAATCTTCCTTTCTTCTGAAGGTGTCCTCCTGGCCTGGCTACAGGGCTGATCATCATATTGCAGTCTCTGATTGTAGCTTGATTAACATTTTAATTCTCTTGCCTCCTCCCTACATTACTTTTACCCTACTGGGTACATAGTTTTATTTTAGTGTAGAAGAGAAGGCACTTAAAAAAATTTCTATCAGGCTTTGAATCTTTAGTTTCCAATTTTGCCAAATTTCTAATCATGGAGTTATGAAATTATTTGAAGTACCTTATCAGGTTTCAGATGGGAGAAAGTAAGAAATTTTAAAGCACCTGCTTAGGTGGCCAAAGTTTCTTTTAGAATCGCTTAAGAGATGTTTTTCAAGTCAATTTGTCATTTTTTTTTTTGAAGCTTCTGCATATCAATCAAAAAAATGCATTTTATTGTCCCAAGAGGTTTGGAATTCTCTCCTTAAGAGAGTTTGGGGTGGACTTAAAACAAAGTTTTTTCTTACTGGCCATAGAGTAGAGTCTTAAATTATCTTGGCAAAGTTGCTCCATTTTATTAAAAAAGGAAAAAGTTTCCTGAGGAAGAAACTTTTGGGGAACTTTTTAGGGAGTCCCATGTTAAAGGTAAATTCCCCTGAAAGCTGTCGCAGCCAGACAAAAAAAGGCAAAAGAGATATTAAGGCTACCTCTTTAAATCACTTAATTTCTTTTAGGCCTCTAAATATCAATTGAAAAAATGCTTCTCATTCAGCTTGTATGACATTTCTAAGGCTTTCTTATTGTGCATGCAAATTCACTTTTTGAATTTCAAAATATCCCCAAAGTTGCTACAGCAATTCTAAGTTATCTTTTGTATCTGAGATCCATGGGATAAAAACTTAATAGAGAATGGACCATAAGTTTTGAACTTAAATCCAGCTGCTGTTCCAAATAGGGGTTGTTCTTCTGTGGCAGATTGAGACAGAGGATGACCCATTAAAAAATCAGTTATCAGAAGACCAAAAAATAAAAGCTTTGAACCTCAATAAAAGAGGGAGGTTAAGAACCAAGAAAACTCACCACTGAAATTCTAAAGCTATCAGGGAGATGAGCACTAAGAGTGTAAACAGTTACCTTGCTCAGATCCAATGGTGGCACTGGAACTGAAGTGGAACACTCTTTGGATTCCATAAGGCTGACACCATATATGTCAAGTGAGCATAAATGAATCAAAAGGCTTTGTCTAGAAATGTAAAGATTTATTCAAGGATCTTAGGGTTTGCAAACCACACACCTAGACAATAGCCAGAGTGTTCCAAAGATGAAAGAAAAGCTGAGGGTTCTTGTAAAAAGTACATTTTTGAGAAAAATCTCAGTCCTGCATTCTTAGTCTCTGGATTGATTTGAGATGGTAATTCTCTAGATGACTGGTGGTCTGGATCCTGGATGCCAGATGGTCTGGATACATGAACATTCTTTCCTTAGACATTCAGGGTTAATCAAAGGGTTATCTGGAGGTTTGATAACCTCCTTCATGAAGTGTTTGGTTACCCTAAGGCAGCAGTCCCCAACCCCTGGGCCACGGACCAGTACTGGGTGTACCAGGCTGTGGCCTTTTAGGAACTGGGCTGCACAGCAGGAGGCTCTATTTGCTGCCACTCCCCAGTGCTAGCATCACCGCCTCAGCTTACCAGCCATTAGATTCTCATAGGAGCACTGAAATCCCTGGTGCCAAAAAGGTTGTCTGCCAGTTTCAAGGTGGTCACTGTTGTTATTTCCAAGGTTAACAGTCCCTGCTGGGGTCCTGCAAAACAAAGGCTTATGCAGACATGTTGGTTTGCCTTTTGTATTTTAAATGATCAGCCTAAATTGCAGACTTCAGATATTATCCTCTTTTTCCTCAGAGGCTATGGGAGCTGAGTTAAACCTTTAACTGGAATGCCAGCAAGAAGGAAAGGGGTCAGACCACAATTAAAAATGAAATCTTGGTATTAGAGGAAATGAAGGCTCCCTTCTTTTACGTATCTCATACTAGTTCAGTACTACAATAAAAAATAAATGAATGAAGAAGTAACCAAAATCTGTCATGAAAAAATATTGGAGAGGACAGGTCTAGGGTAAAAGAGACACAGTGGTCAGTGTGTGAGCCTTGATTAGAACTTGCTTCCAAACAAAACAGCAAGAAAAATGTGTTTCTGGGGCAGTTGGGGAATTTTGAATGTGAGCTGAATGTTAAAATGATATAGAATTACTATTAATTTCCTCAGGCATGATAATGATCTTCTAAGAGATTTATGTGATGTATTTAGGCATGAAGTGTCAAGATATCTGCAATTTTCAAGTGGTTCAGTGAAAGAAAAGTACATATATTTTTATATATAAAAATGGTAAAATACTAATTGTTAAAACTAGGTGGAAGGTATGTATATATTCTTTTTGTACTAATCATTCAATTCTTTATGTTAGAAAAGTGTCACAAATGTTGGAGAAGAGTGGCCTCAGTCAGCAAGTGACTTGGCTTGAGCCTTAAGGTTTGCTCTTAAATAGAACCCAATACACTTACTACATTGTAGGCAAGACAAAGTTTCTATTTAAAGTTTCCTTTGAAGAACTGTGAGTAGAGGAGTGACATCAGAAGCAGTGTCCCCATATGTCTCCCCTTGAAACAACAATAAGCTGAACATCTAAAATGCAACAACAACAACAAAAAAACCCTAATTACACAGAAGCACGTCTGAGCAAGGAATTTGTGAATAAGAGCTACCACAGGTCAGAACCACGGGTGTCAAGTGGTTGACTAGGAGAAACAAAGAAGCTGCCTCTCAGCAGCCAGAGCTACCTTCAGGAGGAGTGGGAAGGGAGAAGGTGTGGCAGGTTTCCTGAACAGCCCTGCCTGGGAGATCTGTGAGCTCCACACAGCGGCGGTGCCCAGGCATCAAGGCAGAAAGCAGAGAACTGGGAACAACAGAGAAATGACAGTTGATTTTTACCAGTTGTAGTTACAAAACGTGAGACTGAGCCTCAGCCCCCATCCCTCAACCCAGAGGGCACCTTCTCCCATATCCTCCAAGAATGAACACTGTGGAGCCCCAAGGACATTTGAGCAAATATTACCGAAACTGTCACCAATACAGCCAGGGACTGAGACTGAGCGTAGCGAGCATGATTGAACATCTATAAAGAAAAAAAAAAAGGCATTATTAAGACATTACATAAAGCAGGGATCCAAGAGGCTTAGACGTCACCTGCTGGAAACCAAAAAAAAAAAAAAAGTCTTCTTTGCAACAAGCTAAAGAGACCTTTATACAATAAATCTTTTTGGACAAAAAGCAGAATACACTTCCATTAATACCCAAGTGAAGACATAGTCCATTAAACGCCATGAACAGCCAAACAGCCAAGGTGACAGCCAAAGTATCTCAGAAAGAAAGAGAAAAATCTCTAGAAAATAAGCTTACAGACATAGAAATATGCGACTTAAATGACAGAGAATTCAGGGTGGTACTTCTGAAAAACTCAGTGAGATTCAAAATAACTCATATCAACAATTCCAAATACAACAATTCTAGTTGTTGTAAAAACAACTAGATCAGCAGAATGAGTTTTTTAGCTAGGAGATTGAAACCCTGAAAAAGAACCAAATAGAACTTCTGGAGATAAAGAGCACACTAAAAGATATGAAAAATGAAATAGCAAGCTTGGCAAATAGAGTCAACCAAATAGATGAAAGGATCAGTGGTATCAAAGACAAATCTAGAAATAAATCAGAAGGAAGAAGAGAGAAACTGAAGAATGAAAAAATAATGAAAGAGTATACAAAAACTATCTGATATCATAAGGAAAGGAAACATAAGAACAATGGGCATTCCCAAAGGGGAGGTAAAGGAGCAGGGACTAGAAAGCATTTTTAGACAAATAGTGGACGAGAATTTTCCAAATCTAAGTAATGAACTGGAGCTTGGAATTCAAAAAGTAAACAGAACACCCAATTATCTCAACCCAAAAGGCCTTCTCCAAGACACATTGTATTAAAATTATCAAACATCAACGATAAAGACAGAAGTCTCAGGGCAGCCAGGGAAAAGAAGACGGTAACCTATAAATAAAAACCCTTTAGATTATTGGACTTCTCAGCACAAACCTTAGAAGAGAGAAAAGAGTAAAAATATTCAAACTACTAACTGAAAGGAATTACCAGCCAAGAAAAATGTATCCAGCAAAACTTTTCTTTAGATATAAAGGAGAAATAAAGACCTTTCCAGACATACAAAAAATGAAGGATTTCTCCAATACAAGGCCTGTATCACAGGAAATACTGAAAGGGGTAAGCTGACCTAAAACAAAATAACAAAAAATACATAACTGTGAGTAAGGCGACTGACTAGCAGGCAGATAGAAGCAGCGTAGTGCAGCACTTATTAGGAAGAGCATTATAGGCTTAAAGAATAAGAGGTTTGCTATTGTAAGACAGTAATGAATGTTCAGCATACATAGGGGCAAACTGAGACAATAACAGAAAGGGGAGGATCCAAAGATCCAAATTTGCAAAGGGGAATGGAGATAAGGCATACACAGAAGGAAATCGATTACTATATGTACATATAACTGTCCTTTACACATTCGTAATGGTAACCACACACACCAAAGATTCAGAACTGAAGTATATAACATAAAACAAGAACCAGAGGAAAAACCCACCAAACCCAATCAAAATAAAAGAACAGATACACAAGGACAAGGAAGTAAGGAAACAACTAGCTACCAGAAAGCAAAAAATAAAATGGCTTCAAGAACATATTTCAGTAATCACCCTAAATGTAAATGGACTGAACTTATCAATAGAAAGGCACAGATTTGCAGATTGGATCAAAAAACAAAACCCAAACATATGCTGCCTCCAAAAGACACATCTCAGCTCCAACGACAAATACAGACTCAAAATGAAAGGGTGGGAAGTGGTATTTCAAACAAATGGCATTTAGAGAAAAGCAGGAGTAGTGGTACTAATGTCAGTTGAAATAGACTTCGAAATAAAAAAAGTAAAGACACTGAGGGACACTTAATAATGATAAAGGGACTCATACACCAAGAAGGCATAACACTTATTAATATCTATGCTTCCAATCAGGGAGCCCTGAAATATATAAAATAAGTACTAACAGAACTAAAGGGAAAAGCAGTCCAAAACACTGTCGTAGTAGGGGACTTAAATACTCTGCTGTTGGATATGGACAAATCATCCAAACAGAAAATCAATAAGGAAATTACATCCTTAAATGACACATTAGACCAACTGGACATAATTGACATTTACAGAGCCTTCTGTCCAATAACAGCTGCTTATACATTCTTCTTTAGTGCACATGGAACATTCTCAAGGATCAGCCACATACTGGGACACAGAGATAGCCTCAACAAATATAAGGGGATTGAAAACATACCAACTATATTCTCTGATAATAATGCTTTGAAGCTGGAGATCAACTGTGTAAAGAAAGCAGGAAGAACCACAAATACATGGAGATTAAATGATTGCTACTGAAGAATGACTGGGTCATAGAAGAAATAAAAAGAGAGATCAAGCTATACATAGAAAAGAATGATAATGATAGTAGAACATTCCAAACTTTTGGGACATGGCAAAAGTAGTAATAAGAGGAAAGTTCACATCATTACAGGCCTATCTCAAAAAACAAGAATGAGCCCAAGAAAAGGAAGAACAAATGAAGCCTAAAAAAAGCAGAAGGAAAGAAATAATCAAAATCAGAACAGAATTAAATGAAATTGAAAACCAAAAAATCAATAGAAAATGCAACAAAGAGCTGTTTTTTTTTGAGAAGTTTCATAAAATTGACAACCTCCTGGCTAGACTCACTAAAGAAAAAAGAGAAAAGACACAAATTAGCAAAATCAGGTATGAATGAGGAGATATTATGACAGACACTACAGAAATACAAAGGATCATACAAGGATACTATGAAAAAGTATGTAACACCAAATTTTTTTTCATTCTTTTTATTCCTTAGATTCCCCATATAAGTGAGATCCTATAGTGTTTATCTTTCTCTGTCTGAATTAAATACCTTCTAGCCCATCAAAGCAATATCTTTTTCCATCCCTTTCCTTTTAGTCTGTGTGTGTCTTTTAATCTGAAATGAGTCTTTTATAGGCAATATGTAGGGGTCTTGTTTTCTTTTCTGTTCATCCACTCTATCTTTTAGTTGGAGCCCTTAATTCTTTTCCATTCGAGGTACTTATTGATAGGAATGTAGTTGTTACCATTCTTTATTTCTGTTTTTGATACATTTTTCTTCTCAAAGAATTCCCTCCAACATTTCCTGTAATACTAGCTTAGTGGTGATAAATTCCTTTAGCTTATTTTTATCTGGGAAGCTCTTTATCTGTCTTTCAACTCTAAATGATAGCTTTGCTGGATAAATTATTCTTCTTTGTAGATCTTGGGTAGTCATCCTGTCGAATATTTTTTGCCAAGCCCTTCTGTCCTGCATAGTTTCTTTTGAGAAATCAGTTGCCAGTCTTATGGTTTTTCTTTATAATTAACTGTTTTTCTCTTGCTGCTTTTAATATTCTTTTTTTGTATTTAACCTTTGGCATTTTAATTATGATGTGTCTTGGTGTGGGCCTCTGTGGATCCGTTTTTTGGAACTCTCTGAGCTTCCTGGGTTTTATGTTCATTTCATTCACCAGGTTAGGAAAGTTTTCCATCATTATTTCTTCAAACAGCTGTTCAACATCTTGATTTTGTTCGGTTATGCCAATCAGAGGATATTTGGACCCTTAATAGTGTCCCATATGCTCTTTATTTTTATAGTCTTGGCATCTTATCTCTTGCCATTCTGATTGAGTGTCCTTGGCTTTCCCATACTTTAGATAGGGCATTTGATCCTTTTCTTTATTCACTCTGTTTTTTTCTTCATTTATTCCATTTAATATACATCTCATCTCATAATGTGTTCTTCATTTCAGACTGGTTCCCTTTTATAATTTCCATTTCCATTTTTATGTTTTTTTTTTATGAAGTTCTCACTGAATTTATCGACACTTCCCAAAAGTTCATTGAGCATCTTTATAACCAGTGTTTTGAACTCTGCATCTGCTAGATTACTTGACTCTATTATATCTGGATCTCTGTTCTGTTCTCTCATATGGATTCTGCTTTTTTTATCTTCCCATTTTGGCTGCCTTTCTGTGTCTGTTTCTATGTACTAAGCAAAGCTCCTAAGTCTCCTGGTCTTATTACTGTGGATTTGTGAAGTAGGTGTCCAGTGGCACAGTCCTGAGAGGGGTTCAGCTGTAGGCCAAATTTAGCCCAAACCTCTACCTCTCTGGAGCCACCCGTGAAGATTCAGCAAGCAATCCACAGATACTGTGCTTATAGTTGCCTCAAAAGGCCACACCAGAAACTGAGGCCAGCTGCCTCTAGTGTGAGTCTAGGCACTGCTCAGCTAGGAGCACCTGACTTGCTGAAGATATACCTGAACCGTGGCTCGGGTGGGGCCTGAATTGGGAGAGGTGAGGTTTCAGGGAATCCTCTAGGCGGAATGACCTCTGTTATCCAGTTTGATGACGTCACAGCTCTGGCGGCGCTGTGTTGGGTGCACTGGTAGGGGAGAGTGCTCAACAGGGAACAATGGATACTATTGGCACTTCTGTACAGAGTGAATCTCGCCTCGACCCTTACTCTGACAGTGTCTCCCTGTAATTCCCTTGTGCCTGCTGTGCGCAGCTGAATGGGCACTGGTGCTCATAGCAAGCAGGTCCGTAACTGTGAAAATCCGCTCGCAGACACGGCCCCTTTACGAGGCTTCTGTCGCTGCTGCTGCAGCAGCTTCTGTCTCACTCAGCCTTTTGGGACTGTGCAATCCCGCGTCCTTGCCCTTTCCTACCTTCTGCCATTGCAGGGCAATTTCTTGGATTTCGCCCTAGTTGTGTGGCTTATTCATCTAGATCCCAGGCGACTTTTTCTTGCTGCTGCTCCTTGTTTCCATCACAACTTTGATTTGGTCACCAGAGCCTCTATTATCTATGCATTTTTTTCCTCTCTAATTTTTCTGATAGTTATTGGTGTATAAAAATTTTAACTGATTTTGAATATTAATTTTGTATCCTGATACTTTACTAAATTTATTTATCAGTTCTAATACTTTGTTAGTGGAATATTTTGGGTTCTCTCTATATAGTATCATGTCACCTGCAAATAATGACAGTTTTACATCTTTCTTTCCAATTTGTATGTCTTTTATTTCTTTTTCTTCTCTGATTGCTTTGTCTAAGACTTTCAATGCTATATTGAATAAAATTGGTGAAAACGAACATCCTTGTGTTGTTCCAGATTTTAAGGAAAAGGCTTTTAGCTTTCTCCATTGAGTATGATGTTAGCTGTGAGTTTGTTGAAGTATGTTCTCTCTATTCCCATCTTGCTGATAGTTTTTGTCATTAGTGTATATTATATCAACTGCTTTTTCTGCATCTGCTGAAAAGATCATAGATTTTTATACTTCATTTTGTTTATGTGGTGTATTAAGTAAATTGATGTGCAGCTAGCTATTGAACCAACCTTGCATCTTAGGAATAAATTCCACATGATCGTGGTGTATGATCTTTTTATTGTATTGCTCAATTCAGTTTGCTTATATTTTGTTGAGGATTTTTCATCTATGTTCGTCAAGGATATTGGCCTATAATTTTTTTTTTCTAATTGTCTTTGTTGATTTTGGAATCAGGGTAATGTTGGCCTCAAATAGAGCTTGGGAGCTTTCCCTCTTTAATTTTTTGGAATAGTTTGAGAAGGATAGGTACTGATTCTTCTTTGAATGGTTGGTAAAATATACCAATGAAGCCATCTGGTCCAGGACTTTTGTTTGTTGGGAGTTTTTTGATTACTGATTCAATTTTGTTAGTAGTTACTAATCTGTTTATATTTTCTCTTCTTTCCTGACTCAGTCTTAGAAGATTGCATATTTCTAGGAACTTATCCATTTCTTCCAGATTGTCTAATTGTTGGCATATAATTGTTCATTCGTAGTATTTTCATATAACCCTTTATATTTCTGTGGTGTCAGTTGTCATGTTTCCTCTTTCATTTCTGATTTTATTTATTTGGGTCTTCTCACTTTTTCTTAATGAGTCTGTTTAAAAGTTTATCGATTTCGTTTATCTTTTAAAAGAACCAGTTCTTGGTTTTATTGATCTTTTTGTAACATTTTTTAGACTTTATTTTGTTTCCAATCTGACATTTATTCTACTCACTTTGGGCTTTGTTCTTTTTTTGGATTTTATTTACTTAAGGTTTTTCTTATTTCTTGATGTAGGCCTATATTGCCATGAATTTCCCTCTTGGAACTACTTTGGCTATGGGTTGTTGTGTTTTTATTATCATTTGTCTCAAGGTATATTTTGATTTCTTCCTTGATCTCTTTGTTAACCCATTCATTGTTTAGGAGTATATTATTTAGACTCTATGTGTTTGTGTGTTTTTCAGATTTTTTTCTTATAATTGATTTCTAGTTTCATACCATTGTGGTTAGAGAAGACACTTGATATGATTTCGATCTTCTTAAATTTATTGAAACTTGTTTTGTCTTGTGGCCAAAAATGTGGTCTTTCCTGGAAAGCGTTCCATGTGAGCTTTAAAAAAATGATATTCTGCATTTTGTGGTGAAATGCTATAAAAATATCAATTAAATTCATCTGGTCTATGTGTCATTTAAGGCCATTCTTTACTTATTTTCTGTCTGAATGATTTACCCATTGATGTCAACAAGGTGTTAAAATCCCCTACAATTAGTGTATTATTCTTAATTTTTCTCTTATTTCCATCAATATTTGTTTATAAATTTGGGTGCTCCTGTGTTGGGTGTGTAAATGTTTACAAGGGTTATACTCTCTTGTTGAATTGATCCTTTTACCATTATGTAATGTCCTTTGTCTCTTGTTATAGCCTTTTTTAAAATATTTTTTTTCAATTATAGTTGGCATACAATATTAGATTAGTTTCAGGGGTACAGCATAATCATTGGACATTTATATAACTTACAAAGTGATCACTCTGATAAATTTAGTACCCATCTTACATCATATGTACTTATTACAATATTATGGACTATATTTCATGCTATACTTTATATCTGCATGACTATTTTTCACTACCAATTTGCATTTCTTAATCCCTTCCTCTTTTTACCCCACCCCCAAATTTCCTCTCGTCTGGCAACCCTCAAAATATTCTCTGTATCTATGAGTTTGTTTCTGTTTTGTTTATTTTGCTCTTTAGATTCCACATGGTAAGTGAAATCAAATGACATTTGTCTTTTTTTTTTGTCTGACATACAATAATTTTACAATAACAATAACACAATAACTTCTAGGTCTATTTTTGCAGATGGCAAGATTTCATTCTTTTTATTTTTCATGGCTGAGTAATATTCCATTGTATATATGTACCTCTTCTTCATCTCTTCATCCACTGATGGACACCCAGGTGCCTCCATATCTTGGCTATCGGAAATAATGTTGCAGTGAACATATGGATGCACATCTCCCTTTCAAAGTAGTATTTTGAGTTTCTTTGGATAAATAAATACCCAGGAGTGAGATTCTGGATCCTTCTTTATCTCTTGTTATATAGCCTTTGTTTTAAAGTCTATTTTGTCTGGTATAAGTATTGCTGCACAGATTCTTTTTTTCATTTCCATTTTCATGAAATATCTTTTCCATCTTTCAGTCTCTGTGTATTTTTCAATTTAAAGTGAGTCTCCTATAGGGAGCATATGTAAGGGTTTTGTTTATCTATTCAGCCACCCTATCTTTTGATTGGAGCATTTAATCCTTTTTCATTTGAAGTAATTGTTGATAGTTATTACCATTTTATTATTCATTTTTTTTAATCTCTTTTACTTCTCTTTTAAGATATTTCTCTAACATTTTTTGTAATACTGGTTTGGTGTTGATGAACTCTTAGGTTTTTATTGTTTGAAAAGCTTTTTATCTGTCCTTTGATTCTAAATAATGACTTTTCTGGGTAAAATAATACTGGTTGTGGGTTCTTGCTTTTAATCACTTTTAATATTTCGTACCAGTCCCTATGGTCTACAAAGTTTCTGTTGAGAAATCAGTTGACAGTCCTTTGGGAGTTCTCTTGTAGGTAACTATTGTTTTTCTCTTGATGTTTTTAAGATTCTCTCTTTGTCTTTAACTTTCGGTATATTTATTATGACGTGTCTTGGTGTGGGCCTCTTTGATTTTATTGTGTTTGGTACTGTCTGTACCTCCTGGACCTCTACATCTGTTTTCTTTGCCAGGTTAGAGAAGTTTTCAGTTGTTGTTGTTATTATTAGTTTTCAGTTGTTGTTGTTAGTTTTCAGTTGTTGTTATTGTTAGTTTTCAGTTGTTGTTGTTAGTTTTCAGTTGTTATTGTTGTTACTTTTCAGTTGTTGTTTTTGTTATTATTATTATTATTGAATAGGTTCTCAATCCTGTGCAGTCTCTCTTATCCTTTGGTACTTTAATGATATGAATTTTATTACACTTGTTGTCCCAGAGATCCCTTAAACTATCCTCATTTTTTAAATTTATTTTTCTCTTTGCCGTTCCAATTCAGTGTTTTCTGTTTCCTTGTCTTCCAAAAATCTTCTTCAGTCCTGTCTACTTCATCTAATCTGCTCTTGATTCCCTCTAGCGTATTTTTCAATTCAGTTATTTTAGTAATTCAGTTATTATAATCTTCATTTCTGATTGGTTCTTTTTATGGTTTTTATGTCCTTTTTTATGATTACCATTTTTTTCTTGATGTTCTCACTAAGTTTGTTTTGAGCTCTGTATCTAGTAGATTGCTTGCAATCCATGTCGTTTAATTCTATTTTTGTGTTTTTCTCCTGTTTTGTTTGGGACTTGTTTCTTTGTCTCCTCATTTTGGGTGTATCTCTGAGTTTGTTTTTGTGTGTTTGGTAGATCTGCTACATATCTCATCTTTGGTAGGATGGCCTTATGTAGTAGGTATTCTGTGGTGCCTAGTGACATAGTCTCCTTGGTCACCTGAGCTGGGTGCTCTATGAGTGTCCCTTGTGTGGCTTGTATGTGCCCTCCCATTATATATGAGCCTTGATTGCTATTGGTACATTAGTAGGTGGTTACTTCTCAGTCTGGCTGGCTGTAAGGACTGGTCACAACTATAGCAGGGCTGACTCCATGAAGTGGGATTTACCCCAGCAGGCTTTGGTGCTTGCCTGGGCCACCCTTTGTGTGTGCGACTTGTGGAGCTAATCAGGTGGTGCTCTGTTGAGGTCTGAAGCCTGCTACCAGGTGTGTTGGTTTTGGGGCCTCTTGGTAGGGGCTCCAGTGCAGGCCGAGGTCAACCACTTCCTGTGCTGGCCCAGGGACCACCTGGTAGGATCTACAAAATGATCCACGGTTGGTAACTTTCTGTGCTGGGCCTGGAGGCTTATGGGAGAGGCCATGCTATGACCTGAGGCCAGCTGCCACCAGTGTCAGACCTGGGCATTCTCAGCAAGAGGCATAAGGTACAAGTAGGCCAGCTACCACCTGACTGGGGCTTGAAGATCTTGGAGAGTTTTTAGGAAAGTTTGCAACATGGGCCAAGGCTGGCTGTCGATGAGGCACAGACACTAAAAGAGGGTGATGTATTCAGTGCAGTGGGGTTTCGGGAGTCACCAGGATGGGATGAGTGGTGTTTCCAGGTTAATGCATATTCAGATTTGGTTCCTCTATTGCCTGCAGTGTGCATTCTGTGAGGTCTCACACATGCACAATGGCAATCCTAGCCCTCAATCTACATAATTCACTTTCTACCTGTATATCTCTGGCACCTTTTGAGCAGCTGTCCCATTGTTGAATATTAGAGCATTTGTTTGTGGGCAGGTGAGTCTGTGTTCAGGCTCTTTAAGAGGACACCTGGGTTTCTAGCAGCCCTTCGCAACAGGATGGAATCCCTACTGAGTTGGGTTGGACTAGGTCTCAGAGAGTCTCCAGGGTGGAGTGATGTTCACCAGGTAAATGCAAATTCACATTTGGTGCCTGCCCATGTGGAGGGAGGTCTCAACACAAGGACAATGGCAGCCTTTGTCCTAGAGCCACAGAATTCAGTTTCTTCTTGTGTTTCTGGCTCCTTGGAGCCACTGTCCTTTTGTGTGCTTAGAGTGAGTGTGTGCGAGCTAGCGTGTCTGTGCGCAGGGCTTTTGAAAGGACACTTGGGTTTTCTGCAGCCCTTCATCTCACCTGGACAAAATCTCTGCTGATTTTTACATCCCGATGTTGTGTGGAGTCCTCTTCCCAGCCCAGGAGTCCTGGGATAGGGAGACTGATATGAGATTGGGACCCCTTGCTCCTCAGGTGGGACCTCTGCAGCCAAGATAACCCTCCTGGTTCTCAAATGCCACACATGGGTGTGGGACTAGCCCAACAGTCTTGCATCTTCACCCCTCCTACCTATCTCACTGTTACTTTTCTTTATATTGTTAGTTATAGGTGTTTTGTTCAGCTAGTCTTTAGATGGTTCTCCAGCTATATTGTTCCATAATTTAGTTGTAATTTTAATATGGTCATGGGAGGAGGTGAGCACAGCATTTACCTACTCTGTCATCTTGATCAGAACTTGCCTATTTGTATATCTTCTTTGGTGAAATGTATATTCATATTCTTTGACCAATTTTAATTGGATTATTTATCTTTTTATTGAGTTGTAGGATTTCTTTATTTATTCAAGATACAAATCCCTTATCATAAATATAATTTGAAATTTTTTTCTGCCACTCTTTATAATTGACTTTTCACTTTCTTGATAGTTTTTAAGGACAAAATTTTTAATTTTAGTTATGTCCATGTTGTCATTTTTTCCACTTCAATCGCTTGTGCTTTTGATTTCATGTTTAAGAAATTATTGCCAAATCCAATGTCACAAAGATTTACTCCTTTAGGTAAAACTTAAGTTTTGGCTAAAGATAATAACATTTAGGCATAAATTCATTTTGAGTTAATTTTTTTTTTAGTATAATATGAGGCGTAGGGGTTCAACTTCATTTTTTTCTATGTGGATATTCACTTGTCTCAGAACCATTTGAGGAAAGACTATTTTTTCCCTTTTAAATAGTTTTAACACTCGTGTTGAATAACAATTGACTATGATATATGGGTCATTTTTGAATTCTCAGTTACATTCCATTGATCTATATGTCTATCCTTATGCCAGTACCACACTCTTTTGAAAAAAGAACCTATTTTAATCCTCTTTTTTTAAAGGAAGAATTGACTTATTCAGTGGATAAGATGGAATGCAAAATGATTGGCAGAATATATTTTCTTTTTTAAGGGATAATTAAGGTCTACATAGAAAAGAATGCATGAATCATATGTATACGACTTGAGGACCAGTTTTCACAGCTTGTTCTTTTATAGCTAACACATAGATAAAACAAAACAAAAAAGAAACCCCAGAATATAATCATTACCACAGAAAAAATGGCATAATATTTTATTTTTTATTTTTTTATGGTGACATTGGTTAACGAAATCCAATAAGTTTCATCTGTACACTTTAACACTAAGGCATGTATATATATATATTTACACTGTGTGTTCACCTCCCATAGTTAGATTTCTTTCTGTCACCACTCATTTGACCCCATTAACCCCATCTACCTCCTCTGCTCCCCCTAGTCCTACCCTCTACTAACCACTAGTCTATAGTCCATATCCATGAGTCTCTGTTTGTTTGTCCTGTTCACTTGTTGCTTTTAGCTTTATATCCTACATATAAGTGATATCATGTAATTTTCAACTTTTTCTGTCTGGCTTATTTCGCTTAGCATGATTATCTCTAGGTCCATCCATATTGTCACAAATGGCAGTATTTCATCTCTTCTTATGGCTGAGTAATATTCCATTGTATATATGTACCACAGGTTCTTTAGCCAATCATCTATTGTAGGACACTTCAGTTGTTTCCATGTCCTGGACTCTGTGAATAATGCTGCTATGAACATCTGTGTGCAAATGTCTTTTCAGATATGGGTTTTCAAGTCTTTAGGGATAAATACCAGTAGAGGGATTGCTAGATCATATGGTAGATCAATTCTTAGTTTTTTGAGGAACCTCCATACTGTTTTCCATAGTGGCTGTGCCAATTTGCAGTCCCACCAGCAGTGTATGAGGGTTCCTATTTCTCCACATACCCTCCAACATTTCTTATTACCTGTCCTGTTGATTATAGCTATTCTAACAGGTATGAGACGGTATCTCATTGTGATTTTGATTGGCATTTCCCTAATAGCTGGCGATGTTGAGCATCTTTTAATGTATTTGTTGGCCATTTGTATGTCCTCTAGGGAGAAGTGTCTGTTCAGGTCCTCTGCCCATTTTTTGATTGGATCGTTTGATTTTTTGTTGTTATTGAGTTGTATGAGTTCTTTGTATATTTTGGATATTAGGCTCTTATCGGAGGCATTGCTTGCAAATATTTTTTCCCATTCAGATGTTTGTCTCTTTACCTTGTTGATGATTTCTTTTGCTGAGCAGAAGCTTTTTAGTTTGATGTAGTCCCATTCATTTATTTTTGCTCTTACTTCCCTTGCCTTTCAGATCAAATTCATCAAATCCTCTTTAAGTCCAAGGTCCTTGAGTTTAGTTCCTATGTTTTCTTCTATGCATTTTATTGTTTCAAGTCTTATATTTAAGTCCTTAATTCATTTTCAGTTAATTTTGGTGTGTGGTGATAGAAAACACTCTAGTTTCATTCTGGGACACAGAGACAGCCACAGGGATAGTGGCTCTCCAGTTTTCTCAGTAGCGCTTATTGAAGAGGCTTTCCTTTCTCCACTGTATATTTTTGTTGAAAATTATTTGCCCATATAAATATGGGTTTATTTCTGGACTCTCGATTCTCTTCCACTGGTCAGTGTGTCTATTTTTCTGCCAATACCATGCTGTTTTGATTACTGTTGCTTTATAGTATAATTTAAAGTTGGGCAGAATGTTGCCTCCAGCCTCGTTCTTTTTTCTCAGGAAGGCTTTGGCAATTTGGGGTATTTTGTACTTCCATACAAGTCTGATGGCTTTTGTTCTATTTCTTTAAAGAAAGCTGATGGGATTTTGATGGGGATTGCATTAAATCTGTACAATGCTTTAAATAATAAGATCATTTTAACGATGTTGATTCTTCCAATCCAAGAACATGGAATATCTTTCCTTTTCTTTGTATCTTCTATTTCTTTTAATAGGGTCTTATAGTTTTCATTATATAGGTCCTTCACATGTTTCGTTAGATTTATTCCTAGGTATTTGATTCTTTTTGTTGCAATTGCAAAAGGAATTATTTTTTCCACTTCTTTTTCTGACACTTCATTATTAGAGTATAGGAATGCTATGGATTTTTGAACGTTGATTTTGTATCCAGAAACTTTACTGTGTTTGTTTATTGTTTCTACTAGTGTTCTTGTGGAGTCTTTAGGGTTTTCTATATAGAGAATCACGTCATCTGCAAATAGTGACAGTTTGACTTCTTTGTTTCCTATTTGGAGGTCTTTTATATCTTTCTCTTGCCTGATTGCACTTGTTAGGACCTCCAATGTTATATTGAATAACGGTGGTGATAGTGGACAGCCTTGCTTTGTTCCTGATCTTAGAGGGAAGGTTTTTAGTTTTTCAACATTAAGTATAATGTTGGCTAAAGGCGTGTCATATTAGGCCTTTATTATGTTAAGGTACTTTACTTCTGTACCGATTTTTTTAAATGTTTAGTTCATAAATGAGTGCTGTATCTTGTCGAAGGCTTTATCTGTATCTATTGATATGATCATATGATTCTAATTTTTTAATTTGTTTATGTGGTATATGTATCACATTAATTGATTTACGTATACTGAACCATCCCTGTGCCTCTGGGAAGAAGCCCACTTGATCATGGTGTATAATCTTTTTAATATGTTGCTGTATTCAGTTCACTAGTATCTTATTTAGGATTTTTGCATCTGTGTTCATGAGAGATATTGGTCTGTAGTTTTCTTTTTTGTGTCATCTTTACCAAGTTTTGGTATCAAGGTAATATTGACTTCATAAAATGAGTTGGGAAGTGTTGCCTCCTCTTCGATTTTTTGGAAGAGTTTGAGGAGAATAGATATTAAAACTTCTTTGAATATTTGGTAGAATTCACCGGTGAAGCCATCTGGTCTTGGACTTTTACTTTTTGGTGGGTTTTTGATGATTGTTTCAATTTCTATACTGCTGATTGGTCTATTTGGATTTTCCAGTTCTTCTTGATTCAGAAGGGAGGTTGTATTTTTCTAAGAACTTGTCCATTTCTTCTAGGTTATTGAATTTGGTGTTATATACTTTTTCATAGTATTCTTGTATGATCCTTTGTATTTCTGCAGTGTCTGTCGTAATTTCCCCTCTTTCATCCCTGATTTTGTTGTATTTGTGTCATTTCTCTTTATTGAGTCTAGCAAGGGGGTTGTCAGTTTTTTAACCTTCTCAAAAAACCAGCTCTTTGTTGCATTTATTTTTTTCTATTTTTTTTTGTTTGTTTTCAATTTCATTTATTTCTGCTCTAATTTTGATGATTTCTTTCCTTCTGCTGACTTTAGGCTTCATTTGTTCCTCCTTTTCTAGTTTTTTAAGATGAAATGTTAGGTTGTTTATTTGGGCTCGTTCTTGTTTTTGGAGGTAGGCCTGTAATGATGTGAACTTTTCTCTTATGACCGCTTTTGCCATATCCAAAAAGTTTTGATATGTTGTACTATCATTATCATTCGTATCTCTTGATCTCCCTTTTTATTTCTTCTCTGACCCAGTTATTCTTTGGTAGTATGTTGTTTAATCTCCATTTATTTGTGGTTCTTTCCACTTTCTTTTTACAGTTGATCTCTAGTTTCAAAGCATTCTGATCAGAGAATATGGTTGGTATGATTTCAATGATCTTGTATTTGTTGAGGCTATCTCTGTGTTCCAGTATGTGGTCAATCCTTGAGAATGTTCCATGTGCACTAGAGAAGAATGTATAAGCAACTGTTTTGGGATGGAAGGCTCTATAAATGTCAATTATGTCCAGTTGGGCTAATGTATCATTTAAGGATGTTATTTCCATATTGATTTTCTGTTTGGATGATCTGTCTATATCTGACAGTGGGGTATTATGTCCCCTACTATGATAGTGTTTTGGTCTGTTTCTATCCATAGGTAGTAATAAGTGTTATATCTTCTTGGTGCACGATTCCCTTCATCATTATGAAGTATCCCTCTGTATCTTTCTTTAACTTTTTGATTTTGAAGTCTATTTCGTCCAATATTAGTACTGCCAGTCCCACTTTTCTCTGAATGCCATTTGCTTGAAATATCATTTTCTACCCTTTCACTTTGAGTCTGTATTTGTCTTTGGAACTGAGATGTGTCTCCTGGAGGCAGCATATGGTTGGGTTTTGTTTTTTCATCCAGTCTGCAACTGTGTGTCTTTTTATTGGTGAGTTCAGTCTATTTACATTTAGGGTGATTATCGAAATATGAGGTCTTCTTATAGACACTTTATCTTTTGCTTTCTGGTTGTTTGGTGTTTCCATTGCTTCCTTGTTTTTGTGTTTCTGTAGTCTTTATTTTGGTTGGCTCTTGTGGGTTTTCTCTCTGGTCCTTCTTATATACTTAAGCTCTGAATCTTTGGCGTGTGGTTACCATTACAGATATGAAAAGGTTAGTTGTATATATACAGTTGTCCCTTTTCTTTTCCGTGTGCCTTATCTCCATTCCCCTTTACGAATTTGGATCTTTGAATCCTCCCCTTTTCAGTCATTGTCTCAATTTGTCCCTATGTGTGCTGAATGTTCATTACTATCTTGCTATAGCAAATCTCTTCTTATTTCAAGCTTATAATGCCCTGCTCATAGTAAGGGTTGCAGCTTAACCTGGCATTCTGCAACTGAGGCTGGTAATAATCAACTGTTGTTTCTCTGCCATTTCCAGTTCTCTGTTTTCTGCCCTGGTCCCTGGGCACTGCTGCCGGCCGCGTGGAGCTCATAGCCCTCCCAGACGGGTCTGTTCAGGGAACTCATTGCACCTTCTCCCCTCCTCCTCTTCCTTCAGGGAGCTCCAGCGGCTGTGAGAGGCTGCTGCGTTTTTTCTTTCAGTCCACTGCCCGACACCCGGTGTTCTGACCTGTGGTAGCTCTTATGCATGGATCCCATGCTCAGACATGCTGATGTGCAGTTTGTGTGTTTTTTGTTGAGTTTTAGATGTTCAGCTTATTGTTGTTTCAAGGAGAAAGATCTGGGAACGTCTCTCACTTCGCTATGTTTTCGACTTATTGGCATAATATTTTAAACGAGACTTCCTTTTCCTTCAAAATATTAATGTAAGATGTAGGTGTTTAGTGGGAACCTTCTATATTGTATCATTATTAAAAGTAAGTTTCTAAATATCTTGTTTCCATCCTTCAATGCTGAATATGAATGTATTTTTACAGGAATCAGTGTCATTCAAAGATGTAACTATAGACTTCAGCAGGGAGGAGTGGCAACAACTGGACTTTGCTCAGAAAAGCCTCTACAGGGATGTAATGCTGGAAAACTATTTCAACTTGATCTCAGTGGGTAAGCACAGCTCTGCTGGGTGTAAGGCTGTACTTAATTGTGTGTAGTTTCTTTCTCAGTAGAATTTCTGAAATCTGGGGTTTCTGATTTATGTGGGACTTCTAATGCTGCCACACATCTGAAGTGTGTAATAGTTTTCTTCATATTTTGCCCTATGTTTTTAATAAACTCTTTGGAGTATTATGAATATACCACTGTTCACCATGAACTTTTCTGAAAAGTAAATGGTGAACAGTGTTTCATTGTATTACCTCAAACCAAGTCTTCTATCATTTTCTACAATAGGGTGTCAAGTTCCCAAACCAGAAGTCATTTTCAACTTGGAGCAAGTAGAAAACCCATGTATGTTGCATCGTAAAATCTCACGTCAGAGCTGTCTAGGTGAGTATGGAACCAAGAGCATAATAGGCAGTACTACTGAACTGCAGTTATACTGTCAGAGACTGGCAACTTTGAAGTGCTGTTAATATGACATTTCTGTAACATTCTGAACTTTTGGAACTATTTGGATAGAATTGATATTGGTCCAATGGATATCTAAATGCCATCCGCACTTTAAGGCCCCTTCCCATATCAGTGTATTCTTCTTTGCTTGACTTTTTAGGAAAGAATGTACTATAAATTACTGATAGTTTGGGTCTGGGGTCCTGCTTTTTTGTGTTTTCGGTCCTGCTTTTATGTGTTTTCTCCCTTTCTCTAGCATTTTTATTCTTTTTTTTACCTCCATCAAGATCTTAAATCTTTTTTTCACACATTCAGATACTCATAGATTTGCCTTTAAAAAAATTACTGTGAGTCACACTCTTACTGGTTTCCTCTCTTTTCCCTTAGTGCTTCAAAATTGTCATTTAGTGGTGGCCTTATTTTATCATCTCCAACTGTTGACTTTGAGAGTACCATTACCTACATTTGGTATATTACTTTAGTAACTATACTTATTGACATTGTCTTCCTATTTGGCTAGTATAACACAACACTGATTTAGTCTTTCTAATTAATTTATTTTGATGTTTTACAAAAAGTTTTTGTATCTGTGTGCATGAAATGGAGTTAATCGTAATTTTCAGTTAGTAGTCAATATCATCATCGATGTGTTTTAGATAAGATAGTCTCCTCTTATTTTCTTTATTTATTCTCTTTAGTCCTCACTTTTATACTTCTAAGAGGATAAAACTGCTCTAATATATTTAATTTGTTTGCTCGAATTTGTGGGGTGTCTGTAAAATTTAAATCGTTGGTTTTTATTTATAGAAATGCTATATATCCTACTCAGTTTTTTTTCTCTCAGCACTAAATTGGTTCATGTTGCAATGTGTATTTCTAGTTTATTGCTTCTAACTGAAACATAGCATTCCATAGTGTGTATATATACATTTTACTTGTCCAGCTTCCCAGCTACTATAATCAGTACTGCAGTGGATTTCTTCATGAGCAATTTTCTAATGGGAAATGAGAATTTCTTGGGAGTGCTTTATCACCAGATATAATAATACTTTGTTTGACTAGGTATTACCACATTATTTTCTAGATTGGATGTATCATTCTGCAATCCTCTTGAGTGTAGAAGGGTATTGATTTCTCCACATCCCTGCCCATATTCCTAATAATTTATAATAATTTGGCTAATCTAATGGATTTTAATTTATAATATTGGTGAAAGAATGTCCAGCCCAAGAAAAAGCTTTGTAAGATGACAATTTTGGGGAAGCAAAATTTCAATGGATTAAGATACTGCTCCTGACAATGGCAGTTTTACAGCTTGTTATATACATTAGAATCAATGGAGAAGATGTCAGGAGGGTTACATGAAATTCATTGGTGGTAGATTAGGGAGGCAGGAGAAAGCAAAGTGGGGAAATCTTAGATTGGATAAAAAGCAAAATGGGGAGACACACACTTCTTACATTGGTGGGTACAAGATAGTTAACATTTATAGTACATAAAGATGGTGTGTCAGCAACAAGATAGCAGTGTGGTCTCATGTGCTAGTACTGGGGCTGTTGTGCCTTAGAAAGGGTCTGGAAAAGAATACTCTTACATTCCAAAAGCATGTTATCTTAGGTGCAGAAAGACAATAGAGAATTTCAAAGTTAAAAATTTGTCAAGGAAGCTACAGGTCTGAGATGTGACTACCTACCACAACCCAATTTGAGTTAGGAATTTTTATGTTCAGACTACCCCGTGTAATTATTTTTTTTAAATTTAAAATTTATTTATTTATTTTCAATTGAAGTTGGCATTTGATATTATTTTATATTGGTTTCAGGTATATAGCATAGTGTTTAGACATCTGTATAATTTACAAAGTAATCTCCCCAGTAAGTCTAGTACCTACCTAGCACCATATGTAGTTATTATAATATTATTCTATAACTATATTCCCTTTGCTATACTTTAAGTTTCTGTGATTATTTTATAACTACCAATTGTACTTCTTACTCCTTTTACCTTTTTTCCCAGCCCTCCAGCCCCCTTCCTATCTGGCAACCATTAGTTTGTTCTCTGTATCTATGAATCTGTTTCTATTTTGTTCATTCAGTTGTATTACTTTTTAGATTCCATATAAATGATATCATATGGTAATTCTCTTTCTCTGTCTGACTCATTTCACTTAGCATAATACTCTCTATGTTGTCTATATAAAATGTCCATGTTGTCTCTATATAATATCTATGTCTATGTATAATATCCATGTTGTTGCAAATGGCAAGATTTCATTCTTTTTTATGACCAAGTAATAGTCCATCACACACACACACACAATCTAAAGTCTACTGACTTAGGTTGCTTCTGTAGCTTGGCTATTGTGCATAGTGCTGCAGTGAACACAGGGATGCATATAACTTTTCAAATTTGTGTTTTGGGTCATAAAGTAGTTCTATTTTTAATTTTTTTTAGGACTCTCCATACTGTTTTCCTGTGTGGTTACTTTGGTCTTTGGGTTTGTAAATCCCAACATGCAGGCCTCCTCTGAGCTTGTCAGGTTTAATATGTGGCCCCTTTTTTCATCCACAATTCCCATTTTGATCATAAATCAACCTGAAGGATGCATCGATGACCAGCCTTTTGGTTGGGTAATGTGGTCCTACAGTGATAGGAAGCCTCATTCCTAGATTGTCTTAGAGTCAATGTTTGTCTTGCTGAATGGTAGACTATTGGGGATAGAGTAAGACTAACCTTGGATGGTAGTCAAGGCCAAATTTTCAAAAGGAAAGGCAAGTGAATGGGAGGCAGTCTGATCCTATATGTCTTCATTAAAAATATTCTGTATCATTTTTTCTTTGAGCTATCATGATCTGAGTTTTTTGATGTTTGTCTTTAGTTTCGTTTTTGCATCTAGTATAACGTAAACCAATAACACTATCTAGTATTATATATTTTCTGTTCCTGATTAGGAACAGAAAATATATAATACTAGATAAGAACAAGTCTGAGGGAAACAAATATCCAGCTATCCAAAGAAACTTTTACATGTATCATCATAATTTTTCATTTAGATAATAATGTTTTCCTCCCTTGTTTACTGTCTTTTGTATCTTATGATAAATGTGGCCAGGTGAATGATGCAGTAGATCTAATTTTTTTTCTGGCCAATTAGTTTTCTTAGAAATGACTCTATGAGGAGGATTAAATTCAGTTTCCCAATACATATTTTCAGTATCAATAGTATCATAGGTTTCATTAACCTCAAAGTTATTTTGCCTTTAATTTCAGCATTACACCATATTCTCATAGCATTTAATAAAGCTTGATGTCATTACAGTAGAAGTCACTTAGTATAATAGAAGAAATTTCTAATCTTTTCCAACAAAAACATCCCTTTCCTATATATCATATATTATTATTTGTTTAGGGTAGAGACAATAGGCCAGAATTGGGTGAATTCAGAATTCCATATAAATTGGGGACATAACCATTTACCTTTCTGATTTTTTCAATCGGATAATGAGATGGGTTCCCATTTGCTTTTACGTTTTAATATGCTCCATCTGCTTCCCATTGGAAGTATTCTAATGTTATTAAGGATGGTCTCTATACGAGCTCTGAAAAATCTTAGTTTATGATTTAACCGAAATGCCTGGGCTTTTGATACAATATCATAGATCACATTTTCCATCTAAAATTTCCCAAAGTCTAGGAGGACCATAAGAGTCCCATAAGTGTCCAGCCTGAGTTTCTAAACCCATTATAGTAGGTCATTTTTTTCATAACTACTTCAGATTCCTTTTGCAGTAGCATAGATAATAGGCCCTGTTGAGTTAGGGCATAGGTATGTTCCCATTGTTGGGTTTGTGCACGAGCTTTTATAGTCTGTTGTGTCCATTTTATCCGTTAAACTAAAGCCTCATTGTCTTTCCGTGCTGCTTTCCTTTCTTTTCTTTCTTGAAAGAACATTTCTTTCATATGAACTATTTTAGTAAAGAATCTTTTTCTAACAAATGACATTCTTCATTAACTGTAAATTCAGCTTGTCCCAGAATATCAAGGCTAGCTCTTAATCCTCCAAGTAGTCCCCTCTTATTTCTTACAGAGGGTCAGTGTTAGATACACAAGGCATGTTGTTGCCATTGGGTGGCTATGGCCTGGGAGCAATTTGGGTATACTGGATGGCCCCCAAAATGTTAAGTTTCCCATGCTATAGTTAAATGAGTAGAGGTAACCCCAAAATGAGGTAGAGTTCAAATATTCTATAGGGCTTTCCACAAGCATCTAAAATATTTCTGAAATGGGAACCCATTTCATGGCTGATCAATCGAAAGACAAGATAGATATACTATGCCAGATTGGGCAGGCTGCTTCAAGTCTTTTCCCTCATATCCAGATATTTTTTTATCATCCATTTCTATAGCTATGCAATGCTTATCTAAATTGGATTCGTATATAATTCTACCAGGAGAATTATCAGGGAGATGTTCTCGAAGGCATTTGCCCAAGATGGATCCTTTGTAATAGATATACCTAGAGAAAAATGTACCAAAGTACTATATTAATAGTAGGAGAAGACCATTGCATGGCTAACAAAACATTAACTTCATTATCTTACTGGATAATCAAAATATCATTGTCTAGTAGATGGGAGAGATTAGCAGGTACCCAAGTTAAAATTTTCATATCCAATAAAGGAGGAGGTTTGGGGAGATGGATATTGTTTTCATTAGGAAACCATAAGAAGGATAATAACAATATATGATTCATTATATGTATCTTTATTGATTATTAATAATTAGATGATATAAGGCAAGGTTTGAGAGAAGTTCAAATAATAAATTTTTTATTATTAGCCAACAAAAAATGATTAAACAAATGTCCCAGTGTTCAACATCAGTTCGTGGGCATACAGGCCTTTTTGATGTCTTGGTATAGCTATCTGCCTTTGATGTCGGCAGCTTCTCATCCTTGAAGAGTTCCTTTGATATGCACTGAAGGCAGAGGCAAGTGTCAGAGGCAGGTGTAGATGTTCACTCACAGTTAGGCACCTTTTAAAAATGAGAAATGTGAATTCATGAGTTAACTCCTTTTAAATTTGACTGCATATGGAATAGTTAGTAACACCTGATAAGGTCCCTTCCAATGACATTGGAAAAGAGTCTTTTATTTGATGCCTTTTCCAATAGCCCAAATCTTGATTGTAAGCCAGGGTCTTTGAAATCTTTGTGTCCTGGAAGTACACTTAAAATGAATCAGTTACTAATTTATCAATCCCATTAAGCTGCTTAATACACCCTTGATGTTATTATGTAGAATGTTTCCTTTTAGTAAGGTTAGCTCACGTGCCCTTTCATCCACATCCATAGGGCGACCAGTGACTATTTCTAAGGAGAAAGGCTATGTTTACCCAAAGGAGTAGATCTCAGGTTGAGGAGCACCATAGGGATAGCTTTCGGCTAGGGGAGATTAAAAGTTCCTGAAATTTTAGCTAGTTAATTTTGATTGTACCATTGGTATGTTCCACCAATCTGGAGGACTGGGGCCGGTAAGCACAATGAAAATGCTGTAGAATAGGCTAGATGTTGCAGATGGGTTGCATTATTTGCCCAGTATTCTTAATCTCTTGGTTCTGTTCTGATTCCAGAACAGAACCAATGGCTGTTCTGGAATCAGCCATTCCCTCTATATAACTCAGAGGGAATTCCTTAATGGGGATTATTTTTTCCAATAACAATTTACCTACCATTAAGGCTGTGGCTCTCCTACAAGGGAAAGCCTCAACCCAGTGAGAAAACATACAAATCATAACTAATATATATATTTAAAATCCAATTGCCATACCTCAGATGGACGTAAAGGAAGTGGGAAATGTCTTTGGGACCCATGGAATGGTTTTCCTGGATTATATTGGACAGATAGAACATGTGCTATATATATACTTTATGAGCTATAGTGAGAGAAGATTTCTAGTAATATTACTTCATGAAATCATCTTTTCAGGACTCTAGTGTGTTAGCTCATGTACTTGCTGAAGTACAGACAGTTGAGCTCTTATAGGTAAGATTGGTTTCTAATAGGATCCAAACCATATGGATTTTGTGCGGGTTGAAGATTCCCCCTTTTTATTGTCATATCCTCTTCTGTAACTCTGTGTTGGAACTGTAAAAGATAGTCTTTTATTGATTTAATAAGAAACAAGAAGAATTCTCAGGTCTGGATAATTTGGTTGCTCAGTGCTGCCTGTTTAGCTGCAGTGTTCACTAAATTATTTCCTTTTGCTTCCTTGGTGGCAGCTTTAGGATGTCCTGGAATTTTGTATGGCATCTAATAATTCTGCCACTTGTTTTCCAGGCTGCCCTGAGGAAGTTAAGAAGCCTCACTTCTTCCATAACATTCCAGAGTTGTGGGCTACTCTGAAGGCATAGTGATGATCAGTGTAAATATTGGTTACTTGATTTTGGACCAATTGACAAGCCTGAGTTAGAGCAATTAATTTGGCTTGCTGGGCAGATCTTGTTACTGGAGCAAAAGGGGTCTGTTTGCTTGCACACATCTGAGTCAAAGAAGAGATACATGCAGGTTTTGCAGCAAAGAAAGGTTTGTTTTAGAGTTGCAAGTCCCAGGGACCCATGTGAGCTATTGCTCTCAACAACCTGGCTCTCTGGGAGCATTTCAGGAGTACATATTATATAGGGAAAAATCAGTAGTCGTGGAAATTAAGGGAGTTGTAATTGTGCATACTACTGATTAGATGATTGGAGGGGGCTGGGGTAATTGATCATTGTGTTCTGTTCTGGAATCAGCCAGCCATGGCGCCATCCCATCTGGTCCCATGCCAGGGGTTTGTTCTACCTTGAAGGGTTTGGAGCTGAAACACATCTAAGGCTAAGATGTTATCCTTAGTGTAACCTAAACTTACTGTCTTCATGATTATAGACCTGAGGCTCCATTAATCTTATGTCCAAAGGCTTAATGATTAAAGGAGCAGGCATACAGAGAGAGAAGGATAAGAATGGGTAAACAAGTGAGTCACAATGCCATTTTCTGCATAAAACCAGCTTGAATCAGAGAAAAAACTATATTAAAGGAATGAAATATCAGTTTCCTGTAAACCATTCGAAAGAACAAGAAGGTAGTCAGTAAGCGAAACACAATTGTGAGTGTCTTCATCCTGTAACGAGGGTAATAAAGTTGCTGGGTTAGGACTGTTACATCGAGTTAAATATTAGGTGCAGAAAGCAGTTCTTCATAAGCACCCAGTCGACTGACAGGGAAGTGTTGACTGTGATAATGTTGTAGCCGCCAGCCCCCAATAGACACACGGACCACCAGGAATCAGTGAGTCATAGGAATCACACTCTTTATTCAGCCAGCCGGGTCTGCCAGGGGTACGCAGACCCCAAATTAAGCAGCTCCGAAATGTAGAGGTACAGAGTTTTAAGCCCAAAATCCCATTCTTCATTCTGTTGGAATAGAAAGGTCTATTTTTCTCCTATTCACTACCTGTCAATCTATAGGTCGGGGTGTGCAAGCGGGGAGTACAGAAGCAGAAAGCTTGTTATCAGAATGTTATGTCCCTATGATCAAAAGCCTTTTGTTCCCATGGCGATAGTCAAGCAGTAATTTCCTACAAGTAATAAATCTCAAGTAGTCATTTTTCAGCCACCACATTCCCCACTGGCCTTAGCAAAAATCAAATCTTTGATTCTTCATGCGGAATTTGCTCATAGCCTCTAGTCTGTAATATTAAAAGTCTAATAGAATTAATTCTTTTCCTTATATATGCAAACAAGAAATTAAGGAAACACGGGCCAAAAGTTAACAAAAGGAGGAGGATGATTAAAGGTCCAGCTATAGCAGCTAGAAGAGTTGTTAGCCATGGTGACCAATTGAACATCCTATGAAACCAGTTATTTGATTCTAGTCTCTGTTTTTCCCTGGCATCCAAATTTCTCTGTACTAGTCGTAAGCTTTCTCTAATTACTCCAGAGTTATTGGCATAGAAGCAATAGGTTTCACCTAGAGCCATGCATAACCCACCTTGTTCTAAGAATAATAAATTTAAACCTTTTCTATTTTGGAGGACTACTTCTGCTAGTGAATCGACTTGAAGTTCTAGCCTGCCAATGGTGCCTTTTAAGGTCTTGATATCCTTATCTATCTGTATTCCAATTTCACGTAATTCATTTTCTCCCTTGATGAGAGCAGTAGTACCTACAGCAGCTGAGCCCGCTATTCCGAGACCCACAAAAAAGGGTACTAAGACTGGTACGGCCCGTTTCTGTAACCTGTCCTGGTAGAAGAAATGGAGCCTGCCTTCCGGCCCATTGTAAAGGGACACTTGGGGGAGTACAAAGACTAGGATACAAATATTAGCTTCACCTGTGTTGAAAAGAACAGATGCAGCACAGTGAGTGAGCCCGTTATCACATGCTAGCCAGGTATTATTTGGAGCCTTATAGTATTTATTTCCTGAGGTAGGTACTTCGATAGTACGATTACAGTTATCATAGTAAGGTGACTGTGCCAACAGCTTGGAATAATTCTTTGAAATCAGGCAAGTTCCTTTTCCTTGTATGTCTCCCAAAGTGAGTCGAGGAGTTTCCCAGTCACAATCATGTGTGCTGCTGAGCTCAGTCAGGTTTAGGGGAGTTCCTACCCCAACATAATAAGGGGATTTTGGGTTTAGGCACAACCAACAATCCTGCCCTGTGTCTGGGGAGGTCTTATTTAAGACCTTGTGTATTGTTGTTAACATAGTTTTGAATTCTTCTTCGGGTTCTGGTTGTGGCTGGTCAAATGTCTGGGGTTTAATAGCTGTTAGGCTACTACCTGAAGAGGCTAGAGCCGGAGTCGGGGTTGCCCGGGAAACTCCTGTAAGACTTTGGGGTAGTCCTGGAATTAGAAGTGGTTTGTTGGGCTCTATAGGGTGAGCTTTTCTGGGAGGGTCCTTAACCTGTATAGTAAAATATAATCCTGAATCATATCCAGTTTTATACAATCTGATACCCCAGGTCTGTCCCGTGAGCCAATAGTGTTGTCCCCCAAGGCTACTGGTTTTGATGGTGATTATGAGGGGATTGCAGGACCCAAGAGAGCATGTAGAAGGGCTTGGTCCTCTTATTAACCCAATATGATTATCATTCTGTTTTTTATAATTATCTATAGTAGAGATAGTTTCACAACCCCAGTTAGCACAAGAAAATTGGCCTTTTCCTTCACAGTTGAGTCCCCTATTCCTCATGCTGCCAGATATTCTTTGAGGAAAATATAGAGCCCTATTCCTAAGAGGCTTTTCTCTGCCGATAATATGCCACAGCCAGGTCTCCCTTTGTAGCCTAAGTATGCTCCACCCCCTACGAAAGCTCTACCTATGAAAGATCCCAATCCAAGTTGGTGTCGGGCCGTTGCAGTGGTGAGGGTATCTCTGGCATAGGTCCACTTGGATCTCTGGAGTACTGTGGCTGGTGATGTTCTGGGCAACAATCTGACCGGTTTCGGTTACTATAAGTTCTCACACTCTAGGCTGGTGTATGTTTCTGTATGCCTGGGCCAAAGAGGAAAAAAGGAAGAAACAAAGGATTAGACCTATATACACTTGAGTCTTAGTCTTAAGGGCCGTACACTTGAGTCTTAGTCTTAAGGGCCCATCTTCCTCAGCTGTCCATTCTTGTGCTGCCTTCACGTGGGAGTGATGGATGCATGATGGGATGCCGTCTACTTTAACTGCAGTGGGCATCGTCCGGTAGACAGTGAAGGGTCCTTTCCACTTGGGTTCTAGTCTCTTGGAAGTGAAATTCTGGATATACAGAGTCCCCAGGCTGAAACTGATGGGGAAGTCCGTCCTCCGGAGCTGAATGGGTAGCACAAACCCGGGACCAAATCTCCTCCAGTACACTTTGAAGGGCCTGTAAAGACTTAAGTAAGACAAGATTACGTAACTCTGCCTTTTTCTCATCTTTTATTCTAGGTACTAAAGGAGGGGGTTTTCCAAAGAAAATCTCAAATGAGGTAAATCCATTAATAGATGGAGTACACCTGGCTTGGAGAAGAGCAAAGGGGAGAAGTTCTACCCAGGTCCTACCAGTTTCTAATCCTAACTTGACTAATGTCTCTTTTAGGGTCCGATTCATTCACTCTACTTGGCCCGAACTTTGAGGCCGGTAGGCACAGTGGAGTTTCTATTGCAAATTTAGGTAGCTAGCCAATTGCTGTGACACCTTTGCTACGAAGGCTGGCCCGTCATCCGACCCTGAAGTTCCAGGGAGACCCAATTGAGGGAGGATTTCTTGTAGTAGTTTCTTAGTAACTACTAAGGCAGTTTCTTTCCTGGTGGGGAAGGCCTCTACCCATCCTGAAAAGGTGTCTATAAAAACAAGTAAATATTTGTAGCCCCCCCACAGTCGGGGTTACTTCAGTGAAATCGACCTCCCAGTGGTCCCCCGGATAAGTTCCTCTTTCCCTATGCCTAGATTCTTCTATTTTCTCTTTCTTTGGATTAACTTGGGCACAAGCTGGGCATCGTGAGGCAATCTCCTCTGCAGTTCTTCTCTCTTCTAACAAGTGAAAGTAGGGGTCTAAAGCTTGGAGCATCTTAGTACGCCCTAGGTGTGTAGTCTGGTGTAATTGGTGGAGGAGAGTCCTTCCCAGGGCCTGTGAGAGCCCGATTTTTCCATCTGGGGTCGTCCACCACCTCTGTTGGTTCTTAGTGGCTCCTTTGTCCTGAAAATATATGTCCTTTTCTGCTGTATAGGTCGGAGATGGAGGCAGTTCTGGGTAAGGAACAACAGTCAATAGATGTGGTGGGGGCCCCACTGGCCTTGTGGCCACTGTTATTGCCTCTGCATCAGCTCGTCGGTTTCCCTCAGCCTCGGGACTATACCGTTTTTGATGCCCTTTACAATGAACAATAGCCAGAGCCTTAGGCATCCATATGGCTTCAGGTAAGGCTAAGATCTCCCCCTTGTTCTTGATGTCCTTCCCAGCTGAAGTCAGAAGCCCTCTTTCCTTATAGATGGCTCCATGTACATGTGCAGTGGCAAAGGCGTATCAGCTGTCAGTGTATATTGTGACTGACTTGTCCTTTCCCCACTTTAGTGCCTCAGTGAGGACAATGAGTTTGGCCTTTTGAGCAGAAGTCCCATGGAGAAGAGCCTGTGACCAGATAGTGCCAGTTAGAGTAACAACCGCTGCCCCCACGTACCTCCTGTTGCATGAAGCTGCTCCCTTCCGTGAACAGAACTTCATCGGCCTCAGGCAGAGAGGAGTCCTTGAGGTCTGGCCGTGAGGGACACACAGCATCAGTGAAATCTATGCAATTATGAATGGGGGTCTGGGGGTCTGGGTCTGGCAACAGGCTGGCTGAGTTGAGGACAGTGACTTTGGAGAAACTGATCCTTGGCTGGTCGAGGAGGAGAGCCTGGTATTGGATGATTCTGGAATTAGTCATCCATCATTCTGGGCTACTGCGGAGAAGGGCTTCTACTGCATGAGGAGCAGTAATGTTTAGACTTTGCCCGCGGGTGAGTTTGTCAGCTTCTTTGACGAGGAGAGCCATCGCTGCTATGGCTTGTAGGCAGGGTGGCCATCCAGAGGCCACCGTGTCTAGTCTCTTTGATAGATAGGCCACTGGTCGGCGCCACGGGCCTAGCGTTTGGGTTAGGACCCCTTTGGCGATTCCCTTGGTCTTACTTACAAAAAGATGAAATCCCTTGGTGATGTCTGGAAGAGCAAGGGGTAGGGCTGATAGGAGTGCCTGCTTGAGAAAGTCAAAGGCCTTCTGTTCTGTCTCTGTCCAATTGAGGGGCTGATTTCCTCCTGTTGCTGAGTACAGGGGCTTTGCAATTTCTGCGAACCCAGGAATCCAAAGTCTGCAATAGCCTGCCCCGCCCCGAGGAATTCTCTTACCTGTCTCTTGGTGGTGGGTACCAGAATCTGAAGAATGGCTTCAATCTTCTGCCGGGATAGAGTCCGTTTTCCTCCTTTGAGTGTATACCTGAGGTAGTCCACAGACTGGGTGCATAGCTGGGCCTTCTTAGCCGAGACCCAGTACCCGTATGCCTCTAGGGTGCCAAGCAGGTCCCTAGTTGCCGCGAGACAGATTTCCTCGGTTTCAGCTGCTAATAATTGCCACGGTCCAGCCACGACAGGATCCAGGGGGCCCCGAAGGTGGGCAAGGCGTCGGCGCGGGAGACAGTCGACTACACAACTCAGAGGCGATGTGACACTGTTCCGTTTTATTGTGATTTGAGTACAACTTTTATACTTTTTATTTTGGCATTCGATTATACTTTGTAGTTAAGGTAGCAGGGAGTTAAATTTCTGTGGTTAGGCAAAGCAGAAAATCTTATAGAGTATATTATTATTAATGTTCATGATTAACTAGTACATTCTTCTCTCAATCATTAGAACAGAACTACCTGATGGAACAATCTAAACTTTTAATTCTTATATCTATTACGTAAGATACAGTTTGATTTAAGTAAGGGTGATAGATAAATGTATTCATAACAGCAAGCATTGGCTTGTGGGCAGACATTGTTCTTCTTTCTGCCTAAAGAAATCTTTTAAATGCTATTTGATTTATGCTATATCTAAAGTTCAAGCCGAACCTTTCTCATAGCTGTTCAAAAGTTTCCTTGGTGCAGTAATGAGGAAAATATTTATAAAAATCAGTTTTACAAAGCTGCTTTCATAAGCTAAGTTTCTGTTCCTTTGTTTTTTAAGCACCAAGGAGATCCTGACCTAGCCAGCCTTTCTATGAAACTTAAACTACTATAAGGCACGTGAATTCCATCTTTATTCACTATATGTATACTATCTTTATTATAAGCTCCTGTATAAGGCAAAGGAAGATCAGGTAATCTTTTCATTGTATTAGCCCCCCTAGGTAGATACCAGAGTTTTCTATTTATCCACTAGACCACAAAAGGAGGCCCTTCTATAGTAGGCACAGGCTTATGAGTAAATTTCTTATCCTTTACTAATTTTTCTACTAACTGCGTGGGAACAGGAGTATAAACTGGTTCTAGCAATTCAGCTTGTTATAATTTATTCATAATATCTTTAAGAGGCGCATCAAAAGGAATTTCTCTTAATAATTGTTCAAATAAAGAGTTTACGCATTCTGGACACGTCAGGGTGACTAGAGCTGATTCCATACGCAGGGAATTTACTATGTTTTCCTCAGAGCCAATTTTGAGGAAATCTATTTGTACAGCGTCTACACTTACTAGAATTTGTGCTACCCAAATTCCCCCTATTTATAGGATCATTTCTAAGAAACCAATTATCCCTAAACATATGCCACGTTCTCGTTCTTGACGATGCATTCCTTGAAGCCTCTGTCCCCATCTCCGGATCTTGTCACGCAGTAGGGTAGAAAGAGGACGCGGCAAATAATAAATCATCAACATACTGGAGTAACGTACGGTCAAGATCACGCTGACAGAAAGGTCAAAGTTCCGCACTTAGGGCCTCATCAAATAGGGTAGGAGAATTTTTGAATCCTTGTGGTAAACGCGTCCAGGTTAGTTGGCCCAAGGGTCTGTCCACTCAAAGGCAAAGATAGGCTGGCTGCTAGGGGCTAAGGGAATGCTGAAGAAAGCATCTTTTAAATCTAGTACGATATAAACAGTTCTCTCAGAAGGTAACAAGCTTAAGAGAGCGTACGGGTTGGGTACAGTCTGGTAGATGGTTTCAGCCCTCTTGTTCACTTCTCTTGTTTTGTACTGGCTGGTAATCCTGGGTACCAGGCTTCTGGACTGGGAGCAAGGGAGTGTTCCACGGCGATTGGCATGGCATGAGAATCCCCGTTTCCTGCAGCCGCTGGATATGTTTCCTTATACCAGTTTTGGCATCTTGGGCAATCGTGTATTGCTTAACCTGGACAGGGGTCACAGTAGCAGTTAAACTCACTACTACTGGGACTTGGTGCTTAGCCAACCCTGGGGCATTGTTTTCAGCCCATACCCCTAGATATTCTACCAGGAGTCTGCCTAGTAATGTCTCCATGGACGGGTCTATATTTTCTTCCTTCTCGTAGAGGAGGTACTCTTTGGATAGAGGACAGGTAATTAAGATAGTTGATGGGGCAGACATGGACATCTGAGGTGTACTGTCTCTGAATGTAATAGTAGCCCGTAGCTTTTGGAGTAGGTCTCTACGAAGAAGTGGAGCTGGACAATCTGGAATTACGAGGAAAGAATGGGTCAATATTCCTCGCCCCAGATCTACAGTACTTTCAGTGGTCCATGGGTATTCTCGTATTTTACCTGTGGCACCTTGGACGGCAGTCTTTTGTTTGGAGATTGGTCCCCCTGGGTCAAGTAACACTGAGTGGATAGCCCCGTGTCCACCAGGAAGTTAACAGTTTTGCCCCCCATTTTTAAGGCAACCCTGGTGTCTTGGGGGCTTAGTGTGTAGGAGCCCCGGCCCCGTCAGTTCTCTTCCTCAGTGACGAGGACTTTAGTCTTGCGGTTTTCCTGGTCTTTCCCATTTCTCTCAGGACATTCATTCTTCCAATGGCCCTCCTTTTTGCAGTAGGCACATTGATTTTTCCCTAGGGGTGTGTAACCCTTACGTGGGCCTCTTTCTGATCTCCCTTGTCTTGCCCTAGTCTTCCCTGATCTCTCCTCCTGCATGGCTGCTACCATTATTTTAGCCATACGTTTGGGGTCATCTGGTGCCTCCCTGTTGTTAAACACCTTCTGGGCTATTTCAACAAGTTGAGACAGGTTCATCCCTGCAAAACCCTCTAATTTCTGCAATTTACACCGGATGTCAGGGGCTGCCTGAGTAGCAAAGGCTACATTAATTGCCTGCTGGTTTTCAGGGGCCTCAGGATCAATGCGGGTGTATACCCGGTACGCCTCCTGTAGCTGTTCAAGAAATGCTCCGGGGGATTCCTGAGGTCCCTGTATAACTTCAGTTACCTTAGAAAGGTTAGTTGGCTGACGAGCAGCTATCCTAATTCCCCCAATTAGAATCTGGTGGTACCGATCTAATGCCATTCTCCTTGCCTGAGAATTGTGTCCCCAGTCTGGGCAGGTGGAGGGAAATTCCTCCTCAATCTGTTCCCATGTTTCCTCAACCCTCCTCCCTTCCACAGCTATCTTTTGTGCTTCCGCCCGTATGCGCCCATGTTCTTCTGCAGTGAAGAGGGTAACTAAAAGCTGTTGGCAATCATCCCAGGTGGGGCGGTGAGTCTGAAAGACACTCTCTAAGAGTCCCATCAATGCTTGGGGTTTCTCAGAGAAAGGCATATTCTGTGCCTTCCAGTTGTACAGGTCACTAGTCGAGAAAGGAATGTAAACCATAAAGGGCCTGTCATTAGGATGCCCCTGGGGTAGTGCTTCTCGCAAGGGAAGAATGGCCGGGGTAGTGGTATCTGCCGGTGCCTTGCCCGGAGTGGGAGCAGGAGGCCCATAAGGGTTACCTGCTCGTGTCTGGGGAGGTGAGGCGGTGCTATTGGGCCTCTGTTGTCCTGGATTATAGGGCGGGGGAAGGTCATTGTCCTCCAGTGGAGATTGGAGGACTGAGGGACTGGGCTGTTTTGGAGTTTCAGTTGCTGCATGTTTAGGGGTACCCACAACTAAAACTCACACCCCTAGAGAGAGGGCACACCAGCGGAGCCAAGGAGGGGGGTTCTGAACAAGATTTAACCATTGATCAATGTAGAGAAACTAATCAGGGTGTCCCGGGTCTCCCGTGACAATCTTCCAAACATTCCTCACCAAACCCTTGTCAAAGGAACCCTCTGGAGGCCAGTTTACACCAAAAGATGGCCACTCAACTTCACACAATGTTCTTAGTCTGCCTGGAGAAAACTTTATGCCATAGTCAGCTCCTTCTACAAACCCTTCTTTGAAATGTCGCAGGAGACAACCCAAGGGTGTCTTCTGTGAACTCAGGCTTCCCCCCATTGCTTTGCGCAGAAAACATAAAACAAACACTACGACAAAAACAAACACTCAAACAAGAACAATTTCCGGTGTGTAGGTGGACCCAGAGAAGTCCGCCACCTACAACCTAGACAAGACCAGAGACAATAAACAGAACTCGACAACAGGGCACAGGAGGCGGTGTCCCGCGGCCTGGCCACGGTCCGGGAGATATGACTGCGTCCAGTCTCTCCGTGGACCCCACTGACCGATCAACAGAAACAAGAAGGTACCTTTTATCCAGACACCGAGGCCTCAGAGATTCCAGATTCCCGTTGGGACCAGGAACAAAGAGCGTGTCCTAAAGTTTGCATCCTTGACAATTGTACTGACCTGTCACAGCATTTAAGGGCCCTGGAACATCTCAGGTTGGCTACCTCTTTGAATCCGTAACAGGGACAGCAACCGCTTCGGAGGCTGATCCGGTCTTAGATCCCAGGGTCACTCCCTGAGATCTCGCTGGGGCCTCCAAATGTTGTAGCTGCCAGCCCCCAATAGACACATGGACCACCAGGAATCAGTGAGTCATAGGAATCACACACTTTATTCAGCCAGCTGAGTCTGCTAGGGGTACGCAGACCCCAAATTAAGCAGCCCCAAAATTAGAGATACAGGGTTTTAAAGCCCCAAATCCCATTCTTCATTCTGTTTGAACAGAAAGGTCTGTTTTTCTCCTATTCACTACCTGTCAACCTATAGGTCGGGGTGTGCAAGTGGGGAGTACAGAAGCAGAAAGTTTGTTATCAGAATGTTATATCTCTATGATCAAAAGCCTTTTGTTCCCATGGCAATAGTCAAACAGTAATTTCCTACAAGTAATAAATCTCAAGTAGTCATTTTTCAGCCACCACAATAAGAGTTCAGTAAAGATTTAGCAGAATGAGAAACATAAATAGTTAAAGGAGAGCCCATAACTAACTATCCTTCTGTTTGTTTGCATAACATGGCTGTACCAGAGATGGCCCTCATGCAGAGAGAAGCCCTCTTGCTACTGAGTCTGATTACTGGCTATAATATCCTATAGGTCTATGACGATCTCCCTGTTTCTGAGTTAGAACTCCGAAAGTATTTCCTTATTTTCATGTATGAAAAGGAAGAAATGAAGTTTATAATTAGCATGTCCCAAAGCAGGAGTTTTAGATAATTCTTCCTTTAGAGCTTCTGCAGCTTGTTTCTCTTCTGGGTTCCATTGAATTGGGTCAGATCAATCTGATTTGTAATAAGACTTAGTGGCTGGGCAATTAATGAAAAATTTGAAATCCAATTGCGACTTTAGACCCATGAATCCTCTAAGCTGTTTTCTTGTTTTTGGAAGAGGAAAAGTTTGAATTCCTCTGATTCTTTCAGGGTTAATCAGTTAGATATGAAATAGTGAAGATATTTTACTTGGGGCAAATGAAATTGAAGCTTGTCCTTTAAGAACTTTTATAGCTAGCTGTTGTAAAAGATAAACTGTGTCCTTTTGAGAGTCTGGTGTTGTCCTAGAGCATAAAAATAAATCATCCACATATTGGATTAGAATGGAATCTCTGGGAAAATCAGCATCATTCAAATCAGCTTTTAGTATCTGAGAAATAGGTAGGGCTGTGCATATTCCTGGGGTTTACAGTCCAAGTAAATTGGTGATCTTCCCAGGTGAAGGCAAAGAGATATTGACTGTATTTCTACAGGAATGCTGAAAAAAGCACTACATAATCTATCACTGAAAAATATTGGCAGTCCACAGGAATGGCAGATAATAGGGTATGTGGATTTGGAACCACAAGATGTCTGGGAATAACCATTTTATTTACAGCTCTGAGATCTTGTACAAATCTCCATCCTTTTCCATTTGGTTTATTTACAGGAAGGATAGGAGAATTCAGGGGCTCATATATGGAATTATAAGCCCCCTTTTAAGTAATCTTGTATAATGGGTTTAATTCCAGCAAAGTGCTACAGGTCTTAAAGGATATTGGTGAATATTAGGTAGATGCAAAGTATTGTCAATAATCATTTTAATAGGAGTGGCTGACTTAACCTTGCCAATATCTCTACTGGAAAAGGCCCAAGTTTGCATTGGAACATCCTGCAACAAATGTTCAGTATCAAGGTTAGTTTCCTCTTGTGGAGGTTCTTTTAAAATCATTATTTTCCCAATTGGTTGAGTATCTGATTCATTTAGTTCTAAACATACTCACCCTTCTGGGAAAAAAAGGTACATGAACTTCATGGGTTTCAAGAAGATCTCTATCAGTTGAATTGGGGCAGATTTGAGTAGTTAAAATATGTGTTGCCCCATAATATTTCCTATTTGGAAGGAAATGGGTTCTGATTTAAAAACAGATGTTGGTTGATTAGATATTTCTGCCATTTGTACAGAAGCTTTACTCCGAGGGAGAGGACAACTTAATTGGGTAGGGTTAAGAACAGATAAAGTAGCCCCAGTATCTATAAGACTCTTAGTAATTTCCCCTTCTATGGTAATTTTAGTTTCTCTTAAAGTATTACTTAGGAGAAGGGGAAATGTCCTCTCCTAGTCCCAGGAGCAGCCCCATGCTTGCTTAGTTTCTTTTCTTTTTTTCTAAAACCCATTTCAGTTTTCTACAATCCTTCTTCTTAAGATTGCCTGGCTTTCTACAATAAAAACAGACTTCCTCTCTGCCCTTGTCTAAGAGACCCTGGGGGGTGTCTGACCTGATTGCTTAATTGCTGGAGCTTAAATTCATGATTTTGGCAGCTTCATATTCTTTCTTTTGGGTAGTTTTAGATTGTCGATGAGCCAGAATTGCCAGTTGTATGTTTGGTCAGCTAGTTTAATTTATGTTGATTAATCAGAGTTACAAGCTCTTCATCTAGTCCTTCCCAACATTCCAAATTTAGTAAGAGATCATTTTGATGATCCTTAAAATTGTTTGGAATCAGACCTGAGTATTGTTTGAAAGTTTTTTTGAAAAGTTTTTTGCTGAATCTTGATCCAGTTCATTTTCTTGGGAAAAATCTCAGATATGGCTTGGTAAAGCCAACAGGCTAATTCCCTACATTTTTCCTGTTTTGTTTCTCTGTTTCTTAGTGAACTTTATTTAGCTATTCTGTTGCTTAGCTCTCAGAAACCAGTAGGTGTAATAATTAGAATAGATCAGAATAGCAAGTATTATATGTTCTAACAGTTAAATCAGATTCCATTGCAAACCCATCAGTTCTAGAGAGGGTTGGGAAATCTTTAGTTAGATTCCTTAATTCCGTTCTTGTCCAAGGAATGTACGCAATTGCTGGTTCTCCTCTGTGTGAGACTGGCATTTCCCTAAAAGGAGCTACCACAATTTCTGTTGTTTTCCTCGTCTATCTTGTTCTAGATTTCTATTCTGTTTCCCCTAGGTCAATAGGGAGTGGTGGTAGAGGAGATATAGAGGAAATAGAAGAGGGAGGAAAAGGGAAGAAGAGGGCAAGTCAGGACAAGGAAGCTCAGAAAGCAAAGAATATAGTGGAGCAGCTGGAGATGGGGAAGGAATGGGGTGTTGGCATTTATCAGCTTCAGAAGCCTTTAGTTCAGAGACAGTCTCTACAATTTTCTTATTAACTTCCAGTAGAGAATTTATCTGTCTTCTTCCTAGAAGCTTCTAACTTCCAATCAAGATAAGCTTCCCATTCATTCAGTTTTTAATTATAGAGCCAGCTTTTTCTAATCGAGTGTGCAGAAAAATCAATTTAGAGGTATCAAAAATTCCCCACTTTGACCATCTCAAGCTGATACTACTTTTAGTTAGATTTGCCCATTCCTATAGATACTTGCAAATTGAGCTTCCATATGAATTATACATATAGCCTGCGGGAGTATTAAGGGGGGTGGCGCTGAGGTTCTTGGAGTTTAGGACCTTAGAGACATGATTTCCCATGTTAATTTTTGTTTTCCTCTGGAGATCTGCAGAGTCTGAACAAATTTCTAGAGATATTGTGTGTTGGATTGAAGTGTGATGCTTATGGGTTGAGCTCCAAGGAGCTGTCACCTCTCAAGTCACTTCAACCCTCTTTACATGTCTGTTTCTTTCCCTAGCTGTCTAATACAATGGTGAGGACTCAGAGTGCTAGGTAACCAGCCTTTATGTATGCATCCCAGATAAGTCAATTATTTAATAACAGTTTTGTTGGAATTCCCATTGGGGCCCTGCTCAACTTGAGGGGTACCCTCAGACATCTCCACTTAGATATTTAGTCACCTAAGAATACTGGATATTGGAGCTGGAGGGAGTAAATGTCCTTATCTTCAGAGCTGAACAAGTTCAGAGTCTCCTTTCTCCAACAAAAAGCTTTATTCAGACTCACAGTAAGAAATTTCCATTGAAAAGTGGAAATTAAAACCAGCTGCCCACTTCAGCTTTTATCCATTAGTGCCACCTTGAGGATTTTAAAGAACAGCTTAGGTAAAGTCAGACCCTCTACCATAATAAGCAAAGGGAAAGTCCTGGATTCCAAGAGATAACACACTTGAGTTCACCTGATGTGGAGCAGGAAGCTAGTAGGACTCAGTGGGTTCTTGCTGGTACCTAGCACCAGTCTAGGTCCACAGAGTGGTCCTGGGTGAGCTTCTTGGGAATCCTGCTGACTCTGCTAAGTAAATGTTGATGAAGTAACGTCCGAACTACTTAAATGCCTTATAAGAGTTTATTTGAGCCAAACTAATGACAATTGCTGGAAAGCAAAATCTTAATGGATTGAGATATTGCTCCTGAGAATGGCAGTTTTGCAGCTTGTTTCATACATGAGAATCAAAGGAGGAGACATAAGAGGGGTTACATGAAATTCATTGGTGGTAGAGTAGGGAGGCAGGAGAAGTGAAGTGGGGAAATCTCAGATTGGATAAAAAGCAAAATGGAGAGACACATACTTCCTTTACACTGGTGGGTATAGGATAGTTAACATTTATAGATCATAGAGATGATATGTTGACAACAAGATAATTATGTGGTTTCATGCTCTGGTGCCAGCAGTTGTGCCTTTGAGAAGTCTGGAAAATATTAGTTTGACATTTTTAAAGTATGTTACCTTAGATGCATAGAGACAATAGACAGTTTCAAAGTTAAAAGACTGACCTTTGTCAAGGAAGCTACAGGTCTAAGATGTGACTACCCACTACGACTTGCTTTTAGTTAGGAAGTTTTATGTTCAGACTACTCTGTGTGGTTACTTTGGCCTTTGGATTTGCAAGGCCCACAATGTGGGCCTCCACTGAGCTTGTCAGGTTTAGTATGTGGTCCCTTTTTTGTGCATAGTAATTATTGATTTAATTTGTGTTTCTCTAATAACAAAATATTTTGAACATCTCATCATGTATCTTGTAATAGATTCTGACTTCATTTTGATGTTTGATTGCTTATATCTTCCAAGTTTTACCCCTTTCTCTTTGCCTTCTGCCCCACATCTGGGCAAAGTAGTAGAAAATGACCAGATGCTCCCTCCCTTTGCACTGATACAGTCAGCTTAGCCCATCTCCAGTCACCATATAAAACCCAAGCCACCTTCCGTTTCTTGCTCTCTCAAGCCATTTTTGGACCTGCTTGGGAGCTCTCCCTTAAAAGCTTTATTGTGTAAGTAACATACCTTCTTGGTGTATGTATTGTATTAATCACTTTCTATATCTGAACTAAGATTGTGGTGAGGGTCTATTTCTCCTCTGCAGGTGACTTAACAGTTAGTGCAGTGAGCAGGATGTCTAGATGATGACCATCACCACAGGAGTCTTTCTTCTCTGGCTATCTGGCTCTATTGCCTACTGGTAAGTTTACACTTTGAGTAGTGCTGCTTTATGCTATATTTACCAGTCCTACAAGCCTGTCATATATATAACCAATTGAACTTAGAAGTTATAACTGGCACTTAGGAACAGATGTAAGAGATTTGGCACTCCTTAAAGTGGCTCTGGGTTGTGTCTCTTGGCCCAGACCTATCTGTCAGATTGAATTGTGTTTCTTAATTCCAGCATAAGCCATGACTAATGCTAGGCACAGGGGAGTAAGTCTTACCCTATGAAAAGGGTTCCTGGACCCAATTCCAATATGTGTGTGTGTGTGTGTCAGGCCCGAGCTGATCATGTCGGCTACGCCAAGTGTCAGCGGTATTGTTGCTCGAGAAGGGAAGTTTGATGGCGAGATGCCCACTTGGAAGAAAGCACAAGAGGCAGACATGAGAATGAACCTGCAGGAACCAACTTTATTGTGTGGAACGCAGTTCTGTTGGGGGAAGTGCAGTCTGTTGCACGGGGGCGTGCAGTATCGCGCACACTTCTGCTTCCCTTTCTGTGCTCTCCTTCTGTTCCCCAGGAGACTGCATGGCTCTACACAGATCAGAGTACAATAGTGGCCTTCAGCCACACGTGCGTGATACAATAAGCTGAAGTATGTTTACATATTTTGTAAATTTAGGGTCCTATTCCTAGCCACGGGCCTGGATCACAGCCACACCTTGGATCAGCCAGACCTTGGGCCAATCAGGCCTTGAATCACAGCCAGACCTTGGGCCAGCCAGGCCTGGTGCCCACAGTGTGTGCACGTACACATGTGCATGCACACAGGCTTCCCCACACCACTAGTCAATTCTCAGACACCAGCAGAGTGTCCAAGAAGTCAACTCAATTTTAACAGTACCACAAGACTGCCCTCTACTTCAGAGGCCACTTGCAATTGTAGGTTGTTACCTGTGATTCTGACCAACTGGTTATAGATTGGGGGTCCCAGTGACACCCGCCCCCTTCTTGGCAACTCAGTTCATATGCCAGTCACAAGTCCAGATTGTTACCTATACTGGTGACCAAATGGCTATAAATCAGAGGTTCCCACAACCCCCCTGGGGTTTAAGTAATTTGTTAAAGATGGCTTACAGAACTTAAGAAAACTCTTTTACTCACTGGATTACTGATTTATTACGAAGGATATTAAAGCATATGAATCAACAGTTAGTTGAAGAGATAAAAGGTGAGGTCCCAAATGAAGGCCCTCTTGTCCTTCTGGATCTTGGGGCCCAGCACAATGGCATGTGGAAACGTTCTGGTTCTCCAATGTCACAGCTCTCTGAAAAAGGGCCAACAACCTGCCCTTTGGGTTTCTATGGAGGTTTCATTACGCAGTCCAGATTGACTAAGTCATTGGCCATTGGCAGTTATTCAACATCAAGCCCCATCCCCTCCCTTGGGTGGGGTCCAAAAGTTACATCATTAACATAACAAGAGATGCCATTGTTGCTGTCATCACTTTTAAGGAAATTCCAGGAGGTTGAGAGCTGTGAGCCCAGAACTGTGAATGAAGATCAAAATATCTGAGAAATATATCATTCTGATGACCAAAGATATATTTCTCATAAATCATCATATCACACCCTGTTACTGTAGGTTGTGTGTCTCAAGCAGGCATTGGCCCCTGTTGTATAGAGCTCTCGGGAACAACTGATACTTTATGCATTTAAGGATCCATCAAGTGGTCACAGTGTGGAGGAAGAGCAGTTACAATGCAGCATGCTAAGAGCAGATCGCTCACCTTTCAAAATTTTGTCATATTCTATTGTAGCTTTTTACTTTTCCCTGTGACTCATGTCAAACAATTTTTTTTCTGCCCTTTTACTAATTTTTCTCTTTTAGAAAATATCATTTGGATACCCTTTACCTCTTGCTTTCCAGTGCCATCACCGGAAATCATGTTTATGTTTTCTCATGCCTGGATTACTCTAACCCTATTTGGATGTGCTAATCTTTTTTTTTTAACTAGTTCATCTTTGATGCTGATAGATTTTATTGCTTAAAACATTGTGTTTATTCTGTCAGTTATATGGTGCAAAACTAAAGTTACTATTTTTAAACGGAAGTTCCACAAGACTTTTGTGAGGAAGTAAACAGAGTTTTATTCTGATATGATTTGCAAATCAGAGAATATAGCCTTTGGCATGAGCCAAAGACATGCTCTAAGGCTGGAAGAATAAAGCACGAGCTTTAAAAGTGAGTTTCGAAGGGATAGATTGCTGGGGTAATACGACCATAAACTTACATCGTTCATTTTCTGATTGGTGGCGGCAACTGGATTTCAGGGTCTGCTGATTCAGTAGTCAGCAAACGGGACTGTGAGATAAAACCAAGGAGTAGTTTCTGCTAACTCATGGTCAGCAGGTAGAGTTATAGGATATGGCCAACAATTAGAGTCATAAGACATGGTCAGTAGGAGTAAAGGGTTTGGGGGGAGGGAGGAGTTAGGGCCAAAGCTTCAGTTTCCTTCGGGGTCTGGAAAATAAGCTAGTAAAACTAGTTTTGTGGTGAAATGAACAATACAAGAAATGCAGTTTGTGAGATAGACAAGAGTCAAGAGTTTAAACTGCAAAACGGCCTATTCACCCCTAGGAAGGTCAGAGACCAAATTGCAGAAGCGTCTAGATATTCAGTCACAAAATTATGATATTAGAATTCTCATACTTATTATCTAAACATGTGACAAATTTTTCTCTCAATGGGTTTGTAAGCTAAATAAAGAACATGCCTCATATTTGTACTTTATATTTGTCTCTGTTTAGTTTCCATAATCTTGTTCACTTTTTTTTAATATTCCCTTTAGTGATCCTTTGGCATCTGACCCTTTGATAATTTTCTCTATCTGCCTGTTTAGATGCTACACATACTTACACTTTGTGCTCGGGTTTCAGTTACTCCTTGAATTGAACCTAACTATTACAGCATATATTGCTTTTTCCCTTTTCTTATTCTCCAACCTACATAATTTCAGAGAAAACTACATTAAGTGACATGATAACTGAGTCTTTTACCCTTTCCCCCCCAATGTTTCTGTAGAGAATATTTAGTAAAATTAAATTCTTGAATTTATGTGATAGGATGGAGAAAATTATTATTTTGCTCTTTTTCACAGGGATTTGAAAATTTTTCTGCTAGGAGCAGTTCAAGGGGCTGATAATTGTAATTGGAAAGGGAAGATAATTGCACAAAATGCTTAAAATTTCAGGCTTTGTGTATTAAGCATTTGTTATGGTACAATCTATGCCAATTAAGTATGAGTGGCTCAGATTATCTGGTCTTTTTTTTTTTTAAATGTGAAAGGAAAGAGAGCCTCCTTAGTGCTATGCTGAGATTTAGACTTGTTTTTAGAGCATAGAACTCTAAATGATCTGTGAAGAACAATGAATTTTGAATAGGAACAGAGGATAGAAAAAGGAAACTTAATAGGGAAAAGGAAAAGAACATATGTTTGCATTCAGTAATAAAATAGACCAGTGGAAAGATAGCTTGCATGCACACATATCATTGTCCTGAATTATGATTTTGTATTTTATTGGATGAGTAATTGAATCAGTGGTGACAGGAATTATATATAATTCAACTTTTTGACACAGGAGCAACATTTTCACATTGAATGTTATTGGTAGTAATGTAAATGATTTAGAAATACCAATAGGTTTGTAAGCTAAAGAAAATGAAAGATTGCAAAAGATCAAAATTCATGTTTAGGAATCCAGTGTTTGATGTCCTCAGGATTAATAAAAGCTATCAATGTGTATGAGTAAAAATGTAATATAACAGTTAAATAATGTGTTTGGGGATATAACAAGGTCCTAGAAACAATAAAATGTGTATGAAGTTAGACTATATCTATATTCAAAAACTCTAGTAGAATAAGATAATAGTATAATCTAGTTTTTGCATAAATATTTACTGAGAATCTATACCAGAGTTCGGAATATTAGTAATTCTTAATCTGGGCAAAAAAAAGATATTGGAATAAAGCCAAACTCTTGTCACTGAGAGTCCCTAATTCTGCTTTCTAGGGCCATTCAGGAACAAAGTTTTTAGAAAGTCATTGCACTACCATCCCCTAGAGCAGGATATAGCAAACATTTTCTGTAAGCCATAGGATTGTGAGCCATAGGATTGCTGTCATAACTACTCAGTTCTACAGTTGTAGCCCCAAAGGATCTATAGACAAGTACATCAACGAATGGGTGTGACTGTGTTTCATTAAAAACTTTGACATGGAAATTGGAATTTCATATAATTTTTATGTGTCATGAAGTATTATTTTAATTTTTTCAACCATTCAGAAATAAATCCATTCTTAGTTTTTGAATAGAGGCCTGGATTTAGCCTGAAGGTTGTAGTTTTCTGACCTCTGCCTAGGGCATTGCAGCTGCATAGAACTGAGTACTGTCAGTCTGGAATGTAGCCAGTGGGAAAGAAGAGGGTTGTGGGAGACACACCCAGTTACTTAAGATAGTGGCCTTGTCACAACAAATAAAATTTTTACTCACATTTAATTGGTGAGAACTGAATTATTTGGCTTTATCTAATAACAAATGAGGCTGGATAGACCTGTTTTTCTGAGACAGCCACATGCTTGGCTACAAGTATAATATTGTTGAAGGAAAGGGACAAATTTTTATGGACAACTTTTTGTTTCTGCTATTAGATACTGCCTGTTAGATGCATGTGTCTCTGCATTCCAAACCAGACATAAAAAATTAAATCATAGACATCTATTTATTGTGTAGCTAGGTCATGATGACAAAGGTTACAATAGTTTGGTAACTATTTAGGGAACAGTGGTTAATAGGGAAAAAGATAGATTAGTGAGGATTTACAGATGAAGGATAATAAGAATCTAGACTCAGAAATACTTCTTTTAAGCCACTTAGTTTTGTCACATTGTTCTTCTGTCATCTTTTTTTTCTTTTAAAAAACTTTTTTCCTTGGCTTTTTTGACATATAATAGACATATTATATATTGAGATATAATTAGTTGTTCATATTTACATTGTACAATTCAATGAGTTTTTTTCAATTATAGTTGGCATACAATAATATTACCAGTTTCAGCTGTATAGCATTGTGATTGGAGATCCACATAACTCGTAAAGTGATCACCCCACTAAATCTAGTACCCCTCTTCCTCTTACATATTTATTACATTATTAACCATCTTCCCCATGCTACACTGTACATCTCCATGTCTATTCTGCAACTATCCATTTGTACCTCTTAATACCTTTGCCTTTTTTCCCCACCTCCCTAACCTCCTCCATCTAGTAGCCCTCAAAATATTCTCTGCATCTATGAGTTTATTACTGCTTTATTGTTGTTTATTTGTTCTTTAGATTCCACATGTACATGAATTCATGTGATATTTGTCTTTATCCTTCCCATTTCATTCAGCGCAGTACTCTCTAGGTCCATCAAGGCAATATCTTTCTCCATCCCCTTCCTTTATTCTGTGTGTGTCTTATAATCTGAAATGAGTCTCTTGTAAGCAGCATATGTAGGGGTCTTGTTTTCTTATCCACTCATCTACTCTATCTTTCAGTTGGAGCACTTAACTCTTTTCCATTTGAGGTACTTATCGATAGGAATGTAGTTATTACTATTTTTTACTCATGTTTTTAATACATGTTTTTTCTTCTTGAAGTCCCTCCAACATTTCTTGTAATACTGGCTTGGTGTTGATAAATTCTTTTAGCTTATTTTTGTCTGGGAAGTTCTTTATCCATTCTTCGACTCTAAATGATAGTTTTGCTGGATAAAGTATTCTTGGTTGTAGATCCTGGGTTTTCATCACGTCTAATATTTTGTGCTAAGCCCTTTTGTTCTGAATAGTTTGAGAAATCAGCTGCCAGTCTTATGGGTGCTCCCTTGTAGGTAACTAACTGCTTTTCTCTTGCTGCTTTTAAGATTCTCTCTTTGTATTTAACCCTTGGCATTTTAATTATGATGTGTCTTGGTGTGGGCGGGTCTCTTTGGATTCCTCTTTCTTGGGACTCTCTGAGCTTCCTGGAGTTGTATGTCTATTTCCTTCACCAGGTGAGGGAGTTTTCTATCATTTCTTCAAATAGCTCTTCAACATCTTGTTTTCTTTCAGGTACCCCTATGACACAAATATTTTTACCTTTAACAGTGTTCCATAGGCTTCTTAAATTATTATTATAGCCTTGACTTCTTTTTTTTTTTTTTTTTTTTTTTTTGCCATTCTGATGGAGTGTCCTTGGCTTCCCCATCCTCTATATTGGTGGTTTGATTCTCTTCTTTATCCACTCTGTGTTTTCCATCTAATATACTCTTCATCTCAGATAACGTGTTCTTCATTTCTAACTGGTTCCCTTTTATAATTTCCATTTCCATTTTTGTTTTTTTTTATCTCTTTGTTGAAGTTTTCACTGAATTTATCTGCACTTCCCAAAAGTTTCTTGAGCATCTTTATCACCAGTATTTTGAACTCCGCATCTGTTAGATTACTTAACTCTATTATATCTGTATCTCTGATCCGTTCTTTCATATGGTTTCTGCTTCTTTGTCTTCCTATTTAGACTGCCTTTCTGTGTCTGTTTATATGTACTAAGCAAAGCTCCTAAGTCTCCCAGTCTTATTAGTGTGGATTTGGAAAGTAGGTGTCCAGTGGCACAGCTGCAGGCCAAGTTTAGCCTCAGCCTGTGCCCCTCTGGGGCTACCTGTTAAGATTCAGCAAGCAGTCCACAGATGCTGTACTTTTAATTGCCTCAAGAAATCACACCAGAAACCGAGGCCAGCTGCCACTAGTGTGAGTCTTGGCTCTGCTCAGCAAGGAGCACCTGACTCGCCGAAGATACAACTAGATGTGGCTTTGGTGGGGGCGTGAGTTGGGGGAGCAGAGTTTCAGGGAATCCTCTGGGCGGAGCGACCTGTTATCCAGTTTGATGATGTCTCTGCTATGGCAGTGCTGGGTCCACACACTGGGAATGGGGAGAGCTCAACAGAGGAACAATGGATACTGCTGTCACTTCTGCTTGGGAGAGAGCCTCACCTCCGGCCCTCACTCTGACAATTCATTGTTCCCTGTACATCCCTGGTGACCTCTGCGCTGCCGAACTGGCACTGGTGCTCAGAGTGAGCATGTCCATTGCCACGAAAGTTCGCTCACAGACACAGCCCCTTTAAGAAGTGTCTGCAGCTCCCGCTGTTACAGCCTCCGTCCCACTCATCACTCAGGACTGAGCAGCCTCCCATCCTTGTCCCGTCCTACTTTCTGCCATTGCAGGGTGATTTCTTAGTTCTCTCCCTATTTGTATGGCGTATTCATGTAGATCCCAGGCGGTTTTTCTTGCTGTTTGCTCCTTGTTTTCATCACAACTTTGATTTAGTCACCAGAGGGATGAATAGTGCTTCTATCATCTATGCCACTTTTTTTCTCCTGTTCTTCTGTCATCTTGTTTTGTAGTTCTGCTGCATACATGGAACTGAAGTGCTTCAGTTTGAATCTCATCTTCCCCAATTACTAAACATTTGATTGGGCAGATTTCTATGGCTCAGTTTCCTCATCTTTAAAACACAGTAATAATACCAACAGCAAATAATTATGATTCTGATTAAATATAGATATAGAACTGAGAATAATGCCTGGCACATATAAATGGTATTATTTATCATATAGTATATATCTTTGGTCTGTTAACTGTTCTTCGTGTGTTTTATTTTTTCTTTTTCAGATGGGGATATTGGTTTTGAAACTTCACAACAGGGAATGTCTGAAGAACTTTCGATTCGGCTTGAGAGAATTAATCTCTTCACAAGGGATGACCCATATTCCATTTTAGAATTGTGGCAAGATTATGAGCAGACAGGAAGATATGAAGAAAACCAGAAAAAACATTCATGTCACATTGCCTTCATCAATAAGCAAATACTCGCTAATGCGAGGCAGTATGACTATAAGGGCAATGGGAAAATAGTTCATGTAAACACATACCTTATTCCTTCAAGAAAAAGACTCTATAACTATGACTCATTTGGAAAGAATTTGAAGCCTATTATAAGCTTATGTAATTATAAGAGAAACAATGCAACAGAAAGATTAGATAAGATTATTGGATATGGTAACATTTTCACTTATATAAATTCTCATACAGAAATGAATGCTTGTGAATGTAATCAGTGTAAGAAACTTCTGAGTCATAAGCAAGCTCTCATTCAACATAAAAAATATGATACTGGGGAGAACCTCTATTTATTTTCTAATTGCATAAACATTTTCACACAGATGTCACACTTATTTGTACATGATAGTATTTATACTGAAGAGAAACAGTATGAATGCAGCAAATGTGAGACAATCTTCATTCAGAAGTCTCAACTTGCTGTACCTCAGAAGGTTTACACAGGAAAGAAACCCTATATATGCACTAAATACAGGAGGGATGTTTCCCTCAAGTCAAGTCATGAGAAAACTCACACTGAAGAGAATCATTATACATGCAGTGAATATGTAAGAGCATTTATCCAGAAGTCAGATGTATTCAGATGCCAAGAAATTCATTGTGGAGAAAAACCTTATGAATACAGTGAATGTGGGAAAAACATCTCTCAGAATTCAGACCTCAGTATACATAAAAAAAGTCATACTGGAAAGAAACACTTTGATTGTACCGAATGTGGAAAAGCCTTCACAAGGAAATCAACATTAGGTATGCATCAGAAAATTCATACAGGAGAAAAACCATATGTATGTACTGAATGTGGGAAAGCCTTTATCCGGAAATCACATTTTATTACACATGAGAGAATTCATACTGGAGAGAAACCTTATGAATGCAGTGACTGTGGGAAGTCTTTTATAAAGAAGTCACAACTCCATGTGCATCAGCGAATTCACACAGGAGAGAATCCCTTTATATGTTCAGAATGTGGGAAGGTCTTTACCCACAAGACAAATCTCATTATACACCAGAAAATTCATACTGGAGAAAGACCCTATATCTGTACTGAATGTGGGAAGGCCTTTACTGATAGGTCAAATCTCATTAAGCACCAAAAAATTCATACTGGAGAGAAACCCTATAAATGCGGTGACTGTGGAAAATCATTTATCTGGAAGTCACGGCTCAGGATACATCAGAAATGTCATACTGGAGAGAGACATTATGAGTGCAGTGAATGTGGGAAAACATTCATTCAGAAGTCAACACTAAGTGTGCACCAGAAAATTCATAGAGAAGAAAGACCTTATGTTTGCACTGAATGTGGGAAGGCCTTCTTCCACAAGTCACATTTTATTACACATGAGAGAATTCATACTGGGGAGAAACCTTATGAATGCAGTCACTGTGGGAAATCCTTTACTAAGAAATCACAGCTCCATGTACATCAACAAATTCACACAGGAGAGAAACCTTACAGATGTGCTGAATGTGGAAAGGCATTCACTGACAGATCAAATCTCTTCACACACCAGAAAATTCATACTGGAGAGAAACCCTATAAATGTAATGACTGTGGTAAAGCCTTCACTAGGAAGTCAGGCCTCCATATACATCAACAATCTCACACTGGAGAAAGACATTATGAGTGCAGTGAATGTGAGAAAGCCTTTGCACGAAAATCAACACTAACTATGCATCAGAGAATTCATACAGGAGAGAAGCCCTATATTTGTACTGAATGTGGGAAGTCCTTCATCCAGAAGTCCCACTTAAATCGACATCGGAGAATTCATACTGGAGAGAAACCCTATGAATGCAGTGACTGTGAGAAGGCCTTCATTAAGAAGTCACAACTCCATGAGCATCAGCGAATTCACACAGGAGAGAAACCATATATATGTGCTGAATGTGGAAGGGCTTTCGCCATCAGATCAAATCTTATTAAACACCAAAAAATTCATACTAAACAGAAGCCCTATAAATGCAGTGAATTTAGGAAAGCCTTAAACTGGAAGCCACAGCTAAGTATACATCAGAAATCTGATACTGGGGAAGGAGAGTGTCCAGTGCCACAGTCATGGTGTGGGGACACAAAATTGTGAGATGCTACAGCTTTACTAAAAAGCAGGAGGTAACCAAAGCCAACTTTCCTCTACTAGTCAGAAGTCTGAATATCTAGATCACATAGCTGATGTTTAGTTACACTTATGAGGAGACACTTTGGAGAAAGTGTTTACGTAATGTATAATGGTTGTGCTAGGTTATTTGACAGATACTGGGATTGTCAAGCTGCTAATAATGGTAAATATGCAAGGCTATATCTTTGCAGTCTTTCTTGTTTCACATTTTGGATTAGCAGCTTTATAAATTCAGTTGAGTTTTTCATACCCTGGGTAACAAAAATACCAAAGGAATTTCTTAATAAGTAGAGTGCTAAGAAGAATTTTTCATTGCACCCTAATGATACTGACATCAAGGCAAAAGTATAGACAATTTAATAAGTCTATAATGAAGAAAAGCCATAAGTTTTTGTGAAAATTGACGTTAAAGACACAAAGAAAGGACTTCTTTTGAAATTTCTATTACTTATTGTTTATAGTATCTATTAATGTGTGAAATTTGGATAAGAAAATTTTAAATATACAATTCGACTTGACATTGGCTTACCTGAATATTTATAGGCATCTTTAGGTAACCAACATGTTCCCTTATTTATTAATTCCCTGCCATGGCAGCAGGAAACTTACATCCAAGAGGCATAAAGTGCTCCCAGCCTGTATTCCACAAGTGATCAGAGATGTAAGCAGCAGCTCCACAAACTACTTGTCACATTAGAACTGTCCCTGAGCTCATGGAAATTAGCCACAGGCTACTAAGCTAGAGATCAGCATTTCAGATTCTCAGTCTTATCCACAGAAACCTATACTTTCTTACTGATTTCTGTTTGAAAAAGAGAAATTAAGAAAATGGGTTTTGAGACCTAGAATTATATATTACCTTCCAGTTTTGTTAATACATTCTCTACATAGTCATTACATGATATATGGGACACAATTGTCTTGCATTTAAGCTTGTTTTCTTAGAAGACACATAGATGCACGTTTAGAAGAATATTCCTATCCCCTCTTAATCTTTATAAGTTACTTTTATTTAATTGTATTTTCAAATCTTCTATATCTTTATAGACTTTTATTCTATTAGATAGTGAAAAATCTTCCACAATAATTGTGAGTTTGTCTCTTTTAGATCTATGATTTTGGATTTATATAGAGTTTGTTTTTACATACATTCAGATTTAGAATTGTTATACTTTTCTGATCAATTTAAACAACCATTATGAAATGTCCCTTTTTATCTCTAATGATATATTTTGCCTTAAAATTTACTATGTTAAATATTAATGCAATATGCATACTTCACTTATTTAAGGATAATATAAATTAGTACTCATACCACTTTCTGAACAAGGTGAGGAGCTAGAACATTAACTCCATTTATCATCTTGATTTATATGGTAGTGATGTCATGCATTTGAATTCTGCATGTAGTTGACAAAGCCAATGATAATTGTTTCAGAGTCCAATTCATTTAAATCTGCATATTTATCCCTTTTGTTACCCTTTTATTCCTTCTTGTCCTGTTATTTCCTTCTAAAATAATTTTCTTCTGACTGAAAAACATCCTTTCGTATTTCTTTTAGTGTGTATTTGGTAGTGACAAATTCTGTTTTCGTTCATGGAAAAATGTCTTTATTTTGCCTTCATTTTTGAAGGACGTATTTTTGAGTATTGAATTCTAAGTTGGCAGTTATTTTCTATCAGTATTTTGAAGATATTTTGTCATGGTTTGTCTTTGTTGAAAAGTAAGCTTTCAATCTAACTACCTTTGAAGGTAATGTGCTTTCTCTTTTTCACTTTAAAATTTATGTCTTTGTTTTAGGCTGTCAACAATTGCACAGCGATATGCTTACGTGTGATTTTTTTGTGTGTATTCCGCTCGGGGTTTGCAGCATATTTTTTATTCAGTGGGGATATTTTTTTGTATGTTTTGGGAAATTCTTAGCTATTATTTATTCAAATTAGGCATGTGCTTTGTTATCTTCTACTTCTTCTAGACATGGCCCCATTATCTAGATCCCCTGTTGACCTTTATCTGTTGGTTGTCGTTTCTCTTGGGTTTTGGTGATGTCTTGCCTTCTCATAAACCTAGTGAATTTGAATTAATTACCAGACACTCATTATATATTAACAATTGTAGAGATAATTAGATGGTCTGGATGATATCATCTTCCTGAGAGGCTTTGCCTTTGTTTATGACATGTGACTCAGCTAGGAACACTAGCAGTCCCAGATTGCCTTCATCCAATCATGTGCTAAGATTATTTGAAAATGTGAAGACTTGTCTATTTTTTTTTTTTTTCACTCTTTTTCCTAGGGGATACCCTTAAGATTTAGGACTTTGGGAGATTTAACAGGCGTCTCCTTCTTGGAAAGACCTCAATCCTAGTATTTGTCCCTTTAGTCCTATAAATTTGTCAAAAACTTTAAAGCTTCTCTTGCCCAGTATGTTCCTTAAGAATTAATAAACACTTCTTTGTAGTAAATAGTTACAAATTCCAGAGGTTATGTCTTGTTTCTAAACTTATTCCTGCAGTTTTTAACTTTCTTTGAACCTCTCCAATGCCACTACAAAATTAAATGTAGCTAATATTTTTTTCTACCTTTTTTTTTAGTTCTCTAAGGGAGTACTGGTCTGTACCGTCTACTGTGCCATTAGCAAAAGTTTTCAATTTTCTGTGATAGCTGTTCCTATTTAAGGAGTGTGGAGTCCAGAAATATATTTTTTTAAAGTACTCAAACTTTCCAGACTAACTTAAAAATAAAAATGCTGTGATTTGCAGCATTACTTTATTCCTAATTTTTGTTGCTAAAAGATAAAGTATTTACTCTTCGTTAAAGACTTTATAAACTTTGATACATAAGAGAAAATTACTTCTGGTGGTGTTAAATTTTACTATGGTAGCTGCCAAGTTTTAGCAAAAGGAGGAAACTAAGATCTTTTAAGATATCTATAGTTTTTAGTATGCTTTTTCCCCTTTGGAATGGAAAATTAAGTAAATGAAGATTGGTCTAAGAGCCCAGGGATTTGAAAATAAGAATTTCAAAGATTATTTTAGTAGGATAACAGAGGTAATGATTCTCAACCTTTCTATTTAAAACAAAACAAAAAATACAATTCTATATTACCAAGTCAAAAAAAAAAAAAGAAATATTTTACCTTTTGTCAAGTTTTAATCTTTAGGAGAAAGGAAGACTTTCTTTTTTTTTTCCATGGATCTCCAGGGGCACTTGGGAATTGATTGAAAAATGGATGATGGAAAATTATCCATCATGAATGGAATAGGAGAGCTAAATCTTAAGTTGAACTCCAGGGTCAGTATACATTGGATGCATGTGAGCTATAAACTTTACTAGGAAAAGTAGTATGGCAGCAGTATAACACAGTTCATTTGTATACACAGAAAAACTATTTAAAAAGTTTTACAACCTAAATTTTTAAATTAAAAATGCACTTTAAATTAATTTTTGGAAAATGAATTCAGTAAATGTAAGAAAACTTTCACTCAAACGATTATACATCAGATCATTCATAGAGGAAAGTGATTTTCTATCTTCATTCACAAATTATACTTTATTACATAGAGAATTCATGCTGGCAAGTGACCTTATGAATACAATGACAACAAAATCATCCACTGAAAAGTCAACTCCTTGAACATCAGCAAATTCACACATGAGAAATAACAGGTCAAATCTCATTATACACTAAAAACTCATTTTTGAGATTAAAACCTATAAAAGCTGTGACGGGAAGTTATTAGAAAATGTCCTAGGAGGAAATTTTCTGTATGCACTTTGGGAATAATTTCATTCAGAAATCAAATTTCAGTATTTATAAATGAATGAAATTATATATTTCCTGAAAGTGAGAAAGTCTTACACAAGTCAGAACCAGTCATAAATTATTTGAATTACAGAGAAACCCTATGATTATTGTATATTGCGTATTATATATTGCATGTCAAAAGTCTTTGTCCATGAGTTACACCTTACTAGACATCAGATAAATAATTAAGAAAAATAAGTCTTCTAAGAATTTTTGTTAAAGTGCCATAAAATTCATATTGGGGGTAACTGTAAATTTGATACAATTGGAAAAAGTCTTCCTATAGAAGCAAATTCCATATTTTAACTGAAAAATACATATTTAAACACACGTACAAATGCTTGTGCACACATAAAATGGTGTAAATGTAACTTCTATAATTTTATTTAATTTCGTACTTTCTTTACTGATAGCAATTCCAGTCACAACAGTTTGTCAACAGCTAAGCAATGCTGATCAAGTTCACTTTTACTCAAAGTCACATACACATGTAGGTGTGTGTTTTCATTGACTTGAAATGAGATTATACTATACACATTTTTGCATTTTTTGCACCCAACGATAATGTTTAACTAGAAGAGGCCAGAAAAAATGTTCTGATAATCATCCTCAAGAGGGGACATAGCATAAAGAGTTAGTGGACAGGCATAATCATGCCCTTACCTACTGGAGATCTTTTTTAAAATTTCTGTGACACTTCTGGCAGTGAAATTGAATTGTGTTTTCTTACTTTCATAGTTGTCAGACTTCTTTGGAATAAGACTAGTCTTTTGTATTTCCAACAATGTATAATGTACTCCCTTTCCTCTACTAAAAGTAGCTATTACTCTTTAACTTTGAGAAGTGTTATGATTTCAAAGCGATAATTAGTTTTAATTTACATATTAATATGCCCGTTTAAATGTTTCTTGCCATTTAATATGCTATTCTGTAAGTTGCCTTTATAAACCATTTATTCATATTTTTTTCCTCTTTGGATTGTTTTTCTTATCTATTCATAACAGTTTATTGTATGTTAAAGGTAGTAACTCTTTAAAAATAAAATCTTGCTTGTCTCTTGATTTTGTAGATGAAATTTTTCCATCAGAATAATTTTATTTTTCGCATGTTTAAATATGTCCATCTGTTCTTTTACAGTTTCTAAATTTCTAGTTTTAGTTAAACTGCATGAATAAAAATTTAAGTGGGTTTTTGGGGGGGTATATTTTATATACTTTTTGGGAGAATGATTCAGTTTTTTCTTGGACATGAATACCAGTTTTACAGTTGTAGACACTCTCGGTTTCCTGAGTATGTCAGATACTCTTCTCTCACTGCTTATTCACTTTATTAGCATCTTTTGAAGCTGGTAGTGGCCAGGTGATGTGATTTGGACCAATAGAAGCAAAATACTGATAGATGTGTTCTGGGAGGAAAACTTTTGATATCCTAAGAAAAGGAACAGATGAAGCTGCTGCCATCAATTTACCCTTCTCTATGCCTTGTACATGATGGCTGGGCAATGGGAACCTTTTCTCAACAATAATTGGAAAGCCAAAAGAACTACAGACACTGGTCCTGAGAATTTAATCAACACTGAAAGCATGTTCCCTTTAGACTTAAGCTATGTGATGTGAATAAACATGTATTGCAAAAAAACATTCTATTCTAGGTTTCTCTTGCACCTGAAAATATGCCTAAATTTATTATGAATTACAAAATAATTCATTTTTTTGATTAAAATAAATAGGGAAGATTCATTTTTTAAAACTCGTAAACTACATACTCCACACAAACCTAAGTAAGGTAGAGAGATAGAAAAATGACACAAGATTTATAATGAGTAAAAAGAATCCACAGATACTGGATCAGTTAATAGGATCAGAACAGAATACTATCTAGAGTAAATGAATGATTTCATAGACATAATTGATGAAAATTGAAAAAAAACAAAAAAGTGATAACCATAAAAGAAATTGTAAATATTGTTACAGAGTAACTATTTAAAATGTACCAAGACCAGAGGAGAAGACTTCCTAGATAGGACACATGAATGATGGCGAATAAAAGAAAAAAATAAAATTGACTTTTCAAAATTAAAAACTCTTGTCCTTTGAAAGGCACTGTTAAAATAAAAAAGAATGGAAGAGAATATTTGCAGTAGATACATGACAAAAGATTTATATTCTGAAAATATAAAGAAATTTACAACCCAATTGTAAGAAGGCGAATAACCCAATTAAAATGGCAACAGTCAATGAAAGAAGATAATGAAATGGCTAATAAGGACAAGATAGATTTTCTACTTTGGCCATCATGGAAATACAAATGAAAATTACAATGAGACACCCCTATACACTCATTAAAATGACTATTAAAATGATTGGCAGTATCATGTGTTGGAAGATGTGGAGCAACTGGAACTCATACATAGCAAGTAGGGATATAAAATGACACAAACACTTTGAGAAATAGTTTGGCAAATTTTTTTCCCCAGCTTTATTGAAATATAATAGGCAATTGCTCATATTTACATTGTACAATGAGTTTTTCAGTTAGGGTTGGCATACAATAAGTTATTTCAGTTTGTACAGTGTAGTGATTAGAGATCTATGTAACTCATTAAGTGGTCACACCAATAAATCAAGTTCCCCCCTTCCCCCTTACATGGTTTTCAAAACATCGTTGACTACTTTCCTTATGCTACACTGTATCTCCATGACTATTTTGTATCTATCCATTTGTACTTAATCCCTTGGCCATTTTCACCATCCCCTAACCCCTCCTCCCATCTAGTAGCCCTCAAAATATTCTCTGTCTATGAATGTTTCCATTTTTGTTGTTTATGTTGTTCTTTAGATTCCACATGTATGTGAAATCATTCTATATTTGTCTTTATTGAACTTCATTCAGTGCAATATCCTCAGGCAATATATTTCTCCATCCCTTCCCTTTTAGTCTCAGTGTGTCTTTTAACTGGAAGTGAGTCTCTTATAGGCAGCATATTTAGGGGTCCTGTTCTCATATCCATTTCGCCACCTTATCTTTTCATTGGTGCACTTGATTCTTCTCTATTTGAGGTATTTGTTGATATATATGTAGTTATTACCATTCATTCATGTTTTTGATACATGTCTTTTTCTTCTTAAAGAAGTCCCTCCAACATTTCCTATAATACTGGCTTGGAGTTGATGAATTTCTTTAGCGAATTTTTATCTGAGAAGCGCTTTGTCCTTCAATGCTGAATGATAGCTTTGCTGAATAAAGTATTCTTTGTTGTAGGTCCTGGCTTTTCATCACTTTGAATATTTTGTGCCAAACCCTTGTGTCCTGCAAATTTCTTTTGAGAAATTGACTGCCAGTCTTATGGGTGCTCCCTTGTAGATAACTAACTGCTTTTCTCTTGCTGCTTTTAAGATTCTCTCTTTGAATTTAATCCTTAGCATTTTAATTATGATGTATCTTGGTGTGGGCCTCTTTGGGTTCACCTTTTTTGGGACTCTCTGAGCTTCCTGGGGTTAAACGTCTATTTTATTTCTTTATTGATTTTCTGTTTAGATGATTTGTCCATATTCAACAGTGGGGTATTTAGGTCCCCTACTATGATAATGTTTTGGTCTGTTTCTCTCTTTAGTTCTGTTAGTAATCGCTTTATATATTTTGGGGCTCCTTGATTGTGGGCGTAGATATTAATAAGTGTTATGTCATCTTGGTGTATGATTCCCTTTATCATTATGAAGTGTCCTTCAGTGTCTTTCTTTACCTTTTTCATTTTGAAGCCTATTTAATCTGATATTAGTACCACTACTCCCGCTTTTCTCTGAATGCCATTTCCTTGAAATATCATTTTCCACCTTTTCACTTTGAATCTATATTTGTCTTTGGAACTGAGATGTGTCTCCTGGAGGCAGCATATGGTTGGGTTTTGTTTTTTGATCCATTCTGCAACTCTTGTCTTTTTATTGGTGAGTTCAGTCCATTTACATTTAGGGTGATGATTGAAATATGAGGTCTTCTTATAGCCATTTTTTCTTTTGCCTTCTGGTAGCTCAGTGTTTCCATTGCTTTCTGGTCCTTGAGTTTATGTTTTCTTTATTTTGGTTGTTTTTTTTGTGTGTGGGTTTCCCCTCTGATTCTTTTTGTTTTATGTTATATACTTCAGTTCTGAATCTTTGGTGTGTGGTTACCATTATGAATATGTAAAGGATAGTTATATGTATAGTAGTGCATTTTCTTCTACATGTGCCTTATCGCCATTCCCCTTTGTGAATTTGGATCTTTGAATCCTCCCCTTTTCTGTCATTGTTGTCTCAATTTGTCCCTATGTATGCTGAATGTTTATTACTATCTTGCAATAGTAAATTTCTTCTCGTTGTTTAAACTTATAATGCCCTGTTCTTAATTAGAGTTGGACTGCTCTGCTTCTATCTACATGCTATTCGCCTTACTCATAGTTATGTATTTTTTTGTCATTTTGTTTTAGGTGAGCTGACCCCTTTCAGTATTTCCTGTAATGCAGGCCTCTCAGTTTTTGTATGTCTGGAAAAGTCTTTATTTCTTCTTCATATCTAAAGGAGAGCTTAGCTGATACATTATTCTTGGCTGGTATTTCCTTTCACTTACTAGTTTGAATATTTGATTCCAGTCCTTTCTGGTTTATAAGGTTTGTGCTGAGAAGTCTGACGATAATCTAATGGGTTTTCCTTTATAGGTCACCGTCGTCTTTTCCCTGGCTGCTCTGAGAGTTCTTTGTCATTAATTTTTTATAATTTTAATACAATGGTTCTTGGTGAAGGCCTTTTTAGCTTGAGATAATTGGGTATTCTGTTGGCTTCTTGAATTCCAAGCTCCAGCTCATTCTTTAGATTTGGGAAATTCTCATCAATTATTTGTCTGAAAATGCTTTCTAATCTCTGCTGTTTTTTTCTCCCCTTCATTCTAATGCCCATTATTTTTATGTTTCCTTTCTTGATGGTATCAGCTAGTTCTTGTATTACTCTTTGGGCTTTTTTTTTTCCCCTCCTATTCTTCAGTTTCTCTCTTCTTCCTTCTGATTTATTTCTAGATTTTTGTCTTCGATATCACTGATCCTTTTCTCCATTTGGTTGATTCTATTCTCGAAGCTTGCCTGTTTCATTCTTCCTCTCTTTCAGTGTGTTCTTCATCTCCAGAAGTTCTATTTGGTTCTTTTTAAGAGTTTCAATCTCTTGGCGAAAAGCTCATTGTGCTGATCTAGTTTTTTTTCTCAATTATTGGAATTGTTGATATGAATTATTTTAGATCTCATTGAGTTTTTTTCAGAAGTACAATCCTGAATTCTCTGTCATTTAAGTCTCATATTTCTATATCTTTAAACTTATTTTCTGGAGATTTTTCTCTTTCTTTCTGAGCCGTCTTGTCGCTTTGGTTGTTCATGGTGTTTAATGGACTATGTCTTCACCTGGGTATTAATAGAAGCGTATTGTGCTTTTTTTTTTTCCCCCCAGAAAACAGATTTATTATATAAAGGTCTCTCTTTAGCCTTTTGCTAAGCAGCCATTTTTCTTTTGGTTTCCAGTAGGTGGCGTCTAAGCCTCTTGGATCCCTGCTTTATATAAAGTCTTAATGATGCCTCTTTTTTTCCTTATAAATATTCAATCACGCTTGCAACCCTCAGTCTCAGTCCCTATCAGTGTTAGCGACAGTTTCAGTAGCATTTACTCAGATTCCTCATTGTTCAGTCTTGGAGAATATGGGAGGAGGTGCTCTCTAGGTTGGAGGATGTGAGCTGCGGCTCCACCTTGCGTTTTGCAACTGCAGCTGGTAATCAACTGTTGCTTCTCTGCCGTTTCCAGTTTTCTGCCATCCCCACTTCTCTGCTTTCTGCCATGATCTCTGGGCACTGCTGCTGTGTCAAGCTCACAGCTCTCTCAGGCTGGCTTGTTCAGGGATCCATTTGCACCCTCTCCCCTACCCCTCATCCTGCAGGGAGCTCTGGCTGTGAGAGGCAGCTTCTTTGTTTCTCCCAGTCTACGGCCTGACTCCCAGGGTTCTGCCTGTGGTAGCTCTTATTCACAGATACCTTGCTTCGATGTGCTGGTGTGCAGTTTGTGTGTGTGTGTGTGGTGTTTTCATTTTAGATGTTCAGCTTATTGTTTAAAGAGGAGAGATTTGGGTACATCTCTCACTCTACCATGCTTCTGACATCACTCCTTTTTCCTTTTAAAAAATTAGGTTTTACTGACATAAATGACACACAAAATACTACACACATTTAAAGTGTATAATTTAATGTTTGATATACATATACACTTGTGAAAACATCACCACAGACAAGATAGTGAACTCATTAATCATCTCCAGAAGGTTCCTTGTACTCCTTTGTAATCCTTCATTCCCCTCCCCAGCACCCACTGATCTGTTGTTTGTCACCAAAGATTAGTTCTATTTACATTTTCTGGAGTTTTCTCTACAGGGAATCAATTATATAGTATATACTTGTTTTTCCCCCTGGCTTCTTTCACTCAACAGGATTATTTTAAGGGCCAACCATGCTGTTTTGTATAGTAATGGTTCGTCCTTTTTATTGTTAAGTTGAATCATGACATAGATAAACTACAATTTGTTTATCCATTTATCTGTTGATGGACATTTAGGTTGTTTCTGGATTTTGGCTGTTACAAGTAAAGCTGCTATTGAATAGTCACGTACAAGTCTGATAAGAAGATGTTATTTTCCAAGAGATTGGATAAATACTTAGGAGTGTAATAATGGGTCATATGGTAGATTGTCTTTTTAAGAAACATTCAAATTGTTTTCCAAAGGATTTGTATATCCGCACCAACTGTGTATGAGGATAAAGTTCTTCAGCATCCTCACTAATGATTACTGTGGTCAGTGTTTTTATTTTGAGCCATTCTGATAGGTGTGTAATGGCATCTCTGTTTTTTGTTTTGTTTTGTTTTTGCTTAAAAAATTGTTTTCTTGTTGAGGTGAAATTTATATAACATAAAGTTAACCATTTAAAAGTGAACAATCCAAGTGGCATTTGTACATGCACAATGTGCAAACACTGCCTCAATCTATTTCCAAAACATCATTACTCCAAAATAAAACCTTGCATCCATTAAGCAGTTACTCCCCATTTCCCACTCCTCCCTGCCTTTGGCAACAACCACTCTTCTATCTTATGGATTTACCTATTCTGGACATTTCACATGAATGGAATTATAAATAGTGTTTGGCCTTTTGTGTATGGCTCTTCCGCTTAGCATAATATTTTTGAGGTTCATCACTGTGTACTTCATTTCTTTTTATGTATGACTAATATTCCATTGAATGTGTATACCACAATTTATTATTCATCTGTTGATGGACATTTGGGTTGTTTCTCCCTGCTGGCTATGAACATTTGTGTGCAAAGGTTTGTTTGAGCACATGTTTTAAATTCTTTTGGGTATATATCTGCGAGTGAGATTGCTGGGTCATGTACTCGTTCTGTGTTTAATCTTTGAAGCTTTTTTACAGTAGCTTAGACATGTTATATTCTCGCCAGCAATATATGAGGGTTCTGATTTCTGTATATCCTTGCCAACATCTGTTATTTTCTGATTTTGATTATAGCTATCCTCGTGGATGTAAAGTAGAATCTCATTGTGGTTTTGATTTAAATTTCCCTATTGGCTAGTGATTTTGAGAATCCTTCCACATGGTTATTTACCATCATTATAATTTCTTGGACGTATCTGTTCAAAATTTTTTGCCCATTTTCTTTTCTTTTTTAAATTGGTTAATAATATCATAAAACTTTCAGGTGTACAACATTATAATTTGATGTTTGTATACTCTATTAGAGTGCTTACCATCAAAGTCTAGCCTCCTTTGTCACCATATATTTGACCCCCTTTACCCACTTTGTTTTTCTCCCAATCCCCTTTCCCTCTGGTAGCCACCATTCTGTTGTCTGTATCTATGAGTTCGTTTTTCTCCTATTAGTTTGCTCCTTCCACACATGAGTGAAAACATACAATTTGTGTCCATTTTTTCTGACTTATTTCACTTAGCATAATACCCTCAAAATCAATCCATGTTGTCTCAAATGGCAAAGTTTTTTTCATTTTAATACCAGTAATATTCTATTGTGTGTGTGTGTGTGTATATATATATATATATATATATATATATATATATATATATATATATGTATGTGTATATATATGTGTATGTGTATATATATGTATGTATTTGTATATATATTACATATATATATAATCTGTCGATGGACACTTAGGTTGTTTCCTTATTTTGACCATTGTGAATAATGCTGCAATGAATATAGAGGTAAATATATCTTTTAAAATAGTGTTTTCATATTCAGATAAATACCCAGAAGAGGAATTGCTGGATCATATGCTAGTTCTATTTTTAATTTTTAAAGGAACCTTTGTACTGTATTCCATAATGGCTGCAGCAATTTACAATCTCACCAACAGTGCACGAGGGTTCTGTTTCTTGACAACCTCTCCAACACTTGTTATTTCTTGTCTTTTTGAGAATAGCTCTTCTAACAGCTGTGAGGTGATATCTTATTGTGGTTTTGATTTACATTTCCATAATAATTTCCATAATAATTAGTAATGTTGAGCATCTTTTTATGTGCCTATAAGCCATCTATATTTATTCAGATCTTCTGCCATGTTTTAATCAGATTGGTTTTGTTGCTGTTGTTGTTATATGAGTTCTTTATATATTTTGGATATTAACTCTTTTTCAGAAGTGTGATTTACAAATATCTTCTCCTATGTGGTTGGTTGCCTTTTTGTTTTGTTGATGGTTTTCTTTGCTGTGCAGAAGCTTTTTAGTTTGATGTAGTCCCATTTGTTTATTTTTGCTGTTGTTTCTCTTACTTTTGGAATCAAATTCACAAAAACACCACTGAGACAAATGTCCAGAAACTTAGTGCCTATGTTTTCCTCTATGTATTTTACTGTTTCAGGTCTTACATTCAAGTCTTTAATCCATGTTGAAATAATTTTTGTGTATAGTGTAAGACAGTGGTCTAGTTTCATTCTTTTTCATGTCTACTTTTTCCCAACACTATTTTTTGAAGAGACTTTCCTTTTTACATTGTATATTCTTGGATCCTTTTCATAAGATAGTTGCCCATATATTTGTGGGTTTATTTCTAAGCTCTAAACACTGTTCCATTGGTCTGTTTTTTTTCTGCAATACCATCCTGTTTTGATCACTAGTTTTGTAGTGTAGTTTAAAATCAGGGTGTGTGATATCTACTGCTTTGTTCTTATTTCTCAGGCTTCCTTTGGCTAATTGGGATGTTTTGTGCTTTTCTGCAAATTTTGCGATTTTTGTTCTATTTCTGTGAAAACTTCCATTGAGGTTTTGATAAGGATTGCAATGAATCTGTAGGTTGCTTTAGTTAATATGGATATTTTAACAATGTTAATATTTTCAATCCATGAACATTAAATTATCTTTCCATTGGTTTGTGTTTTCTTTAATTTATTTCAACAATGTCTTATAGTTTTCAGTGTACAGGTCTTTCACTTCTTTTGTTAAGTTTATTCCTATGTATTCTATTCTTTTTTGTGATTGTAAATGGGATTGTTTTTCTCATTTCTCTATCTGATGGTTTCTTGTTAGTATATAGAAACACAACAGATTTTTGTATATTGATTACATATCTGGCAACCTTACTGCATTCATTTTTATTTCTAATAGGTTTTTTTTGGGGGGGGTAGAGTCTTTAGGGTTTTCTATATATATAAAATCATGCCATCTGCAAACAGTGACAGTTTTACTTCATCCTTTACAATTTGGATGTCTGTTTTTTTTCTTGTCTAATTGCTCTGGCTAAGACTACCAGTACTATGTTGAATAAAAGTGGTGAGAGTGGGCATCCTTGTCTTGTTTCTGATCTTAGAGGAAAAGCTTTCAGTTTTTCACCACTGAGCGTGATGTTGGCTGTGGGTTTGTCATATATGGCTTTTTAATGTTGAGGTAATTTTCTTCTATATCTCTTTAAGTGTTTTTTAAAATTAGGAATGGATATTGTGTCTTGTCAGATGTATTTTCTGCATCTATTGAGATGATCATATGATTTCTATCCTTCATTTTGTTGATATGGTATATCATGTTGATTGATTTGCAGATGTTGAAGCATCCTTACATTCTTGAAATGAATCACACTTGATTGTGGTGTGTGATCTTTTCAACACATTGTTGTACTTGCTAGTTCATCTATGTTCATTACAGATATTGGCCTATAAAATTGTGTGTGTGTGTGTGTGTGTGTGTGTGTGTGTGTCTGTGTGTGTGTCCTTGCCTGGTTTTGGTATCAAGATAATGTTGGCCTCATAAAATAAGTTAAGAAGCATTCACTCCTCTTCAATTTTTTGTAAGAAACAGTTTGAGTAGGATAGGCATTAAAACTTCTTTGAATATTTGGTAGAATTCACCAGTGAAGCCATCTGATCCTGGACTTTTATTTTTTGGAGGTTTGTGATTACTGTTTCAATTTCCTTACTAGTGATTTGTCTATTCAGATTTTCTGTTTCTTCATAATTCAGTCTAGGAAGTTTATATGATTCTAAGAATTTGTCCATTTCTTCTAGGTTGTCAAATTTGATGGCATATAGCCTTTCACAGTATTCTTTTATGATCCTTTGTGGTATCTGTTGCATCTTCTTTCATTTCTAATTTTATTTGAGTCTTCTCTCTTTTTCTTTTGTGAGTCTAGCTAAAGGTTTGTAATTTTTGTTTATTCTTTCAAGGAAAAAGGTATTTATTTCAATAATCTTTTCTCTCATCTTTTTAGTCTTTATTTCATTTATATCTGCTCTGATTTTTTTATCATCCTCTTCGTTCTACTGACTTTAGGCTTCATTTGTTCTTTTTTTCTAGTTCTTTTAGGTGTCATGTTAGATTGTTTGAGTTCTTTCCCATATCTTGAGGTAGGCTTGTATTGCTATAAACTTGCCTCTAAGTACTGCTTTTGCTGCATCCCAAAGATTTTGGTATGTCATATTTTCATTTTTATTTGTCTCTATGTGTCTTTTCATTTTCTCTTTTATTTCTTCATTGACCCAATAGCTGTTCAGTAGTATGTTTAATCTCCAAATATTTGTGATTCTTCCAGCTTTCTTGTTATGGTTGATTTCTAGTTTTATACCATTGTGGTCAGAAAAGTCGTTGATGTGATTTCAATCTTCTTAAAATTTTTGAGACTTGTTTTGTGTCCTAACATATGGTCTATCCTTGAAAATATATCATTTGCACTTGAAAAGAATGTGCACTCTGTTGCTTTGGGATGAAAAGTTCTGTAAATACCTATTAAGTCCACCTGATCTAATGTATTATTTAAGGTTGATGTTTCTTTGTTGACTTTAAGATTGGATAATCATTGGTTTAAATGGGATCTTAAATCTCCTATTATTGAATTTTATCTTTTTCCCTTTAGGTCTGTAAATAATTGCTTTATATATTCTGGTGCTCTTAAATTGGGTGTGTATATATTAATGTTATGTCTTCTTGATGGATTGTTTCCTTTATCATTATAAAACCTCAATCTTTGTCTCTTACCATCTTTTTTTTCTCTTGAAGTTTATTTTGTTGATATAAGTATGGCCTCTCCTGCTTTTCTCTGAATACCATTTGCTTGGAGTATCTTTTCCACCTTTTCTCTTTGAGCCTATGTTTGTCTTTGGACCTAAGATGGGTCTCCTGACAATAGCATATAGTTGGTTCCTGTTTTTTAATCCATCCAGCTACTTTGTCTTTGGTGAGTTTCATATATTTACATAGGTTAGGGTGATTATTGATATATGAGGACTTACTCCTGACATTTTATCTTTATTTCTCCCCAATTGCTCTGTATCTCTTTTGTTTCTTTTCCCTTGTGATTCTTTCTGCTAAATTAGTTTGGTGGTTTTCTATTATGACTTTTCCTATTTTCTCTTTAAGGGTCATATATTATTTTTTAATTTTCTTTAGTTCTCTTTGTTTGTTTGTTTTTTACTTCTTAGAATATTAGAAGCTGTTGTTTGAAGTCTGTAAGTCCAACAATTGTGTTTCTTTAGGGATGATTTCTCCCACTTTACTTTCTTCCTTTAAATGGCCCATATTTCCTGTTTCTTTGTATGCCTTTAATTTTTTTTGTGGAAAATTAGACATTTGAAAAAGGTAGTCATCTCTTCCATTTTTGAAAAATGGCTTTGTTCTTTTAAAGCTCTTTACTAATCAGCTATATATGTGTTTTCTTAGTCTTGTAATCAGCATGAGAAGAAAGCTGAATTCTCAGGTATTTTTTTTTGTCATAAAACCAATTATTTAATTGAAGCTATAAAAAAAAGAGGCAATATAATTGATAAAATAATTAGGAAACGATTTTAGCATGTTTCAAAAGATTTAAAATAGGATACTTTACACTTTTTTTTTTGATTCTCTGTATACATGTATGTTTTAAATAATCTCCTAAAGAGTCTAACTCCAGCTTCTTCTTTGAAACTTAGATAATTTATTGTATGTCTCTACCTGTAATCTAGTGCTGAGAGATTGCAAATCTTAGGATCTTCAGAACTTAGGATCTCTGAAGCTTTCTCATGCAGTGTTCATCCATTCTTCCCATCTGATATCTGAGTTAGGCAAAATAGAGACTATTCCTTTAGGCAGCTCGGAGACAGGTTACAATGTTTTGAATAAGTTCTGCTCTGGTCCTTCCAGTTCAAGGGGAGAAATTGAAAACTGTCTGGCGCTTCCTCTATACCGAGTCTGTGCTATGCTAGAAAGTGGCTGGAACAAGATTGAGCAAAAATGTCATAAATTTTCTTGTTTATTTAAAGTTTTCCCCTTATGGTTGAGTGTTTACTGGTTGCTGTAGAACTTTGTCTGTTTTCCAAAGCCCTTGTAAAGTAAAAATTTCCAGTTGTGTTTTTTTATGTGAGTCTTCATGGGGAGTTATGGCTTTGGGCTTCCACCATTTTGCTGACTTACTGCCTTTTAAGGCTTACTTTTGGTGGTGTAGAGTTCTGTGGGTTTTGGCATGTGCATAATATTATGCACCCACCATTGTAGCATTATAAATGTTTCACTGTGATAAAAAAAAAAAAACAAAAACAACTTCTACTTCACCTACTCAGCTTCCTCCATTTTCAGTTTCCCCTTGGCATTCACTGATTATTTTACTGTCTCTATAGTTTTGCCTTTTCCAAAATGTCATATAATTGGAATTATACATTTTGCAGCCTTTTCAGACTGGCTTTTAAAACTTAGCAATACACATTTAAGATTTATCCATAGTTTTTTTTGTGGCATGATAGCTCATTTATTTTTAGTGATGAATAGATCCCATTGTATGTATGTACCACAGTTTGTTTATTCATTTACCTGTTAAAGAACATCTCGGTTGCTACAGTTTTGGACAATTATAAATAAACCCACTATAAATATTTGTATTCTAGTATTTTTATGGACCTGAATTTTCAAATCGTCTAGATAAATACCTAGATGCACAAGTGCTGGATCACACGGCAAACATGTTAACTCCATACAAATTATTCTTACCAGCAATGAATGTGATTCCCGTTGCTCCATATTCTCACCAGTATTTAAAATTGCCAATGTCTGGTCAATTTTTATTAGATTCCAGACATTGTGTTTTTAACCTTGTCGAGTGGTAGATATTTTGTATTCATATAAATATTCTTGAGCTTGGTTCTGAGATACATTTATGTTACTTGTGAACAGTTTAATCTTTTTGTGTCTTGTCATTAGATTTGTAAAATAAGATGAGAGCAGTGTTCAGTTTAGGGCTACCTTGTGCTGACCAAGGGATGGTCATGACAGAGCACTTCAGCCTAAGAGAACAACATCAATTTGGTCAGTACTTTCTGCCAAGTTCTGGTAATACTTCTTTGTTTTCTTGCTATAACTCCAACTAAGGCTCTCCACACTAATCCTAGACACACAGCCAAATCAGAATATAGGGATTTTTATTTCTTTTTCCCTGTGTCAATCCAGCATCCAGAGTGATAGGTGTTACGCAACAGGTTTTAATGAATATACTGAAAAATTAACATATAACATGTATTACATATATTACATGTAATATAAACACTATCTCTATTAGTGATATTTATGTTAAAGTCTACTATGACTTATTCAATACAGCAACATCAGAATTTTCATGCTTATTATTTTTAATTCATTAAAGAAGGTGTATTACTTTGCTGGTGATGCCATAGTACAGTATCACAGACTGTGTGCTTAAGCAACAGATATATTTTTTTTAAACTTCTGGAGGCTAGAAATTCAGGGTGTCAGTAGGTTTAGTTTCTCTGAGGCCTCTCTTGACTTGCAGATGGTTGCCTCTTTTATTAATTGAAATATATTTGACATATAATATTGTATAAATTTAAAGTGTATACATGTTGATTTGATACATTTATATATTATAATTGTCATTATAATGACAATTAGCATATCTGTCATGTCACATAATCATTTCTTTTTGGTGGTTGGAGTAAATTAATATCCAATCTCTTAACAAGTTTGATGATTATAATACAATATTATTGTCTATATTTACTATATTTTGCTTTAAATATCCAGGACTTTTTTAATGGTTGCCTTCTAACAGTGTCTTCACATGGTCTTTTCTCTGTGTGTTCTTACCTTGTATCTCCTTGCATGTCCAAATCTTCTCTTCTTATAAGGACACCAATGAGATTGGATTAGAGCTGACCCTAACATCCTCATTTTAATTTAATTACCACTTTGAAGGCTCTAACTGAATAGTTACATTCTAATGTACTGGGTGTTAAGGCTTCAACATATGAATTTGGGGAGTACAATTCAGCCCATAACAGAAAGAAAAATAATTTAAAATATTGGAAAATGAGTAGCTTGTCATGTGCGTGAAAATCTAAGGTCATTAACATTAAAATTAGTTTAAAAATAAATAAGAGAATTAAGCAAAAACCGCTGTTAATGTATCAAAAGCAACAGCTTTCCTATGTGCAAATAAATACTTGTTAGAACATGTATGAAGATATTTTATTTACAATAATAAGAATTGAATGAAAAGAACTTAGTAATGTTTACCTGTATGTACATCTGTGTGTAAAAAAACAACCTACCTGAGAGATTTAAAGAAGAGAATACATAGTGGGCAGAATTATGTTATTGGTAGACAAGATAATGTTATAATTTTACTACTGTAAAAATGTTATTTTCATGTTAATTCATAAGTATAATGCTAATCAGAACCTCAGAATAAATTTTTTTTTCTAGAGATTTGGCCCAGAACTTTCTCCATAACAAAGGTCTACTCTCCAGAAACAAGGACTTTGCCAGAGTGTAATTCTAAAATTTTATTCTACCTTGAGGAAGGTAATTATTCCCCACTCCAGCTCCCTGCATCCTTCCTTTCTCATCTAAGGGGTAATAAACACTACCAGATAGTCAACAAGGGATCTGACTTCAAAGAATTGATTTGGAAAACTGCAACTAGGAAAAAGGGTTGAAAAGAAAGAAAGCTATATCATTGGAGAGAGACAGAAACACTTGTGAAGGTCAGAGGCCCACTAAGACTTACATGACTGGAAGGTTTCTTCTTCCCCACACCATACCACACACCAACACAGCTCCAGAATAGTAACAGTGAATTGCAGCTAAAAGAGCTGCATGAGTCAGACTCTATTCAGTAAGCTGTACATAAGGAAAGCCCTAGAGCTAATAGTGGAAAAAGAAAAAGAATAAACTTAGACTGCTATTTGACACCATACACAAAAATTAAGTCAAAATGGATCAAAGACCTAAATATAAGATCTGAAACATTTAAATACCTAGAAGAATACATAGGTACTAAACTCATGGACCTTGGACTTAGAGAGGATTTTATGAATTTGACTCCAAAGGCAGGGGAAGTAAAAGCAAAAATAAATAAATGGAACTATATCAAACGAAAAAGGTTCTGTAGAGCAAAGGAAACCATCAACCAAAAAAAAAAAAAAAGGCAATCAACCACATGGGAGAAGATTTGTAAACAATACTTCCTATAAGAGGTATTGTTTAAAGAACAATACAACTGTACTTATACAACTCAACAACAATAACAACGAACCCACAAATAATCCAACTAAAAAGTGGGCAGAGGACCTAAACAGACACTTCCCCAAGAAGATATATAAATGGCTGACAGACATTTCAAAGGATGTTGAACTTCACTAGCTATAAGAGAAATGCAAATGAAAACCACAGTGAGATACCACCTCACACCTGTTAGAATGGCTATCATCAACAGGACAAGTAATAACAAGTGTTGGAGAGGTTGTGGGGGTAAAGGAACCCTCATATACTGCTGGTGGGAATGTAAATTGGTATAGCCACTATGGAAAACAGTATGGAGGTTCCTCAGAAAACTAAGAATAGAGCTACCAAATTATCCAGAAATCTCTCTTTGGGTATCTACACAAAAACACTTTAAAAATACTTACTTGTAAAGATATATGTACCCCTATGTTCATTACAGCATTATACATGGTAGCCAAAATATGGAAACAACCTAAGTGTTCCTCAGTGAACTGTTGGATAAAGAAGCTGTGCACATATATACAATGGAATACTACTCAGCCATAAGAAAAGATGAAATACTGCCATTTGTGATGATGTGGATACTCTTAGTATCATGCTGAGAGAAATAAGTCAGATGGAAAAGAACAAGAATCATATAATTTCACTCATATGGGATATAAAAGAGAAAGCAACAAATTAACAAACAAAACAAACAAAAAATTCATTGACAAAGACAACGGTATGGTGCTTACCAGAAGAGAAAGGGAATGGGGGGAGGTTGAAGAGGGTAAAAGGGGTCAAATATATGGTGACCGAAGGAAACTAAACTTTAGATGATGAGCACATAATGCAATATACAGATGGTGCATTATAATATTGTACACTTGAAACCTAAATCTTATTAACCAATGTCATGCCAATAAATTTAATTAAAAAAAAAAACACTAAAGAATTTTGAGCAGCTGGTACCTATACCTACAACAAACATTGAATATAACCTGATTCCTAGACAGAAAAGATAAATTATCCTACTAAAAGCTGTTTAGTTTCTATTATCAAATACATATTTAGCTTTTAATTTTAAAAAATTTATAAGATATGCCAAAGGCAACACAGAAAAAATTAAGAGATTAAAAAAAATCTTGCAGAACCAGACTCAGACATAACACAGATGCTGGAACTATGAGACAGAAAATTTAAAATTTAAATATGTATGTCAAATATATTTCAAGTAAAAAAAATGTTAAAAATATACACAAAATAATGAATAAAATAAAATAATACTGTATAGATCATGGCTGTGTAATTCTCTTCCCTTCAATTTACAACTAGTAAGACATCCATACTCAAAAATGTTTTCTCTGCACAGCACACCGGGACACCTGAGAAATCCATCTATTTGTGCATCTGAAGGTGGATGAATCAGAGCTGGTGGAGGCTGCAGAGGGACAGAGGATCCAAGGTGGTGGCGGTGGCGGTAGGCCATCAGTGCCAGTGACAGTGGCACCAGCAAAACCAAAAGTGGTGGCGACACCAATAATCCAAGTGGTAGCAGTGGCATCAGAGCCACCAGTGGTGGCAGCAGTACCTGCAACCTTGGAAGAGACCCTGCTGGCAGTGGCAGTGGTGGCACCAGGGATGCTGAAGGTAATTATGGCACTGGAGGCACCAAGAGTTTGTAGTTGCCGGAATGGTAACTGCACTGTCCACTCCTCTGGCAGAGGAGTTGGAGGGTAAGAGTAGTGAGTGAAAAATCTATTCACCCCATGGGCTGCAGCTGGAGGGTCCTGCTGTTCTTCAGTGGTTCCCAGACTTCTGAGGAGAGATCCATGACCAGGGGAAGGAAAGGAAAGAATGGAGGCAAAGAGAGTTAAAGAAACATATTTCCTACTGTCTGTAGCAGGAGTTCAGCAAAAGGACCCCCCAGGACTCCCCAGACTCCCCCACTTGAGGATCCCCCTATCAGCCTTTGGCACACACCTCCCCAACTATGCTAACAGCCCATTTTTTAAAAAGCACTCACTCCCAACTATAGTAAGGAGGCAGCTCTAGTAAGAGAAAAACAAAACGGTATGCTATAGTGCCACCTGCTTGAAATCAGAAGAAAGGCTTCTAATTTTCAACCTGTTGAATTGTTAGAATCAAAATAAAACCTCACCTAAGAAAGGTGTTCGCTACTTCAAATGCAGTGTTAGAAGCACATCTCATCAAACACTATGCACATGGTAATTTTCTCTCTCTCTCTCCCCTTCTTTCTCTCTCTCTCTCACATACGACAGTTCTTTAGCAACCAAACTCAAAGATGTGGAATATTGCCATCTAACTGACAGAGAATTCAAAATAGCTTTTATGAAGAAATTCAATGAGCTACAAGAAAACTTAGAAAGGCAATTCAATTAACTCAGAAACAAAATTAATGAATAGAAGTACTTTACCAAAGAGATAAAAATTCTAAAAAGATGCCAAACAAAAATTCTGGAGCTGAAGCACTTGATAAATGAGATGAAGAACATGTTAGAAAGCATTGGAAATGGAGCATATCAGATAGAACAAATAATAAGCAATCCAGAAGATAGGAGTCTAGAAATAATTCAGTTGGAAGACAAGAGAGAACTAAGACTTAAAACTATGAGAAAAACCCTGCAAGAGCTATCAGACTCTATTATGAGAGCTAACATAAGAGTAATGGGTATACTGAAAGAAGAAGAGAAGGGGAAGGGGGCAGAGAGAAATAATAGCTGATAATTTCCCAAACCTGAGGAAAGAACTGGACATACATGTCCACAAAGCTAACAGAGCACCTTGTTATCTCAACGCTAAAAAACCTTCTCCAAGACACATTATAATGTTGTCAAAAGTCTATGATAAAAAAAGAATATTAAAGGTTGTCAGGAGGGGAAAAATAACCTACAAAGAAACTTTTATTAGGCTATAAACAGATTCTCAGCAGGCCAGGGAAAAGTGGAATGACATATTTAAGCATTGAAAGATAGAAATTGCCAGCCAAGAATACTTTATACAGCAAAATTATCTTTCAGGTATGAAGAAGAAATAAAACTCCCTACACAAACAAAAGCTAAAAGAGTTCACCCCCACTAGACCTGCCCTACAAGAAATGTTAAAAGAGCTCTTCTAGTTGAATTGAAATAAAAAAGTACACAAAACTCAGAGTGAGGTGACAGTCAGAATTTAAAAACTGTAACTTTAATTTTAGAATAGGATATTAACATTTAATTATAGCATAAAGGTTAAAGGAAAGGAATACTAAAAATAACTATGGCTACTATAGTTTGGTAACAAATTCACCATGAAAATAGATAATTTGTGACAGCAAAAATATAAAAGGAGAGGAGTAAAAAAGTGAAATCTGTATAGGCAAATAAAAGTTTCTACCAAGAAAAAATGGATTATTTTATCTTTGAGACATTTTATGCAAACCTCATGGTAACCACAAAACAAAAATCTAGAGTGGAGACATGAAGCATAAAAAAGGGAAAACTGAGTAAATTAACATGAAGAAACCACCAATGTAAGAAGGCAGACAGACCCATGAGGAAACAGGAAAATGGAGATTTAAAACAACCAGAAAACAAAAGCTAAAATGGCAATAGTAAGTTCTTACATATCGATAATCACCCTAAATGCAAATGAACTGAACTCACCAATCAAGTGGTTGGCTGGATTAGAAAACAATACCCAACTATATGCTATCTTCCGGAGACTCATTTCAGCTCTAAAGGCACACATAGGCTCAAAGTGAAGGGGTGGAATATGATATTCCAAGCAAGTGACCAAGAGAAAGCAAAAGAAATCAAAAGAAAGCTGGTGTAGCCATACCTATTATAGGAAAATAAAATTCAAGCCAAAAATGGTAACAAAAGGCAAAAAAAGTTATTATATAATGATAAAGGGATCAATACACCAAGAAGTTACAACAATCATAAATATTTACACTGCCAACAATTGAGCACTGAACTATATTATGCAAATACTAACTGATCTTAAGGAGAAATAGACAATGATACAATAATAATACTCCAGTATCAGCAATGGCTAAATAGTCCAGATAAAAAATCAACAAGGAAACATTGGCATTGAACTATACCTTAGAATAAATGTACTTAACAGACATATCCTGAAAATTCCACCTTACAGCAGCAGAATACACAATCTTCTCAAGTGCACATGGATAATTCTTCAGGACAGATTATATGATAGGACACAAAACAAATCTTAACAAATTTAAGATGCTTTGAAGTCATTGCAACTATTTTTTCTGACTACAATGGTATGAAGGTAGAAATAAACAAGAGGAGAGTGAGAAGATCCATAAACATGTGAAAACTAAACAACAAACTCCTAAACAACATATGGGTCAAAGTAGAAATCAAGAAAGAAATAAAAACGTTATCTCAAAACAAAAGAAAATGAAAATACAACACATCAAGTTTTGTGGGATGTGGTAAAATCAGATCTGAGAAGAAAGTTTATAGCAATAAACATATATACAGTCATGCACCACATAAAGATATTTTGGTCAATGATGGAATAATCCCAAAAGATTATAATAAAGTTCCTAAGGTTACAATGGGACCGTGGTCCCATAAGATTATAATAAATCTGGAAAATTCCTCATAATTAGTGACAGCATAGCTGTCATTAATAGAGAGAAATGTTCATGGTCCATTATCTGCTTACAAGCAAATCTATGATTTTAAAACAAGCAAATCACTATAGACATATTTCTGAAAAAAGTGATATCTTCTCAAAAAGAGCCTCAGGAAGGTCCTTCAGGAGGTATTCCAAAAGAAGGCACTGTTATCAGGACACGACACCTCCATGCATGTTATTGACCCTGAAGACTTTTTAGTGGGACAAGATGTGGAGGTGGAAGACAGTGATATTGACCCTGTGTAGGCAGAGGCTACTATGTGCATTTGTGTCTTCATTTTAAGAAAAAAAAAAAAAAGCTTATAAAATAGGGATATAAAGAAAGAAAATTTTTTTGTATGCCATATAATGTGTTTAGGTTTTAAACTGTTATTATAAAAGAGTTGAAAAGTTAAAAAAAAATCAAAAAGTTTATAAAATAAAAAAGTTACATTAAGCTAAGATAATTTATTATTAAAGAAAGAAAAAAATAAATTAAAATAAATTAAAATAAGTTTAACGTAACCTAAGTGTATAGTCTTTATAAAGTCCACAATAGTGTACGGTAATGTCCTACGCCTTCACATTCCCTCACTGACTCACCTAGAGCAACTTCCAGTTCTGTAAACCCCATTCATTGTAGGTGTCCTATACAAGTGTACCATTTTAAATCTTTTATACTGTTTTTATTATATCTTTTATATGTTTAGACATGATTAAATACACACAATATTTGCCATTGTGTTATAATTGCCTACAGTTCAGTATAGTTACATGGCGTACAGGTTTGTAGCCTAGGAACAAAAAGCTATATCATATGTGTATGTGTAGTAGGCTATACCATCTAGGTTTATGTAAATGCACTCTATGATTTTCAAACAATGACAAAATCACCTAATGAAACATTTCTCAGAACGTATCTCCATTGTTAAGCGATTCACGACTGTATTAGGAAACTAGAAGATCTCAAATAAACAATTTTATACCTCAAGAAACTAGAAAAAGAACAAATTAAGTTCAAAGTTAGCAGAAGGATGGAAATAATAAAGGTTAGAGTAGAAATAAATAAAATAGAGACCAGAAAACATAGAAAAAATCAATAAAACTAAGAACTGGTTCTTTGGAAAGATAAACATAATTGACAAATATTTAGCTAGACTAATCAAGAAAGAAAGAAGACTCGAATAAAATAAGAAATGAGAGACATTACAACACATACTACAGAAATACATGAGATCAAAAGAGACTATATTCCCATAAATTACAAAATCTAGAAGAAATGAATATATCTTTTTTTTAATTTTTTTAAAATTTAAATTTATTTATTTTTTTATGATAACCTTGGTTAACAAAATACAATAAATTTCAGCTGTACACTTTAACAATAAGGCATATATATATATTTACACTGTATGTTCACCTCCCATAGTTAAATTTCTTTCTGTCACCACATATTTGACCCCCTTTTCTCCATCTACCTCCCCCTACTTCTACCCCCTGGTAACCACTAGTCTGTAGTCCATGTCCATGAATCTCTGTTTGTCCTGTTCATTTATTGCTTTTAGGTTTATATCCCACATATAAGTGATATCATGTGATTTTCAACTTTTTCTGTATGGCTTATTTTGCTTAGCATGATTATCTCGAGGTCCAACCATGATGTTGCAAATGGCAGTATTTCATCTCTACTTATGGCTGAGTAATATTCCATTGTATATATGTACCATAGATTTTTTAGCCAATCATCTATTGTAGGGCACTTCGGTTGCTTCCATGTCTTGGCCACTGTGAATAATGCTGCTATGAACATCGGTGTGCAAATATCTTTTTGGATATGGGTTTTCAAGTCTTTAGGGTAATGCCCAGTAGAGAGATTGCTGGATTATATGGTAGGTCAATTCTTAGTTTTTTGAGGAATCTCCATACTGTTTTCCATAGTGGCTGTACCACCAGCAATGTATGAGGGTTCCTTTTCTCTGCCTCTTCTCCAGCATTTCTTATTACTTCTCCTGTTGATTATAGCTATTCTAACAGGTGTGAGATGGTATTTCATTGTGGTGTTGATTTGCATTTCCTAATAGCTAGCGATGTTGAGCATCTTTTCAAATATTTGTTGGCTATATGTATGTACTCTAGAGAGAAGTGTCTGTTCAGGTCCACTGCCTAATTTTTGATTGGATCATTTGTTTTCTTGTTGTTATTGAGTTGTATGAGTTCTTTGTATATTTTGGATATTAGGCCCTTATCCGAGGCGTTGCTTGCAAGTATACTTTCCCATTCGAATGGCTGTCTCTTTACCTTGTCGATGATTTCTTTTGCTGAGCAGAAGCTTTTTAGTTTGATGTAGTCCCATTCATTTATTTTACCTTTTACTTCCCTTGCTTTTGAGGTCAAATTCATCAAATCCTCTTTAAGTCCAAGGTCCTTGAGTTTAGTTCCTGTGTTTTCTTCTATGCATTTTATTGTTTCAGGTCTTATATTCAGGTCCTTAATCCATTTTGAGTTAATTTTGGTGTGTGGTGATAGACAACAGTCTAATTTCATTCTTTTGCAGGTAGCTTTCCAGTTTTCTCAGCAGCACTTATTGAAGAGGCTTTCCTTTCTCCACTGTATGTTTCTGGCTTTTTTATTGAAATTTATTTGCCCATGTAAATATGGGTTTAATTCTGGACTCTTGATTCTGTTCCACTGGTCCGTGTGTCTGTTTTTCTGCCAATACCATGCTACTTCGATTACTGTCACTTTGTAGTATAATTTGAAGTTGGGCAGAGTGATGCCTCCAGCCTCATTCTTTTTTTCATGATTTGAGGTCTTTCGTGCTTCCATACAAATCCGATGATTTTTTGTTCTATTTCTTAAAAGAATGCCGATGAGATTTTGACAGGGATTGCATTAAATCTGTATAATGCTTTAGGTAGGTAATATGGTCATTTTAACTATGTCAATTCTTCCAATCCAAGAACATAGAATATCTTTACATTTCTTTGTATCTTCTTTGATTTCTTTTAATAGAGTCTTGTTGTTTTCATTATCTAGGTCCTTCGCATGTTTTGTTAGATTTATTCCTAGGTATTTTATTCTTTTTGTTGCAATTGCAAAAGGAGTTACTTTTTCCACTTCTTTTTCTGACACTTCATTATTAGAGAATGGGAAAGCTATAGATTTTTGAATGTCGATTTTGTATCCAGAATCTTTACTGTATTTTCTTATTGTTTCTATCAGTGTTCTTGTGGATTCTTTTGGGTTTTCTACATAGAGAATCACGTCACCCACAAATAGTGACAATTTGACTTCTTCATTTCCTATTTGGATGCATTTTATATCTTTCTCTTGGCCTGATTGCACTCACTAGGACCTCCAGTGTTATACTGCATAACAGTGGTGATAGTGGACAGCCTTGCCTTGTTCCTGATCTTGGAAGGTTTATAGTTTTTCACCACTAAGTATAATGTTGGCTGAGGGTTTGTCATACATGATCTTTATTATGTTAAGGTACTTTCCATGTATACTGATTTTGCTCAGAGTTTTGATCATAAATGGATGTGGTATCTTGTCGAAGGCTTTTTCTGCATCTATTGACATGATCATATGATTCTTATATTTTAATTTGTCTATGTGGTGTATCACATTAAATGATTTTCATATGTTGAACCATCCCTGTGCCTCTGGGATGAAGCCTTCTTGATTGTGATGTATAATTTTTTTTAACATGTTGCTGTATTTGGTTTGCTCGTATCTTATTTAGGAGTTTTGCATCTGTGTTCATGAAAGATATCGGTCTGTAGTTTTCTATTTTGTGTTAAATGTATCAGGTTTTGGTACCAGGGTAATATTGGCCTGATAAAATGAGTTGGTAAATATTGCCTCCTCTTCGATTTTTTGGAAGAGTTTGCAGAGAATAAGTATTAAATCTTCTTTGAATGTTTAGTAGAATTCACTGGTGAATCCATCTGGTCCTGGACTCTTACTTTCTGGTAGGTTTTTGATGATTGTTTCAATTTCCATATTGCTGATCGGTCTCTTTAGATTTAGTGTAGGAAGGTCATATTTATCTAAGTACTGGTCCATTTCTTCCAGGTTATTAAATTTGGAGTTATATACTTTTTCATAGTATTCTTGTATGATCCTTTGTATTTCTGTGGTGTCTGTCATAATTTGCTCTCTTCATCTCTGATTTTGTTTATTTGTGTCTTTTTTCTTTTTTTCTTAGTGAGTCAAACCAGAGGTTTGTCAATTTTATTAACATTCTCAAACAACCAGCTCTTTGTTGTATTTTTTCTATTGTTTTTTTGTTTGTTTGTTTTGAATTTCATTTATTTCTGCTCTAATTTTAATTATTTCTTTCCTTCTGCTGACGTTAGGCTTCATTTGTTCTTCTTTTTCTGTGGTTTTTGTTTGTTTGTTTGTTTGTTTTTGTAAGATGAAGCTTTAGGTTGTTTATTTGGGCTCTTTCTTGTTTTTGGAGATAAGCCTGAAATCATATGAACTTTCCGCTTTTGCCGTGTCCAAAAGTTTTGATATGTTATTATCATTCATTTCTATGTATCTCTATTTTTTTTAGGCGAAGAAACCTTTGATTGACCTCATAGATTGCGAGGACCTTGTCAGCTTACAATCCCTTATTTTTTATTTTTTATTGATTTTTACACCTACAGCGCCTGGTCTTCCTAGTTGTTCTCCCATTCAAGTACTAACCAGGCCCGACTCTGCTTAGCTTCCAAGATCAGACAGAATTGGGCTTGTTCAGGGTAGCATGGCCGTCGACTCTATGTATCTCTTGATCTCTCTTTTTATTTCTTCTCTGACCCAGTTATTCTTCAGTAGCATGTTGTTTACTCTCCATGTATTTGTGGTTCTTCCTGCTTTTTTGCAATTGATCTCCAGCTTCAAAGCATTATGATCAGAGAATATGGTTGGTATGATTTCAACCCTCTTATATTTAGTGTTGAGGCTATCTCTGTGTCCCAGTATGTGGTTGATTCTTGAGAATGTTCCATGTGCACTAGAGAAGAATGTATAAGCAGATGTTTTTGGATGGAAGGCTCTGTAAATGTCAATTATGTCCTGTTGGTCTAATGTGTCATTTAAGGATGTTATTGCCATATTGATTTTCTGCTTGGATGATCTGTCCATTTCCAACAGTAGGGTATTTAGGTCCCCTACTATGATAGTGTTTCGGTCCGTTTCTTCCTTTAGTTCTGTTAGTAATTGCTTTATATATTTCGGGGCTCCATGATTGGAAGCATAGATATTAATAAGTGTTATGTCTTCTTGGTGCATGATTCCCTTTACCATTATGAAGTGTCCCTCAGTATCTTTCTTTATCTTTTTGATTTTGAGTCTATTTTGTTTGATATTAGTACCGCTACTCCTGCTTTTCTCTGAATGCCATTTGCTTGAAATATCATTTTCCATCCTTTCACTTTGAGTTTATATTTGTCTTTGGAGCTGAGATGTGTCTCCTGGAGGCAGCATATGGTTGAGTTTTGTTTTTTGATCCAAATTTCAAATCTATGCCTTTTTATTGGTGAGTTCAGTCCATTTACATTTAGGGTGATTATTGAAATATGAGGTCTTCTTATAGCCATTTTATCTTTTGCCTTCTGGTAGCTCAGTGTTTCCATTGTTTCCTTGTCCTTGTGTTTCTGTTTTCCTTATTTTTGTTGGTTTTTGTGGGGTTTCCCCCCTGGTTTTTCTTGTTTTATGTTATATACTTCAGTTCTGAATCTTTGGTGTGTGGTTACCATTACAAATATGTAAAGGATAGCTATATATATACAGTTGTCCATTTTCTTCTGTGGGTGTCTTATCTCCATTCCCCTTGGGACTTTGGATGTTGGAATCCTCCCCTTTTCAGTCATTGTTGTTTTAATTTGTCCCTATATATGCTGAACGTTCATGACTATCTTGCTATAGCAGTTCTCTTCTTATTGTTTAAACTTATAATGCTCTGTTGTTAGTAAGGGTTGCACTCCTCTGCTTCTATTTGCCTGATAGTCACCTTACTCCTAATTATGTTTTTTGTTTTGTTATGTTTTGTTTTGTTTTAGGTGAGCTGACCCCTTTCAGTATTTCCTGTAGTGCAGGCCTCAGTGGTGAATTTCCTCAATTTTTGTATGTCTGGAAAGGTCTTAATTTCTCCTTTATATCTAAAGGAGAGCTTAGTTGGATACATTATTCTAGGCTGGTAGTTCCTTTCACTTAATATTTCTTTTTATAGTAGAAAAGAAAAGTTATATTAGAAGAGAAAGTACACTTCCAGATATGGAAGTGGGCCTGAGCAAGACAAGCATGGCTCAAAAGGCATTACTTAATATTTTGAATATTTGATTCCACTCCTTTCTGGCTTGAGAAGTCCAAGGATAATCTAATGGGTTTTCTTTTATAAGTTACCGTTTTCTTCTCCCTGGCTGCCCTGAGAATTTTGTCTTTGTCATTGATTTTTGATAATTTTAACATTGATTTTTGATAATTTTAACATAAGGCCTTTTTGGGTTGAGATAATTGGGTGTTCTGTTGACTTCTTGAATTCCAAGCTCCAGTTCATTTTTTAGATTTGGGAAATTCTCATCAACTATTGTCTGAAAATGCTTTCTAGTCCTTGCTCCTTTTCCTTGCCTTCTATAATCCCCATTATTCTTGTGTTTCCTTTCCTGATGGTATCAGCTAGTTCCTGAATTTCTCTTTCATTATTTCATTCTTTGGTTTCTCTCTTCTTCCTTCTGATTTATTTCTAGATTTCTGTCTTCGATATCACTGATCCTTTTCCATTTGGTTTACTCTATTTCCCAAGCTTGCTATTTCATTTGTCAACTCTTGCAGTGTGTGTGTGTGTGTGTGTGTGTGTGTGTGTGTGTGTGTGTGTTTTAATCTCCAGAAAACCCAGTCTGTTCTTTTTGAGGGTTTTATTCTCCTTGCTAAAAAACTCATTCTGCTCATCTCGTTGTTTTTTTCAATTCCTGAAATTTGAAATATGACTTGTTTCAGATCACGCTGAGCTTTTTCAGAAGTACCATCCTGAATTCTCTGTTATTTAAGTTGCACATTTCTATATCTATAAGCTTATTTTCTGGAGATTTTGCTCTTTCTGAGACGCCCTGTCACCTTGGTTGTTCATGGTGTTTAATGGACTATTTCTGTGCCTGGGCACTAATGGAAGTTTATTCTGCTGTTTTTCCAGAAAGATTTATTATATAAAGGTTTCTCTTTGGCTTGTTGCAAAGAAGGCACTTTTATTTTGGTTTCCAGTAGGTGGCGTCTAAGCCTCTTGGATCCCTGCTTTATATAAAGCCTTAATAATGCCTTTTTTTCCCCCATATAGACATTCAATCACGCTCGCTACCCTCAGTCTCAGTCCCTGTCAGTGTTAGCAAACGTTTTGGTAGCGTTTGCTCAGTTTCCTTTGGGGCTCCACAGTGTTCAGTTTCAGAGGATATGGGGGAGAGGCCCTCTGGGCTGGGAGATTTGAGCTCAGCCTTGGTTTTGCAACAGCGGCTGGTAAGAATCGACTGTTGTTTATCTGCCCTCCCTGCTTCTCTGCTTTCTGCCCTGATGACTGGGCCCTGCCGCTGGCCGCACGGAACTCCCAGCTCTCCCAGACAGGTCTGTTCAGGGAACTCGCTGTACCTTTTCCCCACCCCCTCTACCTACAGGGAGCTCAGGATGAGAGAGACAGCTTCTTTATTTCTCCCAGGCCACTGCCTAGCACCTGGGGTTCTGACCTGTGGGAGCTCTTATTCATAGATCCCATGCTCAGCCGTGCTGGTGTGCTGTTTGGGTGTTTTCTTTTTGTTTGTTTGTTTTTTGAGTTTTAGATGTCATCTTATTGTTGTTTCAAGGGGAGAGATCTGGGGATGTCTCTCATCTGCCATTTTTCTTCAAAACCTGAATATACCTTTAGAAACACACAAACTACTAAGACCAAATCAGGGAAAAATAGAAAATCTGAACAGATCAATAATGAGTAAAGAAATTGAATCAGTAATGAAAAATCTCTCAACATAGAAAACTCCAGGACCAGACAGTTTTGCTGGGGAATTCTACTAAACATTAAAAATTCAGTCCAATCCTCCTCAAACTCTTCCTAAATGCCAAGGAGGGAGAAACACTTCCAAATACATTTTATGAGGCAAGCGTTATCTTGATATCAAATCCAGGTAAGAATTCCACAAGAAAAGGAAACTATAGACCAATTAATATCCCTGATGAATATTGGTGCAAAAGTTCCCCCCAATATTAGCAAACTGAATTCAAGAACACATTAAAAAGATTATACACCATGACCAAATAGATTAATCCCAGGGGTGCAAAGATGGTTCAACACATGCAAATCAATAAATGTAATACATCACACCAATAAAATGAAAGGTAAAAATCACATAATCCTCTCAATGGACACAGAAAAAAACATTTGACAAAATAAAACATCCTTTCATGATAAAAAGAAGAAGATTGGGTATAGAAAGAACATGCTTCAGCATAATAGAGAATATATATGGCAAATATACAGCTAACATTATACTCAATGGTGAAAATTAGAAAGCTGTTTCTCTAAGATCAAGAGTACGAAAAGGATGCCCACTCTCACCACTCCTATTCAGTATAGTATTATAAGTCCTAGATAGAGCAATTAAGCAAGACAAAGAAATAAAAGGTATCCATATTGGTAAAAAAGAATTAAAATAGTCATTAATTGCTGATAATATAGTTTTATAAATAGAGAATCCCAAAGAGTCAACCAAAAAAAAATCTAGAACTAATAAACAATTTCTATAAAGTTGCAGGATACAAAAGCAACATAAAAAATAACTTGTATTATGCAAATAATGAAACATCTGAAAAAGAAATAAAGAGAACTATTTTATTTACAATTGCATCAAAAACAAAATACTTAGAAATTAATTTAATCAATAATCGAAAAATCTGTATAATGAAAACTACAAGACTTTGCTGAAACTGAAGAAGACACACAAATGGAAAGACATCCTATCTTCATGAATCAGAAGAATTAATATTGTTTAAATGTCCATCTACAGCTTCAGTGAAATCCTCATCCATATCCTAAACGCATTCTTCACAGAAATAGAAGATACAATTCTAAAATTTGAGTAGAACCACAGGACCCCAAAGCAATCCCGAGAACAAAGAACAAAGCCAGAGGTATCCAGCTTCTTGATTTTAAACCACACTACAAAGCCGTAATAATAAAAACAGGATGGTACTGGCATTAAAATAGACACATAGATAAACAGAACAGAAAGCCTAAAATTAAATCCCAGCATTATGGTCAACTAATATTTGACAAAGGAGTCAAGGAAGTTCAACATGGAAAAAGTAGTTTCTTCAACAAGTGGTGCTGGGAACACACACACAGAACAATGGAATTGGACCCCCATCTCATACCATTCACAAAAAAATAACACAAAATGGACCGAAACTTAAATATAAGACCAGAAACAATAGAAGTGTTAGAATAAAACACAGGGAAGAGCTCTTAAATATTGGTCTTGGCAATAACATTTTTGGACATGATGTTAAAAGCACAAGCAACAAAAATGAAAATCAACAAATAGAACTACACCAAAATCAAAAGCTTTGACACATCAAAAAAATTTTTTTAATGAAAGGACAACCAATGGAGTGGGAGAAAGTTTTTGCAAACCATATGTTGAATAAGAGGTTAACACGCAAAATATATAAAAAACTCATACGACTTATGTTTTTTCTTTCTACAGTTTGAATATAATATGCCTAGGTGTGTGTGTGTGTGTGCGCGCGCGCGCGTGTGTGTGTGTGTGTCTGGGTGTGTGTTTATTCTTCATGGTTCTCTATGAGTTTTTTGGATTTGTCTTTTGGTTTATAACATTAAGTTCTTGACTATTACTACTTCAGATATTTCTTCTGTTTCATTCTCTTTCTTCTCCTGGTATTCCAAATATGAGTACATTATTCCTTGGCAATTCTGTTCTGCATTTTTAATTTTCTCACTTTACGTTCTTACTTGGGAAACAAGAACTTAATGCATAGTATAATGAATACAGACAACAATACTATAGTATAATAATGAAATGTAATAAATATCACTACAAAACAATCATATCACAATATACAAATGTATCACAGTAACACATTGTACTCCTCACATTTATGCAATGTTTTATATATATATTTTATATATATATATATATATATATATTCTATTAAAAAATAACTATGAATATGTTAAGTGGCCTAATGGAAAAGGTAGATGAAGAGGCTGGAGAGTGGGCAATCAAAATGGCGTAGATGATAAAGACTCTGTTCATCCCTCTGGTGACCAAATCAAAGTTGTGACAGAAACAAGGAGCAGCAGCAAGGAAAAATTGCCTGAGATCTAGATGAACAAGCCATACAACTAGAGAGAAATCCAAGAAAGCACCCTGCAACAGCGAGGACATGGGGCTGCCCAATCTCCAGCAGCTGAGTGAGACAGAGGTAGCGGCAGAAGCCTCTTAAAGGGGCCACATCCGCGAATGGATTTTTGCAGTGACAGACCTGCTCGCTCTGAGCATCAGTGTCGATTTGGCTGTGTGCAGTGAACACCAGAGACTTACAGGGAGACATTGCCAGAGTGAGGGCCAAGGTGAGACTCACTAGGTACATAAGTTAAGGTGGTATCCATTGTTCCCTGTAGAGCCCTCTCCCTTACCAGTGCAATGGACACAGGGTCGCCACAGCCATGACATCATCAGACTGGATAATGGAGGTCTCTCCGCCCAGAGGATTCCCTGAAAACCCACCTCCCCCAACTTGTGGCTCCACCCAAGCCACATCCAAGTATATCCTCAGCGAGTCAGGTGTTCCTTGCTGAGCAATGCCTAGACTCCCACTGGAGGTAGCTGGCCTTGGCTTCTGGTGTGGCCTTTTGAGGTAACTATAAGCACAGCATCTGTGGATTGCTTGCTGAATCTTAACAAGTGGCCCCAGAGGGGGAGAGGCTTGGGCTAAGTTTGGCCTGGAGCTGAATCCCTCTCAGGATTGTTCCATTGGACACCTACTTCAGAAATCCACACTAATAAGACTGGGAGATTTAAGAGCTTTGCTTAGTCCATAGAAACAGGCATGGAAAGGCAGTCAAAATGGGAAGACAAAAAAAAAAAAAAAAACAGAAACCATATGACAGAACAGATATAATGGAGTCAAGTAATCTAACAGATGCAGAGTTCAAAATACTGGTTATAAAGATGCTCAATGAACTTTTGGTTAAATTCAGTGAGAACTTCAACAAAGAGATAAAAAACATAAAATTGGAAATGGAAATTATTAAAGGGAGCTGGTCTGAAATGAAGAACACATTATCTGAGATGAGAAGTATATTAAATGTAATAAACAAAGAAATAAACAGAACGAATAAAGAAAAGGATCAAATGCCCTATCTAAAGGATGGGAAAGCCAAGGACACTCAATCAAAATGGCAAGAGATAAGATGCCAAGACTATAAAAATAATTTAAAGAGCATATGGTACACTATTAAGGGTCCAAATATCCATCTGATCAGCATAACTGAAGAAAACCAAGATGTTGAACAGCTGTTTGAAGGAATAATGATGGAAAACTTCCCAAACCTGGTGAAGGAAATGAACACGAAACAGCTGGAAGCTCAGAGAATTCAAAAAATCAAGAATCCAAAGAGGCCCATACCAAGACACATCATAATTAAAATACCAAAGGTTAAATACAAAGGATGAATATTAAAAGCAGCAAGAGAAAAACAGTTATTTATAAGGGAACACCCATAAGACTGGCAGCTGATTTCTCAAAAGAAACCATGCAGGACAGAAGGGCTTGGCAAAAAATATTCGACAGGATGAAGACCCGGGATCTACAACCAAGAATAATTTATCCAGCAAAGCTATCATTTAGAGTTGAAGGACAGATAAAGAGCTTCCCAGACCAAAAAAAAAAAAAAAGCTGAAGGAATTTATCACCACCAAGCCAGTATTACAGGAAATGTTGGAGAGACTTCTTTAAGAAGAAAAAATATGTATCAAAAATAGGAATCAAGAATGGTAACAACTACATTCCTATCAATAAGTACCTCAAATGGAAAAGAATTAAGTGCTCCAACTAAAAGAATGGATGAATGGAAAGGAAAGCAAGACCCCTACATGTTGCCTATAAGAGACTTGCTTCAGATTAAAAGACACACAGACTAAAAAGAAGGGGATGAAAAAAGATATTGCTTTGATGGACCTAGGAGGTATTTAAGTCAGACAGAGAATGATAAACACTATATGATTTCACTTAAAAGCAGAATCTAAGGAATAAAAAGAAAAAACTAATCAAAAACAGACTCACAAATATAGTGGACAATTTGGTGATGGACAGAGGGGAGGGAAGTTTGGGGGGCTGGGAGAAAGGGGTGAAGGGTTAAAGAAGTACAAATTAGTAGTGGATGGATGGTCACGGGGATGGGGAGCACAGCATAGGGAATGTAGTTAGCATTAATACATTGGCTAAGTGCAGGGGTCAGGGGAGGGAGGGAGCAATTGGGGGGATCATTTTACAAACTATATAGATGTCTAACCAATGTACTATATACTTGAAACTAATTAAAATAAATAAATTTTTTAAAAAGGTAGATTATATAAAAAAAGATGGGTAATATAAGCAGAGAAACTGAAATTCTAGGAAAGAATATAAAAAGAATGCTAGAAAAATCTGCAAAAAAAAAAAAAAGAATAATGCCTTCAATAAGTTTAACAGTAAACATAAAGTGGCTGAAGAAAGAATCGGTGAGTTTGAAGGTATCTCAATAGAAGTTTCCCAAATAAGAATGCAAAGGGAGAAAATTAAAAATGCAGAACAGATAAAATTGAAGAAAACAGAAAAGCAATAGACAATTAAAAAAATTCAAAAGCTGTTTCTTTGAGAAAAATCATCAATAAAATTGATAAAAGTCTAGCCAGGCTAATGAAGAAAACATGGAGAAGATACAAGCTACCAGTACAAAAGTGAAAAAATGGCATCACTACTTATCGCATAGACATTAAAAGGGTAATAACAATACTAAGATTATTTCTATACCCACAAATATGATGAAAAAGGGTAATAACAATACTAAGATTATTTCTATACCCACAAGGTGAGAGTCTTGAGTGAATTTTTGTAGTTTGGACCAATTACTCCAAAAGTACAAACTACAAAAATTCACTCAAGACTCTCACCTTGATTAAACTTTAGTTAGGCTCCTCTGAACCTTTTTATTGACTAGGGCTTGAACTTAGCATTCCATATCCATCTCATCCTTGACAGGCTTGAATAGCTGTTTTAGCAAGAATTCTCCAAAAGCAGTTTAGAGAGGATCCTCATCCTTGACCTTCATCCCTCACTTTTGACATCTAAGTCCTTGGCCTGCCTTTAACAAGAATCCTATTAGGGCAGTTTAGCAAGAATCTCCCTACACTTGAAGTCTCCTTGTAGTAGTTTGCCATCCACTTACTTATTCTCTTACTCTCTCTCTGCTCATTAGCCTATACATCTCCAGCTTTCTTTGCTGTATCTGGAGTTGAGACTGATCTCTTCCCCTTATTGCAATAATCTTTAATAAACTCTTACTTACCATTTTAACAAATGCTAGAATGATTTTTTCTTCAATAAATGCTAGTGGGAGCATATACTAGCACAGCCCTTTTGAAAATTTGTTGTTAACATCTATCAAATTTTGCACATCTATTTTAACTGAACAATTCTAATTTTGGCATTAGTATCACAGAAATAACACAAATATATAAAGAAGTATGGACACAAATATTCACTGCACATTATAATAAAAACTGGAAACAAAATAAACATCCGTCACAAGAAAAGAGCCACCCTTGAACGCATCTGTGTCTTTCCACAATGCCAGGTTTATCGAGTGGAACCTTCTCAGATAAACCAATCAAGTACCCATGCAGGTTAACAACACATAGAGAGAGGAAGTAGAGTCTTACACACAGAGCAAAGGGATGAAAGTCCTTAGCATCTCCCAAGTGAGCCCTGTTGACTGGAAGAGCAGATGGTTTCCTGTAGGTCCCAAGCCAGCGTCTACAGCAGGCAAAAGATCAGCATCTTCAGCTCTCAACATACCTGTTCGTGATGCTCTTGAGTCAGGCTTGAGTACCATCTGTCTGAGGTGTTCAACTTACATGGTCATTGTAGGTTGGAATCCTTATGCTTTCGACTCCTGCAGTGGAGGCTAATCCAGTGCAGTCGTCGCTGTGGTTTCTGTGGTTTGGGGCAGTCCTGGCACATCCTAAGGGCGTTCCCATTATGTACCAGTTGATGTTACTGTCATGATTCCCATGGAATCCATTTTGTAAAGACCTCAAAGTTCTCAGTTCTTTACGCTCTATAAAACATCCATCTAAAAGGTATTAAGTAAATAATATACCCCTCCAATACAACATCATACGGCCAAGAAAAATCATGATGTAATTCTAAATATTCTGACCTGATACTATGATTATACGGTATTAAGGGTCAAAACAATTTGTAAATAAGTAGAAAGAGCTCTTTTTAAAAAATGTAGTTGTGTAGTGGTCTGCACTGAATAAAGTCAAGGCCAACCACCTGCAAATACTAGTTACATTTGGTAAGTTGCTACAATTATCTCACCAAGCACTATTCTTTAAGCGGCTTAAATTGACCCTGTGTTTACTTTGAAACAACCGACTTCTCACCATCCCAAGGCGCGGAGATCGCCGGGAAACGTAGTCGTTTTAACTCGCGCAGTGCTCTAGGTCTGTATGGGCTCTCTCTGCGCATGTGTAACTCAAGCTCCGGCTCCTCCGTCCGCCCTCCCTGGGGAGATGCGCCCCAAGCGTCTGGGTCTACGCGAATGCGGTGGCTGCGCTGGGCGCCCGGGACCTTGAGCCCGACAGGAGCGTTGCTCAGAGTGGTGTCCTTGTGCCGGGGGCAGGAACGGCAGTTCTCGGGAAACAGCCCGGCTTAGGCGGGGCCCATAGGGCCCGCCTCCGGCCGGTTTCGATCTCGGCTAGTGAAGGCCGGAGGGATGATTTCCGCGCTGGCATCGCGGTCTCGGGGGCCAGGCGCTCGGAGCATGTGGGAATTGGTGCGCCGAGCCCCGCCTGCAGCCGGACCCGGGTAAAGCCCTCGCCGGCCGCGGGAGGGGAAAGCGCATTCGTTGACAGCGAGCGTGCCAGAAAGCGCGGGCGATAGGTCTGCGGTGGAGCCCGAGCTCTGGAGGTGGAAAAGCCCAGTAAATTTCATCGTCACCTGCTACCCAGACCGGGAGAAATAACCTGGGTGCGAGTCAGGGCCCCGCGTCTGAAAATGAAGATGTTAGTAATGTCCACTTAAAGGCATTGATCCGAGAGTTGGATACATCATTTGTAAAGGAGTTAGCACTGTGCCAGATACTAACCCTGGAGTGTTAACTGCTATTGCATTTAGAAGGCAGTTTGTCCTTTTCATTGGGTTATTTACCTAAGCATCACATCATTCTGTGAGCTTGGTATTGAGAGAGGAGAGGAGGCATCTGAAAAAATACAAAGGAGAGGGCCTGCGGAAGTAACTGATTCAACCGGGTAAAACTGCTCAATCCCCACATGCTGCTCAGTGTTCTTCAGCTAACATGTTTTCTCATGGCTACCTCCCCCACCTCAAGGACTCTCCAGCTCACATCTGTTGATTCATAGCTTGCTATCAACTAATGTTCTTATCTCTGTAGCTGTGTAGGAATAACAAGACTGTGTAAAACTGCTTGTTATGTTACAATTAGAGCTCAGCCTTTGGATAGGAGTCCCCTGAGCAGGTCCGGTCTCTGTTCAAGAATCCTATAATGGTGCTGATAACACCAAGGTCATGGGTTCTACAAAATAAATGATCTGTAAGAACAGTGGTGTGGAAATTCCTCCTCCCAAGCATTCCCCTACCCGAAGCTCCCCCGCCCATCCTGAGTCGTGAAACATACGTGAAACTTCAGAGAAAAAGAATCATGTGCCCCTTGCATGGACACTGCAAGGGTATATAAACTGTAAGAAATCTAACCAAGGAGAGATTGTGCTTTGGATCGGCTGCCGGCATTAAATTCTCCTTCCTCTAACAGAGTTGTCTGAGCATCTAATTTCCTCTGTCGGGTGTCACTTCCTGCAACAGATTTCTGGTGCATTGGCTGGGAAGCGAGGAAGAATGGCACCCCATTTGGTGGACTTCGGGTACCCCCTGGGGGGACCCCAACCCGCCCTGTAGATGCGCCCACTGAGTGTGCACTGGGGATTATCCCATATGGAAGCCTCGTAGCATGGAAGGGGAAGCCCCAGCTGCGGGTCCCTGCAAGGATCAGACAGTGGAGGAACAAGAAAACTAGGATGCGTCAGGGCCACGGTAAGGAAAAACTGGGCATGGGGTAACTAGCTTAGGTCCTGCCCCATTGGGTAGAAGGGGAGCCTGATCATTTGTTAGGGGAAACCATGATCTCACAGGGCAGAGAGTGGACTGTGTTAGGTTAACACTGGGCAAAAGGAAAGCCTAATCCCCCTCTGGAGAGTAATCAAGCGTACTCCACAGGTTAAAAGGAGTGACTGCTTACTCTGCACAGGTCAGGGTCTTCCCGGGGAGGGGCGGGGGGAGGGAAGGGGGAGACAAAGGTCAGGGCCTTCCAAAAAGCGGGAGGAAGCAATGTTTTAACCTGGCATGTAAATGAATAAATGAATGAGTGGCCTGGCCAGCTTGACTTGGTCAAGGTACAAATTTGTAGCTCTATGGCTGGACACCCTTAAGGTCCCCTACAGGCCATGAAGTTTGGGTGGGCTCATCTGAGGCTCTGTGATGTATGGCATATGGTCTATGGCAGCATTGGACTAGTGTCCGATCATAGGTCATAAAGCCGAGTCTGCTACAGCCAAGCATCACCTAAGCTCCTTTGGGACACAGACAGGTGAGCACCTGAGTGGTCTCCTCTTGTTTTTCTTTGTGTCACCAACACAGGGTGAGATACATGAGGGGGTGGGGCAATTAATTACTAATTGGGCTTAAGAATTATCTATCTCTAAATGGCCTTTTTGACATAGGGGCCCTCTGTTGAATTATTTTCTTGAAATTTTAAGGTCTATTTTTCCCTCCATTAGGAAGCTCCCTAAGGCAAATATGGGGAGAGGTTCCTCTAAGCCAACTGTCTTAAATTGTATGTTAAAAAATTTTAAGAACGTCTTCTCAAAAGATTACGGGGTCAGTTGACCCCAGGAAAACTACAGGCTCAAATTACCTTTGACACACTTGGCCAAACCCCTCTATGAAGCCACAAAGTGGGGAGAACGGGAGCCCCTACTCTAGGAATCTACACAACAAAAGGCCTTTGAAAGAAAAGGAAAAAAAAAAAATCAAACGGGCACTCACTAACGCCCCCGGACTAGAAATCCTAGACCCGTGCTGCTGTCTCCCTTCCCCTTCTGCCTTTCCAGGTGGCACCAGCACTACACCACAGGGTGCACACACAATCCTCTCCAGGTGAGTTACATACTTTCAGATTCAGACACAGCTAGGATTGTGTTCCATGGTATCTTAGGAGTTAAAGTTCAGTGCTTTTGTCCAGGTAGCCCAGGTTCAACTCACGGTGAGGGAAAAAAATATTTTTCCTCCTCCCTCACCAGTGGCACAAACACTTCTCAGCTTGTGCCCTGCAGGGAAGGTAAAAACCACAGCCCCACAGCCTGGCTGTGTGTGAAATACACCAGCAGCAATTTCTCGCAGCTAGGAAGGGGACCCTCTTCCTTCCAAACTAACAATGGGAAGGGGGTCAAAAAGTTTAGCCTGTAAACGGTTCACTAAACTATAATATTATCTTCCAATTAGATCTTTTTTTCCAAGAAGCTGGAAAATAGGAGGAAGTCTCCTACATACAAGCTTCTATGCTCCTTTATCAAGACCCAGACTTATTAGATGGCCCAATGATAAGAGCACCTTCCCGGAGATCTCAAAATCATCAGGAGTTTTCTCCTCTCCCTTCACCCTCAGACTCTGAAGGGGTCCAAGTTCTCTAGGGATCCCATTTATTTCATCACTTCCTGAGGAAACTAGATATGCACCCCAGGAAAGTTACAAATACTGATGATGGGGAAATATGAGTATGCGCTCATATTTAAGTATAGACCTCTGATCTATATTTTTCTGTGTTACACTTAATATAATGGTTGAATTAAAAATTCTAATTATGATGGAAAGGAAAATGTTTTTTGGTAACAGAAGGAATAAAGTATAAAAATTTATTTTGAAGGAAATTAAAGAAAAGGTGTTTGTCTTAAAATTGGTTATTTCTGAATGAGAAAAGTAGTAGAAGTTTTGTAAAGAGAAATACTGAGAAAATTTTATATGATTGAGCTAAATGAGATTGGAAATTTAAATGACAAAAGTAAGCTAAGGCAAAATTAAAGTTGTCTTTTAATGTTTCTTAGACTATTAGTCTGCTACTGATGTTATAGAAAAGTTTTCTAAGTAGAAAACAAGGATTTCGTGCTTAATCAAAGTAATTTCTGTGTTTTATGTTAACTCAACCAGTTTTCTGAGGCTTTTAGAGAATATGCTAACATTAGCCCAAAGTCTGAAGGCCAGACACTCCTAGATATACATTTCATAACTTGGTCTGTGCCTAATATTCAAAGAACGCTCCAAAAGTTGGGGCCAAGACCCCAATCCTGCAGGCTGCCTTGGTGCCAGAGGTCTTTAAGGTGTCCAATAACTGAAACTGGGCAGAGAAGGAAGCAGAGTACAAAAAGGGTGCAATTTTAGCTGCCTTGATACAGGGACCATCTCGAGGTGACCCTAGACAATAAAAACCTTGCAGGCCTGGAGGGCCTCGATCTTGGTTGGCCATGAGTGGCATTGTCGGGACTGAGGCATAATCAATGTGCAAACTGCAGAAGGAAGGGCACTGAAAGGGCAAATGTTCATCCAGCCCTAGGAAGTGGGGGAGGGGTAGACCTCATAAGCCCTCGCCCCACATAGCAAGCCTCTCCTGAAGGGGCTGCTCTCTCCTCCAGCAACGGAGGCCCAAGCTCTTGCAAGCTCCAGTCCTAGAAAAACCCACCATGATCATAATAGTGGAACCTCAGGTCACCCTTGACATGGCAAGAAGGAAAAACTGAATTTTTATTGAATACTAAAGCTATTTACTCTGTCCTGACCCATCCCATGGGCCTCCCTCCAATGCTAACTGCGCAGTGACAGGAATAAAAAGTCAGCCCTCAAGGCAAACAGAAAGGGCCCTACCAAGTTTTGTTAAATTCCCAACTGCTGTCAAATTACAAGGAATCAACAGCTGGGTACATTTATCTCAAATTAAATCAATTTTTTTTATGAGTCCTCACAGGTTCCTCCAGAAAATAAACCGGAAAATGCAACCTAATCCTGTGAACCCTTGGAAGATCTTAAGTTCTTGTTCTGGGAACTAGATAAGTCCACACGACTAGGTAAGTCCACAGGACTAGATAAGTCCATATGTCCCAGGTATAAAAGTGGAAATTCTCCAGTTTCAGGGAAGAGGTTATCTCCAGGCGCCATCTCCTAGGGAGAGCAGTAACTGAATTGCAGGGAGGTGCTATCCCCGGGCGCCAGCCCCAGGGGTAAGCGCAGCATTCCAAGGCAAAGGTAATAAAACTGTCTATTAGGCCCTGTTCACTGGGAGTTCCCTTGAATACATTTATCTGTATACATAGAGTTAACGACTAACTTCTGCTTCTTGTCATCTGTTCATTCAAAGATGTAGTAAAAAAACCTTATAAGCAGCCTGCTTGGGAAGCTCGGGGCTGATCTCCTCTAACCCTGCCTGGTAGAGTCAGTCACCGGCTGGCTAAAAAAGGCTCATAATTAATCTCAGTTGGCTCCGTGGGTCTCAGAATCATTCGCGCCACAACACAGGGAATCAGGGAACTTTTGTAAATAATTATTCTTTTAGCCCGGTATGTATGCCACGACTCTTCAAAATGATTCAATTTCCTTTCACTAGATCTTTACCTTGAATTAACAAACTGCCATGAAAAAGTAACTTCATTATCAATTACCTCTACTATTAATTTTGACTTGTCTTTTCTATATTTTTGCTAAGTTTATATCTTCTAGGTTGCAAAGCTTCCTACCACTTCTACGTGCTGGAATGACTTCACGTTGTCAGACTCTTCTGAGCCCCTCAAGGCAACCCTCTGGAAGGAAACACTGACTGCGCAGACAGATCAAGGGTAAGACCTCAGCCCTGCTTTGGTCACACCAGAAGCTGACCAATCTATGCATGGTAGAAGCCTGAGGACAATGTCTCATCAGGATGGGACCCTAGTAACCTCTTTGGAGGCTGGGTCTCCACTTTTGGTGGCTTTAAGACCTTAGTTGGGATAGTACTCCTCCTCCTCAGAACCTACCCCCTCCTCCCATGCCTACTGCTCTTGTGATCTGGTCAACCACCTCCCTCATAGAGGCTATAGTAGAATGAAAAACTGCAGCAAAACTCCTCATGCTATGGAGGTACCAGCCTCTAAACCAAAAGTTAGAAGGATAAGATGCTCTCTGACCCAGTCCTGGGTCATCATAGAGCATCAAAGGGGGGCATGTGGCAGCCTGACCCTGCCTGACCATTTCCTGCTCAAATGAGTTAGTTCCTGACTGCACCCCCAATCCCAGGACTCTCCGGCTGACACTGCAGTCCGAAAACCCACTTAAATGATTAAGCCGGTTTCCTTATAGTTTGGCAACCAATCAGTGTTCTCCTTATGTTCTCTTTCTTTATATGGAATATCTATAGCAGTGTAGGAATGCGAAAGTACAAGATGGTATAAAACTGCCCGCCATGTGACAATGGGGGCTCAGCCTTTGGATAAGAATCCACTGAGCTGGGGCTGACATCAATAAACGCTGATTCCTGCTTATAGTCTTGGTGTCCCGTCTCCCCGTTCGAGAATCTTACAACAATGATGGCCAAGTAATTCTAGGCTGTCTCCAGAAAGGTTTTGCTTCCTTTGCAAATGTCTTTAGCTTCTGGAACTATAGATCTTGAATATAAAAGAAGCAGGTATGCTGGAAGGTGGAATGCTCAAGTTTTTGGATATAAGTGATCCAATTTCTTAATATTCATATGCAGTCTATTGGATGCAATCCAGCTGAAATTGGACCCAGTTCGATCCTGGATCCAGTCTGGTTCTTAAGTTGGACCCAGTCCAACTCTGCTGGTAACCAATAAATCCTATGGAACTTTGGATTGGGGAGAGGATTGAATGAGCACAACCCAGGAAATAGTGATCATCAACTGATTTTAAACAAAATGGAGAACTGTGGCTGTTACTGGTCCAAGGTCTATGTTCCTGATGCGTCCACCAAAAGTCAAACCTTCAGAGGTTGCAGTTAGGAAAAGTTTATTGATCTAGAAGGCACCAACCAAGAAGATGAGAGACTTAATTGTTCCTCAAATCTATCTTACCAAAGTATTGGATTCAGGCTTCTTTTGTGTCCAAGGAAGGGGAAATGGGAAGAGCTGTTTTGTAAAAGTCAAGCAGCAATCTTATCTAATGATTAGCATGGCTATGTGAAACTTAAGCAGAAGCTATTAGCCTGAAGGCCATGAGAACAAAGCCATGAGATGGAGTCAGAGAGATCTAACATTTCAGTCTGTTACAGCCCCCCACTCTTTTTTTGTTGTTTGTTCCTCAATCTTGAGGGAAATAGAGCAACTTGGTCCAGGTTCAATTAAGAGGGAGGTTTAGCTTTTAAGATGGAGTCAGATTTGTGTGACCCTCTTATCCAGCTCTTACAATCTCACATGCCCTCCTCTTCCATGATGGTTTCTGAGCCTTAAAGGGGGCATTCCAGTGTTCAATTTAGACAAAGAATAAAAAGCAACTTTCATAATTATGTCCCCTGGTACGCAAATCATGATGAACTGGCCACAGCACAAACACTTCCTTGTTCAGCTAACGAATTATCTAAAGCAATCCTATTGTCTAAGGACCCAAGTGCCAAGGACCCTAAGATGGTGTGTTGAGTCTTAGAGCTTCAGCAGCAAAATGGGCCAAATGGCTGAGATGACTATATGGGTTAAATTTTATAACATTTAGTTAATATCAGGTGCTCAGGTAGACTTTCTGTGTGGCTTACACAGCATCAGTCACAGAGATTGTTTAAGCACGAGCTGTTATTACGATGTCTCTGAAATTTATATCATGTAAAACAAAACAAAACTCAAAAGACAATGGACAGGAGTGATGTCAGAAGCACTGCAGAGTGAGAGATGTCCCAGATCTCTCCCCTTGCAATAACAATAAGCTGAACATTTAAAACTCAACAATTAACACCCAGCCTGCACACAAGCACATCTGAGCAAGTGATCTGTGCATGAGTTTCCAGAGGTCGGAACTGCAGGAATCCGAGAGGAACAAAGAACTGTGGAGATCTCCCTGCAGGTGGTGGAGGAGGAGTGAAGTTGCTACTAGTTCCCTGAACGGCCCTGACAGAGGGATATGTGAGCTCCACACAGTGTAGCCCAGGGATCCGGGCAGAAGGCAGTACAAAGACTAACTTCAGGGTGGCAACAGATGGTTCTTAGCAGTGCGGTTGAGAAATGCTAGGCTGAGACACAGAGATAGCAGTAAACCCCACCCACCAACCCAGACAGCACCTCTGCCTCCATATCCTCCAAGACGGAACACCGTGGAGGCCCAGGGGAATTTGAGCAAATGCTACCAAAACTGTCGCTAACACTAACAGGGACTGAGACTGAGGGTAGCAGTCATGATTGAATATTTATAAGGAAAAAAAAGAGGCATTATTAAGTCTCAAAGCAGGGATCCAAGAGGCCTGGTACCACCTACTGAAAATCAAAAGAAAAACACCTTCTAAGTAACAGGCTAAAGAGAGACCTCTATATAATAAATCTTTCTGAAAAAGAAAAGAAAAGCAGAATACACTCCCATCAATGCCGAGGCAGAGAAATAGCCCATCAGCACCATGAGCAACCAATGTGACAAGGCAACTCAGAAAAGAGAAAAATCTCCAGAAAATAAGCTTAAAGACATAGAGATATGTGACTTAAATGACAGAGAACTCAGGATTGTACTTCAGAAAAAAAATCAGTGAGATTCAAAATAATTCATATCAACAATTTCAGGAATTGAAAAAGCAACTAGATGAGCAGAATGAGTTTTTTAGCAAGGAGATTGAAAGTCTATAAAGAGAATCAAATAGAACTTCTGAAGATGAAGAACACACTAAAAGAGATGAAGAATGAAATAGCAAGCTTATGAAATAGAACTAACCAAATAGAGGAAAGGATCGATGATATCAAAGACAGAAATCTAGAAATAATACAGAAGGAAGAAGAGAGAGACTGAAGAATGGAAAATAATGAAAGGGAAATACAAGAACTAGCTGTTACCATTAAGAAAGGAAACATAAGAATAATGGGCATTCTCTAAGGGAAGGAATAGGAGCAGGGATTAGAAAGGATTTTTAGAGAAATATTTGAAGAGAATTCCCCAAGTCTAAGAAATGAGCTGGAGCTTTGTATCCAAGAAGCTAACAGAACGCTCAATTATCTCAACCTGAAAAGACCTCTAAGGCATATTGCTTTAAAATTATCAAAAATTAATGACAAAAAAAGGATTTTCAAGGCAGCCAGGGAAAAGAAGATGGTAACCTATAAAGGAAAATCCATTAGACTATCTTTAGACTTCTCAGCACAAACTGTACAAGCAAGAAAGAAGTGGAACCAAATATTTAAATTACTAAATGAAAGGAACTACCAGCCAAGAATAATGTATCCAAAAAAGCTCTCCTTTAGATATAAAAGAGAAATAAAGAGGCCTGTATTACAGGAAATACTGAAAAGGGTCAACCCACCTGAAACAAAATGACAAAAAAAATATGTAACTGTGAGTCAGACAACTAGCAGACAGACAGAAGCAGAGTAGTGCAACAGGGTATTATAAGCTTACGCAATAAGAAGAGAATTGCTGTCACAAGATAGAAATGAACATTCAGCATACATAAGGACAATTTGGGACAAAATAACAGAAAAGGAGAAGAATCAAAGATTCAAATTCACAAAAGAGAATGTAAATAAGGAACATGCAGAAAAAAATGGACTACTGTGTATATATATATATGTACATATATAATCATCCTCTTCATATTCTTAATGGTAACCACATGCCAAATTCCAGAGGTATGTAACATAAAACAAGAGGGACTAGAGGGAAAATCCACAACCCAAGCAAATTAAAAAAACAGACAGAAACTAAAGGACAAGGAAACAGTGGAAACACCGAGCTACAAGAAAGCAAAAGATAAAATGGCTATAAGAAGATCTCACATTTCAATAATACCCAAAATATAAGTGGACTGAACCCACAAATTAAAAGGCACAGAGTTACAGACTGGATCAAAAAACAAAACCCAACCATATGCTGCCTCCAGGAGACACATCTCGGTTCCAAAGACAAACACAGACTTAAAGTGAAAGGGCGGAAAAAGATATTCCAAGCAAATGACATTCAGAGTAAAGCAGGAATAGCAGTACTAATATAGGATGAAATAGACTTCAAAATAAAAAGTAAAGAAAGAGACTGAGGGACACTTCATAATGATAAAGGAAATCATACACCAAGACGATATAACACTTATTAATATCTATGCTCCCAATCAGAGAGCGTAAAATATATAGGCAATTACTAACAAAAATAAAAGGAGAAACAGAAAAAAGCACTATCACAGTAGGGGATCTAAATACCACATTGTCATATATGGACAGATCATCCAAACAGAAAATCAATAAGGATGACACATGAGACCAACTGGACATAATTGACATTTACAGAGCCTTTCATCCTCAAACAGCTACTCCTACATTCCTCTCTAGTGCACATGGAACATTTTTAAGGAATGACCACATACTAGGACACAGAGATAGCCTCAACAAATATAAGAGGATTGAAACCATAGCAAACATATTCTCTGATCATAATGCTTTGAAGCTAGAAGTCAACTGTAAAAAGAAAGCAGAAAGAACTACAAATACATGGAGATTAAACAACATTCTACTGAAAAATAATTGGGTCAGAGAAGAAATAAAACAGATATCAAGAGATACGCAGAAATGAATGATAATGATAGTACAACATATCAAAACTTTTGGACATGGCAAAAGTGGTCATAAGAGGAAAGTTCATATCATTACAGGCCTACCTCCAAAAACAAGAATGAGCTCAAATAAATAACCTAGTGCTTCATCTTCAAAATCTAGAAAAGGAAGAACAAATGAAGCCTAAAGTCAGCAGAAGGAAAGAAATAATCAAAATTAGAGCAGAATTAAATGAAATTGAAAAATAGAAAAAATAAATGCAATAAAGAGCTAGTTCTTTGAGAAGGTTAATAAAATTGAAGAACCCCTGGCTAGATTCACTAAAGAAAAAAGAGAAAGGACACAAATAAACAAAATCAGGGATGAAAGAAGGGAAATTACGACAGACACCACAGAAATCCACAGCATCATACAAGAATACTATGAAAATGTATATAACACCAAATTTAATAACCTAGAAGAAATGGACCAGTACTTAGAAAAATACAACCTTCTTAGACTGAATCAAGAAGAACTGGAAAGCCCAGACACCAATCAGCAGTATGGAAATTGAAACAATCATCAAAAACCTCCCAAAAAGTAAAAATCCAGGACCAGATGGCTTCACCAGTGAATTCTACCGATCATTCAAAGAAGTTTTAATATCTATTCTCCTCAAACTCTTGCCAAAAATTGAAGAGGAGGCAATACATCCCAACTCATTTAATGAGACCAATATTACCCTGATACTAAAACCTGGTAAAGATAACACAAAAAAAGAAAACTACAGACCTATATCTCTCATTAACACAGACACAAAACTCTTAAACAACATACTAGCAAACCGAATACAGCAACATATTAAAAAGATTATACACCACGATCAAGTGGGCTTCATCTCAGGGGCACAGGGATGGATCAACATATGCAAATCGATCGACGTGATACACCACATAAACAAATTAAAAAATAAGAATCATATGATCATATCAATAGATACAGAAAAAGCCTTCGACAAGATACAGCATCCATTTATGATCAAAACGCTTAACAAAATCAGTATAGAAGGAAAGTACCTTAAGGCCATTTATGACAAACCCTCAGCCAACATTGTACTTAATGGTGAAAAACTAAAAACCTTCCCTCAAAGATTAGGAGCAAGGCAAGTCTGTCCACTATCGCCACTGTTATTCAATATAACATTAGAGTTCCTAGTGAAAGATATAAAGATATCTTTCAAGAGAAAGATATAAAACTTATTGGATTTCGTTAACCAGTGTCACCATAAAAAAATCAATTAATTAATTAAAAAAATAAATAAATAAAATAAAATTTATGAGACTTTAGATGTTTAAGGTAATTTTTTTTATAGTTTTTTTTTTATGGTGACATTGGATAATGAAATACAATAATATATCAGCTGTGCACTTTAACAGTAAGGCATATATATGTTTACACTGTGTTCACCTCCCACAGTTACATTTTTTTTCTGTCACCACATATTTGACCCCCTTTACCCCTTCTACCTCCGCCCTTCCCCCTACCCTCTGGTAACCACGAGTCTGTAGTCCATGTCCACGAGTATCTGTTTTTCCTGTCCATTTGTTACTTTTTATATCCCACATATAAGTGATATCATGTGATTTTCAACTTTTCGTTTGGCTTATTTCGCGTAGCATGATTATCTCAAGGTCCATCCATGTTGTCACAAATGGCAGTATTTCATCTCTTCTTATGGCTGAGTAATATTCCATTGTATATATGCACCACAACTTCTTTAGCCAACCATCTATTGTAGGACACTTCGGTTGCTTCCATGTCCATAATACTATGAACATTGGTGTGCAAATATCATTTTGGATATGGGTTTTGAAGTCTTTGGGGTAAATACCCAGTAGAGGGATTGCTGGATTATATGGTAGATCAAGTCTTAGTTTTTGAGGACCCTCCATATTGTTTTCCATAATGGCTGTACCAATTTGCAGTCCCACCAGCAGTGTATGAGGGTTCCTTTTTCTTTGCATGCTCTCCAACATTTGTTATTACTTGTCCTGTTGATTATAACTATTCTGACAGGTGTGAGATGGTATCTCATCGTGGTTTTGATTTGCATTTCCGTAATAGCTAGTGATGTTGAGCATCTTTTCATATATTTGTTGACCATTTGTATGTCCTCTAGGGAGAAGTGTCTGTTCAGGTCCTCTGCCTATTCTTTGATTTGATCGTTTGATTTTTGTTGTTGTTATTGAGTTATATGTGTTCTCTGTATATTTTGGATATTAGACCCTTATTGGAGGTGTTGCTTGCAATTATATTTACCCATTTAGATGGTTCTCTCTTTACCTTGTTAACGATTTCTGATGCTGAGTAGAAGCTTTTTAGTTTGATGTAGTTCCATTCATTTATTTTAGCTTTTACTTCCCTCGCTTCTGAGGTCAAATTTGTCAAATCTTCTTTAAGTCCAAAGTCCTTGAGTTTAGTTCCTATGTTTTCTTCTATGCATTTTATTGTTTCAGGTCTTATATTCAGGCCCCTAATCCATTTTGAGTCAATTTTGGTGTGTGGTGATAGACAACAGTCTAGTTTCATTCTTTTGCAGGTGGCTTTCCAGTTTTCCTAGCACATTTATTGAAGAGGCTTTCCTTTCTCCACTGTATATTTTTGGCTTGTCAAAATTTATTTGCCCATATTAATATGGGTTTACTTCTGGACTCTCGATCCTGTTCCACTGGTCTGTGTGTCTGTTTTGCTGCCAATACCATGGCATTTTGATGACTGTTGCTTTGTAGTACAATTTGCAGTCGGGCAGAGTGATAACTCCTGCCTTGTTCTTTTTTTCTCTGCATGGCTTTGGCAATTTGGGGTCTTTTGTGTTTCCATATATCTCAGGATTTTTTGTTCTATTTCTTTAAAAAATTCTGATGGGATTTTGATGGTGATTGCATTAAATCTGTATAATGCTTTAGGTAATATGGTCATTTTAACTATATTGATTCTTCCAATCCAAGAACATGGAATGTCTTTCCATTTCTTTGTATCTTCTTCGATTCTTTTAATAGGGTCTTATAATTTTCATTATATAGATCCTTCACATGTTTCGTTAAATTTATTCCTAGGTATTTTATTCTTTGTGTTGCAATTGCAAAGGGAATTATTTTTTCCACTT
>NW_024348533.1:6976203-7098723 GCF_902729225.1 Pteropus medius | reverse complement strand
TAGGAGCCGATGCTGAAGAAGGTTTGGGACTCCACTCCAGCTGCAGCATTTTCAAGAGAGCTGAACTCCAAGCTTCTGGGGCAGATTTGTTGGAATAGCCACCCTCTGCACACCTGTGATAAGTGAGAGTGTCTAGAGAGTTGGGGTAATGGTGTCTTAACCAAGGCTGAGACCACTCTCTGATGTGGATGGCTGGACTGGTGTACATACTTCAGGCTCAGGGTGGGGGCTAAAGAAATCAATGATAGACCAGGGAAAACAGTGAAGATTCAGCCAAGGTTCAGCAGAGGCTGGTGCTTTTTCAGGAACGAGTTTGTGTCTGTTCTGAAAAATATTGGTTTATGGCAGCAGCTGCAGCTACCATCATGACACTACTTAGGGCCTGAGGCAGCATCTGCTCTAGACAACTTCCTTTATGGCAGGGGCAGAGCCTTCTGTACTGCTGCTGCACTGCACTGTGAGGCTACATGTGTCCTGAAGGCCCTGAGATATGGCAACAGCAGCTATTGTTGCACTGCTGCCGCTTTAAGGCCTGAGGCTGAGTCTCTTGTGAGGGAACTTGCTTTATGATAGGGGCTGCTGCTGATGAGAAGAAACATTTTAAGGCACAGCAGTGGTGCCCTGGTCTGTTTTTAGGAACCTTGTTTTATGGCAGCAGCATTGGTCATTGCATGAAGGTCAGCTGGGGATCACAGAGCACTCACACAGGAACCATGTGAGAATCGCATGGTGTTCACACCAGGATCACATGACTGTCAGGCTGTAGTCTTATTTCCTTGGATGTTTGGATCTAAAGAGGGTTTTCAGGATCTGGAAAAGATGGTCCTGGATGGTAGAAAATTTACCTCTGCAAGGGCCTGAGGAAGGATGTAAGCATTTTAAATAAATTCTAAGACAGATTTGCCTATTATCAGAGGCCTAGGTCAATCACTATGTAAGTTTTTTCTCTTAAGTGCAGTCAGTACTTTTTCTAATGCCATGTATTTTTACAGTATCAGCATAATCCTGAGGTGGACAAGGAGGCTTTGAGATCACTACCAGGATGGGTGGGCTTTATAGTACACCTGGATCTGCATTGCTGCTTTCGTATAAATGATATTAGTAAGACAAGGACCATTGTTTTCAGTTCTTCAAAGAATTGCATCTCATCCTCAGTGATAACATCAAGATCTGACCTGCCCATTCGACTACATCTTGAATTTGCTTCTTTATATCAAGGATCAGAATTCCAACTAAAGTGGAAATCAAAGAGTTACTATGCCTAAATGTAGAGTTGTGTGCCTTCAGAGTGTGGTATGTGGGATCCTTCCACAAAGGTTTCCACATGTTTTTCTCCTCTTGTAGCCCTTAGTTCCATTTTGGCCCAGTTAGTCTTAGGAAAGGAGCTCTCAAAATATAGCTCCTATATGGCACTAAATATCACCCTCCAGTTGTACCAGCTTCTAACCATTAGCGGAGGGTCTGGCCATTTGTGATCAGGCCATTCTGATCTTGATAAGGACTTGCTCCAGGGGCCCATCTGAAAAATTATATGACTACAATGTGATAAGGGTGGGTCGATGGTATAAATAGGTTATCATTTTCATTGTAAGTCTGGTTTCTGTACTTTCATCTTGTTAAGGAAGTGTATCATAGACTAGCCATAATACCTTCCAGTCTTGTTTTAAATTTGATCTTCCCATAGGCACCAATGTCACATTTGTTTTAGAGTAAGAACCCCTTAAAAATTCCATGCAATTATCTTCTTATTAGATATTAGGCCATGGCAACCACTGCATTCTCCTAGAAGTACTAAACCCTTTTGTTTCTCCAAAGGATTCTCAAAGGTATACTTCTGCTGAATGTGACTCAAAAGCAATAAACCTCTATAGCTTAGCAAGAAACAAAAAATGTCCCTAAAGAGGCTCAAACAGTACAGGCCCCAGGCTCCACAGTCACTCCCAAAGAGTGTTAAAAAATAAAAATTTAGACGAACCCCTGAGAGTTGGCAGCCTCAGTAGATAGGACATCAGCCACATGTATGGTGCAATCCACATTTCTGTCCAGGCAACTACCAATTCTCTGGCCTCTGACATGACAGTTGGCAGCCTGAAAACACATGAAATACGACTTGTGCCCTTCAGCAGGCAAAAAGCCAAAAGAGTAAATCCTCTTGCTATATCCATGCCAAGCTCCAAGCCACAAAATGGTAGAAATGGGAAAATAACTACTGTGAGGAAGAAGACAACAGAACATATGAAAATCTGAGAGTGACCAAAATATGAGGCCCAAGGAAGTACTGCCTCCAAGTGTTTGTATCTGCCAATCTAACTTTGGCAAAGAAAAGACAAGGGGAGGCCGTTGGTGCCCTCGTTTGACCAGATTCAGAGCAGAAATCTGGGAGACTAACCTGCTCTAAATTTGTACCTTTTGTTAGTTTCTTCCAACTTTTGTTAGCCGAAACCTCAACAAGAGCCTATAGTGACAGAAAGTAGAGCAGGTATTGCCTGGGGATGGAGGAGGTGTCTGAGGACCTGGAGGGGAGGACTATAATGAGGCTCAGGCGACTCTGGGGAATGCTGGCTGTGTTCACTGTCTTGCCCATTGCTATAGTTTCACAGGTATTTGAATATGTCAAAACTTATATTACTCAATTTAAATATCGGGAGCTCACTTTGGTCAATTCCACCTCAATAAAGCTGTTTTTATAAAGTAACTACAGATACAGGCCACATATGAATGAATCTCCCAAATATCGTGCTTAGGTAAAGAAGGCAGAAATAAAGAAGTATGCACTGTAAGATTCCATTTATATGAAATTCTAGAACAGGAAACAATCATCTATGCTAAGAAGTAAGAAGAGTAGAAAGAGAGGTAGGAGGGAGAGGATGTGGAGCATGTGAACAGGGATTGACTCAGAAGGGGCAGGAAGGGAAGACAATGTTCTTGATAGGAGTGTCAGTTACATGTATACATTCACTTCTCAAACTGTATAGGATGGAAAGTCTGGGTTGGTGTGATGCACTGAATGCTAATGTGTTTTGGGGTGAAATGCCCTGATATCAATAACTTACTTTAAAATGCACTTTAAAAAAAAATGAATCAATTCATGGATAAATAGAGGGTACCATGGATAAATGGAGTGATATGCAATAAAGAAACACAACCAAACGTGAATTCTAGAATGTAGGTGGTTATAAGGAGATTCATTCTATAATTCTTATTTCTGTATGTTTGAAATTGTTCATAATAACATGTTGGAGGAAACAAGAAACAAATACTGTCTGTGCATCTCTGTCCACATGTCTGTAAGTACATGCAAAGGGAATGGTCTATGTGGACATGCAGGAAGTTTTTAGCAGTAATTACTGCTGCGGAAAGGAGTTTGGGGGGACAAAAGGTGGAATTTTTGATTGTGCATGTTTTCATTTCTTGCAATGAGAATCTATGCATGTAACCACGTGTAACTTTTTAAGAGTAAACTTATCATGGGCACCTCCCACGAACGTACCATGCAGACATCAATGTCGCTCAGAACAAACCCAGGGCCTGCAGAACACAGCATTCACACCAAGATTCCCTGAGGGAGAGAGAGATCCAGAATGAGAGCCCAGTCCCATGTCCCTACAGGAAAAAAGGCCTTGGAGGGAAAGCTTTGTAGGCTTATCTCATATTTCCTGGTGCAACTCCTCCATGGGTAACTGAAGTTAGTATTAAACACCGGCATTCCTTCTCTGTTATTCACGTGGCAGGGGACATTCGGCCAGGTTCCCCAAGCTCTGGTCCACACATGCCATCCTCCACTTAGATCACTCTACCTGGATGTCCACACTGAGCTTTTCCTCCCTGCTCCCCACCACACATCCACTCTACCATGTCAGAAGGCTGAACCCCGCCGTCACTTCACTGAGTGACAAAGAGGGACCAGAGGCTGGGAAACTGAGTATTTTATGGTAGTTAAGGAAGATATCTCTGAAAAGTTGTTGAATTGAGCTTGGATATGAAAGATGATGAGCAAAAGCTGATCAGGTTAATAATAACATTGATTAATGGATGGATACAGGGATGAACGCATAGATAAATGTGGTAAATGCTACACTCCATGTTTGAGGCAGGGCGAAGCATTAGGCAACTTTGTATGACCTGCTGTGGGAAAATGTTACCAAACCAGAAAATCATCTATTTTGAAAGCCTCTGGTAGGGGCTTTAAAGCCCACTTCCTTGGCCCTGGGGTCCCTTGGTATTTTTTCTGAAAGTGTGAGTTGGGCTGCACTCAGCATTCCCTCTGCCACCCATCGCTTCTGGGAAATGCCAAGCAGAAAGGAACAGGTCACTCAGCAGCCATAACGAAGCTTCTATCTACTACGGACACGTTATGCAGATGCATGATGAAAATTCGCATATTAATATTTTTGCAAGTGAGCTATATATTTTGAGTTAATTTTCACAAAATAACTCATCAGTTCTCCTTTTTTTTTTTAAGGAAATCTTACCTGAAACCTCAAAAGACACAACAGAATTAGAATTAAATTCAGATTCATGTATGAAAGGTTGCAAATAATGGTCCTGAAGCATACAATGAAAACCGCTATCTTATAGTGTACTTTGTTAAAAATCCCAATGAAAACTGAGTTTTCCCCTTGAAGAAATATTTTCATTTAAACTTTATATTTTAATTTGCTTGGATTCGCTTCTGAGGTAATTTTTGAGTTCTCAAAAGTTAATACTTTCTTAAAGTTGTATCTACTTCAAATATAAAACCTTTTTTCTTAATGAGAATAGAAGTGATTTCTCAGTATAAAGTATCCAGATGAGGACTTTCCCAATGCCCACAGGGATGCATTGCTTCCAGGTGATGTCTCTCAAGGGAGCTGATTCATCTGCAAGTTTGGGCGGACTCTGTGCTCCTTTTGTACTGGATTAATTTCCTGTGGGTTTCTACATCATCCTTTCTGTGGCAACATCATCCTTTTCCTTCCACAATTCCCTTTGGAGTATGGCTTGTTACCAAACGCGTAGAAAATATCCCTGAATCTCCTCTTAAGAATTGTGCCGTGGTAGCATTTTCCCTTTTGATTCTTTAGATTTCTGATTCATGTTACATTCCTTTGTTCCTGATGTAAAATATCTTTTAATAACTTTTGCTGTTGCTGCTGTAAACACAGATGCAACTTCTGTAAGCTCTGTACCCAGAGAGAAAAAGGAACTTGATTCATGGGGTATGATTTGTTAATAAAAAATAATGGATAGATTAGAATAAGAAGAAGATGGAGGAGAAATATGGTCTCAGCTCTTGGCACAGAGTCCTAAAACCCTCGTGCTTTCTCGAGTGACAGGGGAGAGAGTTGCATCTGTTACTTTGAATACTACTGGCATTCAGCAAATTATTGCATGTACACATAACAGTATGGTACAAATGCTGATCCTTTCTGGTGTGACCTATGCATTTTAATTGATATGGTTGATGGTTCCTGCTGCTGTCCATACTTTTCAGTAGTTATAGCTTCATATTATGGTTTCCTATCGGATAAAGGACCTCTGCCTTTGATTATTTCACTAAAAACCCTTGTGGTTTTTCATGTCCACTTATTTTTCCAGAGCTTTTGAATTACAGTAGCAGGTTTTAATGATCGACATATAATTTTGACTTCTACTAAACCTGTGAAGCCCAGGAGTATTAATCATTTGCTATTCAGTGTGTGTCTCCTTCACTCAGGCTGTATTTATGCCCTCAGAGAGATTGAGCTTTCTCCACATTAAGTCTCTGCCTTTCCAGAGGTTTATTCCTGAGTTGGTACTGCTGGGATTAGGTCATTTTATACATTCATGTTGTCACCATTCTTACCACATATTCCTAACACCTACATCATGCACTCTTCCTGCCCCTGCTCTGCCTCACAGATGACTTCGCTCACATCTGCAAGTGCTGCTCAGGGACAGATCCAGGTGCATGCAACGGGAGAGGTCCCGTCGGGATGAGCACAACAAGGCAGCCTCAGGAGGAAGTGCCCAATGAGGATGTCTGCAGCCCAGCCCTCTGAAGTCACCCGGCCAGGCAGGAACGTTCTTCCACCATATGGTGCCTCCTGCCACTATCCTTCTGCTCTTTGCTCCCTGGAAATGCCCTCTGGTCTCCATGATCCCTCACTCCTGTTCCCAGCTTCTGTTGTGTTGTGGGCAATTTCTTTTTTTTTTTTACTTTATGACTTGATCTTTATATATTTTTTAAGTCGTCTGCTATTTCAGTGACAAGGGAAGGCAGGAAACAACAATGAACCCACAAGCCCTGGTTGTCTCTTATTGGGGGAGCCCTAAAAACAAAGAAGACCCTTCCCACACTGTTTCAGGGCATTCACTCACTTAAGGAGCTTACTTAGAGGAAAGCTGAGCACAAAGACCTCCTTCTTCCTCAGAAGACTGCTCAGCAGCATCCAGGGAAACGCGGAAGCTGAGCCACACTGTGGTCTCTTGCCCATGTCTCAGGACCACAGAGCTCAGACTCTAATGGGTTTTGGCTGTGGGATAACTCGCCTCTCCTTGCACAGGGAACAAGCCATACAGAGACCTGGTAAAGATGCTTTATCCTCCAGGCTGAGCTGCGAATTCCTGGGCCAATGAAGAACTAACTTTCCTACTATGATGCCCATTGTTTTTTTATCTGGCACCTTCTTGCAAGTCCACCCCTTGACTATGTGTGTTGAGCAGAGGTTTTCCTCTCCTTTGTCCCTCAAATCTTATCTCCAGAAGCTGCTTCTAAAAGATCCGTATTTAAAAATGGAGGGACCCTTGGTGAATCTGCATTGTGTCTTTTTGTAAAGGACAACTCCAAAGACATTTTAAGAACGCATGTGGGAAATAATTTAGGTTTGAAAAATAGTAATTGATATGAAATATAAAGATCATTTTCTCTTTTCTGTATGCAACATAAAACACATGGTTATATTTAGCTCCCAGAGCTGCACTGGGAATGGGGTGGTAGCATGGGCCAGTGCATACGCAGAAAGATTCTTTTTACCAGCGGCTCAACTAGCTAGGGATATAAGTGCTTTTTAAGGGAAGCATATAAACAAAGCATTGCTCTCACAGGTGCCAGTGCTGGTTTGAGCCTGAATACACCAGCAAACAAGGAAAGAACATGCCTTCCCTGGACCTTCTCTGCAGCTAAGTGGACTCAGCCGAGGTCTTGCAGTTCAGATTGTTTCCTCATGTGAAAACTCAGGAGAGTGAAAATAAGACTTTGGGTTTATAATGATTTCATTTAAAAAGTGTGTCCAAAGTGCTTGACACTCGATAAATGGTACTTATACCAGTATTGTAACCATCAGTGTTTACTTTTTGATTTTGATGTTTATGCCGTTCATCGCTCCTCCAGGGACCGGCAGTCCTAGTTGTAAGTGACCCCTCAGGGAGTCCGGGTGGCTTTGAGAATTTCAAAAAGTAAATATCAATAATTTGGGGCTCCCATTGGCCAAAGTTGGAAGGATTTGGGAAAAAATGTAAACAATGACAATATTAGTTGATCATCCATATTGTGGCATATCTCTGAGTCCAAACTGATATTAAAAAAAATTCAAATAAATAGATAATTGTGAGCAATGAAATGGTGTTTTCCTACAGAAAAAAATATTAATAAATGGAGAAAAATGAGGGAAATAGAACATCACTACTAGGCACACAACACTATAGTGATTGTTTCCAGCCACTGGGCAAAATCTGAGGAGAACCAGAATAGCATAGCCTCAAAGCTTCACCCCCAAGGTCTTTACTAATTACGCCGGGGGAGGAGGTGGTAAGAAATGGTCAGTCTGGATGCACATCAGAGCTTCTCAAATACATTCTCTGCACCCGCTTCCCACCTCGCTTTTTCTCTTTTAGAGTTTGGCTATCCTAATAACTTCAGGGTAATTCTGATTTACATCACACGAAAATCCTTGAAACAAAAAATTATGAAAGCCAAAGGCTTGAAATCGGGGTGGAAAAAAATTATAAATTGAATCCATGCAGGTGAACATTTATTTGCACAAACATCTGCATTCCTACCTTCCCTCTGACTCAAGGCCATGGCACTGACCATGGCCCCCGGGAAGTGTTGTGATCTAGGGCCTCACTCTGTCGGCAAACTGGTTGACTGGAGTCCAAGAAGTCGAAGAGGTTACATCTACATGATAAAGACTGAGACAGACACCTGACTCTACTTACTTCCTGAGAGAAGTTGGGAGAAGAGGTAAATGAGGGGTAAAGAGAGTGAAATAATTCAAGACGTTCCATGGATGTCATCTCCGTTTTGTATTCTCTTGAAAGGCCATCATGAGGACTAGAGATGTTTTTCTCTTGTTTGGATGCAGGCTGATGTTTCTCTGCATGACTGCAAGACCAAAGGTCCTGGATCCACACAGGTGTCAGCGTTTGAAGTCTTGGTGAGACAGGGTGCCCTTCTACATCTCTTCCAGCATACCCCCTCCTCATCAACAGGGCTTATAATGACAACTTTAATCTCTATCCCTCTGATGGGAGAAAAGGATCTTGTTTTAATTCACATTTATATGATGGCTTATTTTTTTCAGCAGAAAGTTCTCTCCTCAGGATGAGTGACCTTTTGCATTTCATCATTCGTGACACATCTGCCTAGTACTTTGTCCATATAGTTGTCTGGTGAGGTGTTTGTCTATTAATGCTCTTTACTCATTAAGAGTCTTAAACATTTAATGTAAATGTTGAATATATGTTCCCATGCCATCATTAATGTTTTCTTGTTCCCCAAAAGTGATATTCTGGTTGGTCTCAAGAAACAAATTGCAAATGGAAGGATGAAGGAACATATGCAAGGAAACTCCAGAGGACAACTTAAGAGATGGAAAAATTGATAAAATAACATGATAAATTAGGACACCTTAGGAATTCAGTAAAACTGGAATATACAGAGTGGGGCAGAAGCTTGGTAGAAATAAAGAGAGAGAAAGGATATGAGAGGAGACATGGGAGAAAGGAAGCTAAGACAAGACAAGTCAATCAATTATGAGCTTCAGCTAAGGAAGGAAATCTTAATATTAAGGGATGGGTAGAGTGTTTACACACACATACACACACACACACACACACACACACAGGTACACAGACGCACACGCTATACAAATACAGCACATAACCTTTGTCCATAGGAATTGCCTCTGATAATACTGATTTTTAATACTAAACAATTCTGTTTATAAACATAATAGTACAATTTTATCAAATTTAAACCACTCATTCAACATACTTGAATATGTTTGATCTGCTACGATATTAAAACTCCAATTATTTTTGACGAGAGAGAATAATGGAGAAGAAAAGCAATCATAATTGTTCGATTTATCTATAATACCCACTCTTCACTTGGGTGGAGGGTATGTCATCAAGGAGTTGGGAATGATTTGTAAAGGTATGTAGTTTAATAATAGCTATAATTATAAAAAGATTAATAAATTAGTACTTCAAACTCTAATCTAGTTCAAAATTAGAAGATATCAGAAAATAGACTGTGTTCTTCATTTCTATTTAAGACATATTTTTCTCAACCATACTGCTTTTCAGGAATCGTAAATAAAATCAAATTCTAACATAGTACACATAAGTTACATGAAACTGAACACGAATGAATGTGACCAGGAACGTTGATTTCCTTTTTAAAAATATATTTAAAGATGGTTCTAAACAATGAAAATATGTTAACATTTCTCAATTCTGGGCCATAGGAACACAGGCATATTATTTTGTTCCCTATTCTTTTCTGTATGAGTGGGAAAACTGGAGTCATTAAAAGACTGTTTCCTATGCAGGAAAATAGTACGATTCAACAAAGTAGAAGGGAATGCAAAACAAAAAGTCACAACAAATTAAACATAAACCCTAAGTGCTTTCAGGAATTTCTTCCAGCAGACCTGCAGTCACGTCAGAGGGCACTGACAGAAAACATCACGGCGCTGGAGTAATTGAGCAGCTCTCCGGAAAACATTAAAAAGCCCAGCACCCATCAGGAAAAGAGGACAGTCTCTTAATTGTCACAGGGCAAGCGCCCAGTGACACGAAGGGGCGAGAATGGGAGCTGGGGGGTGGCGGGGGAGTTGAGCAGAGCCACCTCTCTCCAGGTGTCTTAGCAGGGGCGGTCAGGGGCGGAAGTGGTCTGGATCGGACCTGTAAAGCGAGAGGTGCTTCCGAAGGCCTTCCGTTGGCATCACAGGACTGCGCAGACCGGGAGGGAACAAACAGCCTGTTGCCATAAAGCAGGTTTTGTGAAAGGCGGGTGATTCCTGGTGCGGCCTCCTGTCCAACAAGCACCTGCGGAAGGGAGGCCGTGTGGAGGAGCTGGGGGTGAGGGGAGAACACTGCGGGGGACAGAGGGCGGGCCTGTACCCCCCGCCTCCTGTCCCTGGTTCTCCAGTTTGTGTCTCTGCAGAAGCCTCTGCCACGCTGCGCACGTGCGACCCAACCTGCACACTGCGCCTGCGCAGCGTCTTCCTTATTTTTTGGACTACCTGGTATAAAGCGCACGGTCTACCCATGTTCTTCGCCAGCGAAAGGCCCACCCCTACAGCTCTCAGACCGTCATCGTACCCTCCCCCTCTCGGAGTCTCCCAGTCAGTGCTTCCGGGCCATGTCTCCCCTGCTCTCCGCTCCCTCAAGTCTCCTGGCAGTCCTGTGTGGCCGTCCTGCACTCCAGTGTGCGCGTGTTGGGGGCCCCTCTTCGCCTCGTCCTCAACCGTCTAATTGATGCTAGTGTGTGGTGTCAGGCTCTCAGCTGTGCGTGCGTGTGCACAGGACCCGCAGCCGCGTCCTCTGCCAAGCAGGGCTCCAAGAACTTGTGGCTGTGCCGGATCCGGGTCTCTGCACCTGGATTTGGGCTTCTAAGGGCAAATCACCGTCCACGGGGATACAGGTACTTGTAGTGTCTCATTTTTAATGTGAAGTTTTTCCTCTAACAACCACATCATAAGAATTATATCGTGCTAAATAATTACTAATACTCTTCCTTGTACATACTTAAGAATGTGGCCACTTGGATGTGTACTAGTGGCCTCGGTGTCACTGGCCATTTTAGGTCCATTTGGGTTCTAAAGGCCCTAGGCGAATAGAGGTAACTGCCTTCTGGTTGGTCACACTGTTTTGTTTTTGTGGCTGGTCATTACTTGGCAGTTATCTGAGACATCAGGGGTTCTAGTGCCCAGCCAGGTGTCTAGCAGTGTCCAGCCTGGAATCTGCAAGGTAGGGTGGGGTGCACCATAGAGCAGGAGGCCTATGGGTCCAAGGAAGAGTTTGTGGTGAGGAGCCCCAGGGAAAATAATCCCAGGAAAAGGACTGAGACCCCCGTAGAACCAGGAGTGGATGACCCTGAAATGACTGGGAGAGTTCTCTGATGAGATTAGCACCAGAAGACACTTTAGGGGTCATTTCCACTTTGAGATGTGGAAACAGGCCCTGGCCATCAACCACCAGGGTCTAGGGCAGGATGATTTCTCCACGGAGTAAGCTGGGGTGCGTGGCACGTCTCAGCTCCCCTTGCTCCCCTCTCATCCCTGAGAGCTTGCCCTCCATAAGACAGTATCCCTTCCATGGCCCAGGAGATGCTTGCTGGTCACAGTCCAGAGCATGGGTATCAGAGGCCAGGTTAGAGAAAGGAGAATGCATACCAGCGAGGGCAGTACAGAGGAGGTCATGTCAAGCTCCTGGATGCAATATGAATTGGCACGATAACAGGGAGAGAAGGAACACCAGGAACACCGTCACCAAAGCAGCTCCCTGCAGTCTGAGGCTTAGAGGTCACAGTGCTGCCTCCTTTCCTCTTTGGGTGAGAGGTGGGCTGGGTAGGGTTCCAGTGACCTTTTCTGTTCATGCTCTGCGCACCTTGTAGGTGCCTCTTAGTTCCCACCTATAACTCCGCACTCCCCCTGAGACACCTGAGCTTGCAACTAGCTGTGTTTCATGAGATATGGGGCCATGTTATGGGGTGAGGGCATGTGGGAGGTGTGGCCTGTCATAATCGCTGCCTATCATAATCGCCGATAGGCAGGAGTGAGATATTCCTGGAAGACAATTGAAACAAAGGCCCAGTGTTTGACATGAGAATGTGCAGGCTGGGCCCAGGCTGAAATGGAGGCTGGGAGGGAGGGCCTCCAGGAGGAAGAGGTGAGTACCTTGAATTCCTAAGTTGAGGAGGAGGAAAGGGGCCTTAGGCCTGGCAGGACAGTGGGAACGAGCCAGTGAAAGCAGGGTCCCCATGGACACATTTGAATATGTCTTGCATTATAGGTGATGGTACAGTTAGACCATGTTAGATATGTACCAGTTCCAGAGTGTTACCTGGTATTTGTATTCTCATTAGGTTCTAGATGGTATTTTGGCTCGATCTTTCTCTTTCTGTTAAAAATGGAATACAGTATGGTTCAGTTCTGGGGAATCAAGATTTTACTCAGATTTTATTGGCTAATTAGAATTATTTACAATTCCAGAATATTTAACAATGCCACTGTGCAGATATCACTGGGGCAAGTGGAGAATGAAATCGAGTGCATGTGGCACTAACGTGATCTGTCTCTCACTGGTAACTGTAATAGAGTTAAGTCACATAACCCAGGTAATGGAACGGCCTCCACAGCTTCTTCTAGAGACCTTGTTCAAGTTTGGGGAGCTCAGAGGCTTCTGAGTTCAAGGGATTTGTGACAGATGTAATTGAAACAGCTCACAAATCCTTCAGTATGGCCTTTTCAAGGTCTGTCATCACTAGCGGCCACCTGAGATGTCTTGGCTTGGTCTCAAGTTCCTTCATCATCAGCACACATTTTCTGCTGGCTTATCTAAATTATTTGTGCATAAAATATTTTACCTTCCCAAGAAGTCCTGTTTATACTCACATTTCTCTATAGATAACTCCCATCTATATTCCCAGTTTTTTTTTGTTTATCTCAACTTGAGTAATTCCTGAAATTATGGTCGAAGGGGCACAAGAAATGTCCTTCACCTGGATGCGTGTCCTGAGTTCCTTCTGATGCGCTCCCCTGAAGTGACAGTGGAAACTTGTATATTTTCGAGTGACATTTTTTTTTAATTTTAATTAGTTTCAAGTATACAGTACATTGTTTAGACGTCTGTATAGTAAAATGATCCCCCCAATTGCTCCCTCCCTCTCCTGACCCTCCACCTAGCCAATGTATTAATGCTAATTGCATTCCCTATGCCGTGCTCCCCATCCCTGTGACCATCCATTAGCTACTAATTTGTACTTCTTTAATGCTTCACCCCATTCTCCCAGCCCCCCAAGCCCTTCTACCCTCTCTCCATCACCAAATTGTCCACTATATTTGTGAGTCTGTTTTTGATTAGTTTGTTCTTTTTACTCCTTAAATTCCACATATAAGTGAAATCATATAGTGTTTATCTTTCTCTGTCTGACTTAAATACCTTCTAGGTTCATGAAAGCAATATCTTTTTCCTTTACCTTCCTTTTCATATGCAGGATTCTTGTTTTCTTATCCTTTCAGTCACTCTATCTTTTGGTTGGAGCATTCAATTCTTTTCCATTTCAGGTACTTATTAATAGGAATGTAGTTGTTACCATTCTTTATTCCTGTTTTTGATACATGTTTTTTCTTCTTAAAAAAGTCCCTCCAACATTTCCTATAATTCTGGCTTGGTAATGATAAATTCCTTTAGCTTATTTTTGTTTGGGAAGCTCTTTATCTGTCCTTCAACTCTAAATGATAGCTTCGCTGGATAAATTATTCTTAGTTGTAGATCCTGGGTCTTCATCCTGTTGAATATTTTTTGCCAAGCCCATCTGCCCTGCATAGTTTCTTTTGAGAAATTAGCTGCCAGTCTTATGGATGTTCCCTTTTATGTAATTATTTGTTTTTCTCTTGCTGCTTTTAATGTTCTTTCTTTGTATTTAACCTTTGGCATTTTAATTATGATGTGTCTAGATGTAGGCCTGTTTGGATCTCTGATTTTTGGAATTCTCTGAGCTTCCTGGGATTTTATGTCCATTTCCTTCACCAGGTTAGGGAAGTTTTCCATCATTATTTCTTCAAATAGCTGTTCAACATCTTGATTCTCTTCAGTTACTCCAATCAGATGGATATTTGGAGCCTTAATAGTGTCCCATATCCTCCTTAAATTATTTTTATAGTCTTGACATCTTTTTTCTTGCCATTCTGATTGAGTGTCCTGACTGGCTTTCTTGTCCTCTAGATAGGGCATGTGAGCCTCTTCTTTATTCGTTTTATTTATTCCTTTGTTTATTCCATTTACTATACTTCTCATCTCAGATAATGTGTTCTCCGTTTCAGACTGGTTCCCTTTTATAATTTCCAGTTCCATTTTTATGTTTTTTATCTCTTTGTTGAAGTTCTCACTGAATTCATCTACACATCCCAAAAATTCATTGAGCATCTTTATAACCAGTGTTTTGAACACTGCATCTGTTAGATTACTTTACTCCATTACATCTGGATCTCTGTCCTGTTCTCTCATATGGTTTCTGCTTCCTTATCTTCCCATTTTGGCTGCCTTTCTCTGTCTTTTTCTAGTAATAAGTACTAAGCAAGGCTCCTAAGTCTCCTGGTCTTATTAGTGTGGATTTGTGGTATCCGATGGCACAGTCCTGAGAGAGGTTTAGCTGCAGGCCTCTACCCGTCCAGGGCCACCTGTTAAGATTCAGCAAGTAACCCACAGATGTTGTGCTTATAGTTGCCTCAAAAGGCCACACCAGAAAGCAAGGCCAGCTGCCTCCACCAGTGTGAGTCTCAGCAAGGAACTGAGGATACACCTAGATGTGGCTTGGGTAAAGCTCGAGTTGGGGTAGGCAAGGTTTCAGAGAATCCTCTGAGCAGAGCGACCTTTGTTATTCAGTTAGATGACATCACAGCTATGGCGGAGCTGTGTCTGGTGCACTGGTGGCAGGGGGGTGTCAACAGGGAACAATGGATACCGCCAGCACTTCTATACCAACGAGTCTTACCTTGGCCCTCATTCCAATAATGTCTCCCTGTAAGTCCCTGGTGCCCCCTGCACACAACCGAATCGGCACTGGTGCTCAGAGCGAGCAGGTCCATCACTGCAAAAATATGCTTGCGAATACAGCCCCTTTCAGAGGCATCTGCCACTGCCGCTGCCACAGCCTCTGTCTCAGCCACTCAGGACTGGGCAGCCCCATGTCCTCACTCCGTCCTACCTTCTGCCATTGCAGGATGATTTCTTAGATTTCTCCATAGTTGTATGGCTTGTTCATCTAGATCCCAGGCGATTTTTCCTTGCCGCTGCTCCTTGTTTCCATCACAACTTTGATTTGGTCACCAGAGCAATGAACAGAGCCTCTATCATCTACACCATTTTTCCCCCCTCAAATGACATTTTTTAGGAAATAATTTCTTAAGTCAGTAGTTTTCTGGCTGGCATTTCAAACCAATATTTATAACACTGCCTGAGATCACTGTGATACATAAATTTCACAAAGAAAAGCTGTTGTAGAGTACTACATTATAAGAGAAATAGAGAAGAGACTAACACATGAGGAGAGTGGCCCAGGACAGAGAGCCACTGAAAACAAGACAGAAGTGAACACAGGGCAACAGCACAGCACTGCTGGTCCCTCCCGTGAAGAGAGAACTCAGCCAAGGTGGCCACATCCCACAGGGATAAGAGCAGGGGAGCTGGTCTGTAGGTGGCCTTTAAGTTACAACTGTGTGACTTTCACATGCACGGGCCTGTTCCTCATCCTGTGCTTTTGTGACACTGTAACATGTGCTTAGTGCCCTGCAGGTCCCTCTGCCTCTCCCTCCCTCTTCTTCACCTATCAGGTGGCTACTTTGATGTTGTGAAGCTGAGGAGATACACCTTTTGTTCTGTAACCACAATGCAATTTCCCTTGTTCTCTGTTGTCTGTGTGAGGAGTGTGTTTAGGGGCCAGGATAGCATCTCCTCCCTGCAGGAGCATACTCTGAGCTAGTAGAAAGGAACCCATCCCAGTGTTCAGACCACATACTCTTTTCCTTATATGCCATTTTTACTTAAAACCATGCCACAATTCATTTCTTAATATTTATACTAATACCTTTTATTTCTCAAAATTTATTATTGCAGATCTTTTTGATAACAGTGTCAGGAGCCCTCCTGTATGCTCAAACATATCCAGCTCTTATGTCATAGGAGCATCTGTTGTTTCTTTTTCTGGAAAACTCCTTCCAGTACCCCTCCACTTTCTTGCTGCTTTCTGGATGGGCCCTCCAGTCTGTCTGCAGTGTTGTCTTCATGAAATAATTAAAGAAAAAATAAATATTACTTGAGAAAGTATAGGACACGCCACTTGGGACCTCTCTTTCTGAAGCTGTAAACATGATGGCTGTCCCATTATAGGATTGTTATAAAAGATGGGCCAGCTTATAAATTTCAACAAAACCTAAAATGTCATCGATGAGCATAGTTAGCTTAATGGTTCATAAACCACCTGCTTGATTATTGTGACACAAAAGGTCTAGACAGATTGCCAGGCCTTTTTCCAGCAGACATTTGTCTGAGAACATGGATTTTCTCAGTAGCCTTTTGTTCCTTTTTCCTTCGTTTCCCACTGCCAGTGTGATGGAACACTCTGTACTTGCCTTCTATACGGCACATGTTTGTCTGGGGCAGGGGCAGTGTGGCTGCGTTGTTGGGAACCTAGTGCTAGTGCTCTGGCTGGTCCAAGGCTTCCCTCACACATGTGCTCTGGGCTCAGCTCCCCCCACACCAATCTCAGGGCCTCATGGAAGGTGACACGCCCTCTTGGAGGGCACAGGAGTAATGGCACCTGGGAATTAACAGCAGCAGGTGAGCATGGGCTGTGCAATGCTTTAAACACAGAGCAGTGGTTAAGAGAATGAGCATAGGATTGAACAGACTGTTGTGCTCCTGTTAGCTGACCTTTTATCTCAAAAGCTGGAATGATAAGAGCCACGTCAGAATCCACCAGAAGGTACAACCTAATAAAACCCCAAGCAGTAAGAGCCTCCATAATCCTGGCCCCTGTGTAGATGGCAGCTACATGTCCCATCTTTTAGACTTCTCTGAAGACTTCTGCCCACCCAATTATGTTTTTGTTCACATTTCAGTGTGACAAGCAGCCCAAGAGGTCTCTGAGAAGATGACATGGTCCAGGAGATCTTTTCTGGTAAGCACAGCTCAAGGCTTACCAGACTGGAACAGATGAGCAGCCAGGTGTTGAGCCAGGTTACTCAATTGATTTTTCTACAAGTCACAAGATCAGATAGGTGAGACTTAAAGACAACTGGCCTGTGGAGGGACACAGTGCGTGTGGGGGTGGGGGAGGTGGGAGGAGGACAATTGGGTGATATTGTGTCAGAACCAGAGACAGGCACATTGGATTTCCCTGAATAGCAAACCCGCAAGGTCAGAGTCATCAGCAGTTTCTTTGAAGCAGCAGTCTGAAGACTAAGAGACAACATGACATTTGGGACATGATAGGATGCTGGTAGTGTAGTATATAGGTAGAGAAGTCATTGCACAAAGTTTTCAAAAGTCATGTCTGAAACCACCAGGTTTTCAGTGGTGGAAACACTAAAAGTCGATTATTGAATGCTGGTTATAAAAATCACAGGGACGTATTTGCATAGAGCCTCTGGACAAGATGTCAAGGTAAGTAAACACTGGTTGCTTCTTCCTATGACCATGTTAAATTTACAACTAAAATATAGAATAGTCAGGCTGGGAAAACACTGGAAGACTATCTGACCATAACTCCTATAAAGAAGATATAAAGAAGAGGCCACATGGAGGCTGGAAGGAAAGAAAAAGATGAGAAATTGGATGGCCCTACATCTGTTTGCAGTGGGTGAGCATGGGGAGGGGTATCTCATCTGCAGAGGTCCCCCTCGAGGAGTTAGCAGCTCTACTCCACACCCCAACACTTCAGTGCACTGTTCCAGTGCCAGGAAGAGGAGTCCCCACAAAATCTGGCTGTGAAAATCAGGATTCCATCCATCCAAGTGAAATGGAAAGAAGCTAGATATTCAGGCGGCCCCTTAAAGGGCCCACACACAGCATTGCTGTCTCTCAATCACTCACCCTGGGTTCCTGTGGAGGGTTCTTGGGAGGTGCCAGAGACGTACAGGGAAAGACTAAGTTGTGTAGCTATAGGACAAAGGCTGGAGGGACAGCCACCTTTCATTGTCCCTTTGCTGAGCTATCCTGTGCAGTCACCACAGTGGGCTCAATCTTGCCTTTGTTGAGCCCCCTCTGCACCTGACCAAATCTGAATCTGCATTAGTCAGGGCTGATCCACTCGCTGCATCCCTGAGACTCTGAGACTTCATCCCACCCAAATCACAATTGGACTGTTGTAACTCCTTCTTAGTTTGAACCAGATTCTCTTACCCATTTTTAAGATCTCAGAGACATCTTGAGATGCATTGTAATATTTTACTGGCGGGAAGCTTCATTTGAATAAACCAGTCTGCCATTTCTAGAATCAGAATATTTCAGAGTAACTTTATCAAGGTTTGTAATAAATTTAATTGAAATTGTAATGGAATGCCCTGAATTTGGTAGATGAATTTGAGGGGGCCCTGGAGAGGTCTTTTATATCCTTTAAAATTAGAGTGTTTGAATTTTCTCTGTAGGGGTCTTTTATATACTGGTTAAGTTAATTTATACATGATTTTAAAATATATACATATATATTTGCCATTGTGTATGATATCTTATTTAATTTAATTTTGTGATGTTTGTGCTAGTGTGAACAAGTAATTAATTTACATATTACAAAACTATGTGTTTGTACATTTCAAAAAATTTACATTAGAAAAAGTAGAGTCCTATACCCAGGTTGCTTCAAATATCTGCAAATATTTTCTAATAGGTACATCCACACGTTACATACTTATGATCCATTTATGGAACATCTGGAAAAGGTAAAACTGTGGGGACAGAGAACAGATACATAGTTTCCTGGGTGGGGTGAAACAACGGTTTAGCTAAAAGGGAAAAGTACAAGGGACATTTTTGGTGGGAGTAAGAACTGTCTTGTATCTCGGCTGTGGTGTTGGTTATAGAGCTGTATACATTTGTCAATATGCACAGATCTGTACATAAAAAGTAATGAATTTTATTTGATTAAAGAAAAATATAAAGATCTCACAACTGAATAAATTTAACTAATGCTGAACTTAATATCAAAAAAGTTTTCCAATAATGGAATTGTGTATGACTGTTCAATTAAACATAAATGAATTAAAATGAAAGAAAATTAAACGTTCAGTTTCCCAGTGATAGTAGCCACATTTCAAGAGCTCACAGACACAAGTGGCTAGTGTCATAGATAGCTTTGGAGAGAGATGTGTTAAATTATTCATGCAGTTCTTACTTTCTGTAGTTCTATTAGTTTCTGAGAAAGTGTGATAGCATTATTGATTTATTATTTCTCATATAAATTCTTTCCATTGTGGCTTTCTGTAACTAAAGAGTCTAACTTCTGGGGCATATATGTATGTGCGACGCATTTTTTCTATTAGGAGAAATGTATATGTCACCTTGTTAGAGAGTCAGTTTCTGCTCTCTAGTGTTGTACTGTGTTGCATACCTAGTCACAGAATATAAGAGTGCATCTCACCATAACCTTACCAAAGAGTGTGTAGTTTGATTTTTATGATTTTATTACCTCTGAAGGCTGAGAGACTATATCTCAGTATAGTTTTAATTTGAACATCTCTTAATATAAGCTATGTTCAGCTTTCTTCATAGATGTAAATGGCATATTCCTTTTTTTCTGTATGATCAATCACATTTTGTCCAATTCTCTATTGGATTGTTGGTTTTTTTTCTTTTTTCAATATTTAGAAGTTCTCCATTGTTAAGCATAGTAATCCATTGTATTATAAGTTGGAAATATTTTCTCATTCATCCTTTTACTTTGTGGTGTTTTTATCATGCAATTTGTACTTTTTATATAAAGCCTCTTCCTTCAGTGCTTTTGGATTTTGCATGTTGGTTAGAAAATCAGACTTGTTTCCAGCTGGGAGTCATTCTATGAGAAAACCTCTGTGGACTGTGTGCCTGAGATGATTTTTTCTTACCCTCTCATATTTGAATGAAAAATTGGTTAGGTATGGACATCTAGGTTCAAGATTCTTTTACTTCAGTACATCAAAATCTCTTTTACTTGCTTTATATATCACTCGGTGTTGCCATCAAAAGTTCTGATGTCAGTCCGGTTCCTGTTCAGTAGGAGGTGAACTGCTCTTTTTGTTTGGAATCTTTTAGGATTGTCTCCTTGTCTTTGAGCTGCTTAAATGTTCCTATACTGTATCTAAGTAAGGTGTTTTTCCCCATGTCTCCTCTGCGGCTCCCCGTGACTTCAATTCCCGACCATCCATCCTGCTTGATTCTGGGAAGTTTATCTTTCTATTTGTCCTGAGGATTTGTTCTGCTCCTTCTTCTTTTCCTTTCTTGAATCTGTTATCATCTAGATATCAACGCTTCTCTATCTCTGTTCTAATCTCTTTCTATTATTTTTAGTATTTTTTAACTTATTACTTTTTCCTGTTTTGTTCTGAGACAGGTTCTTCCTCTGCTATTCCAGAGGACCAGTTGTCTCTTCAGTTCTATCTCTACTAGTGCTTCCTCTATCTACTGCGATCTTTCTCCACTATTATGTTTTTAATACCTAATATTTTCACTTATTTAAAAAAATATTTTTGTTCTCATTTCCTGTTGCAAAAATAGTATCTTATTTCATTAAGCATACTCTTTGTGTTTAAAGGCTTTGTGTATCCCTCTAACACTTCTGCTTCAGATGATGTATGTTGCCCATCTCACTCTCTCTCTGGTCTATGCTGCTATCTTTTTTTTGAGACGGCTGTACTCTTTGGCTGTCTAGTTATTCAGAGGGCATCTGGCACTAAACTGGCAGTTTGCATTAGAGTAGGACTGGCTCACATATTGTGCGAGCCTGGTGATGAAGGAGTATGGACTCAAGAAGGAACTCCTGGGTCCCACAGAGCCATCACTCCTGAATGTTTGTTTTCTGCCACCCACCAAGCACCTCCTCAGTTAGGATTCTCCCTTCACATACTTATTTTTAAAGGTAGCACCAAGAAGAAGCAGTTACCATAGGTTGTATTCCTCTAATCCTGGGTACTGGAGGGGAAGGGTAGGGGAGTGATACCCCGTGACCCTTGTTGAGTGTGCACATTTGTTCATCAGTGTTTCTTCTAGCAATGAGGTTTTATTGTGGTAGAATATACATAATAGAATATTGATCGTTTCTGTCATTTTTAGATGTAGAATTCAGTGACATTAAGATAGTCACAGTGTTGTGTTACCCTCACTACTATACCACAGACTTTTACATCATGCCCAACATAAACTCTCTGCTCATTAATACTAACTCCCCCTCTCCCCTCCCCCAGCTCCTGATGACCTTTATCTCACTTTCTGCCTCTGTGAGTTTGTCTACTCTAGGTACCTGATGTATGGGGAACCACATAGTGTTTGTCCTTCCTTGTCTGGTGTATGCATAATGCTTTCAAGTTCCATGCATGTTGTAGTGTATATCAAAGTGTATCTTATTGTGACAGTGTGCAAAATACACATATATATCAAATCATTATGTTAAAATAATACAATGTTTTGTGCCAGTTATATTTCAATAAAACTGGAAAGGCAGCAGTACACCGAGTCTTGGACACTTTCCTTCCTCCTCAAACAATATGAGCTTCAGCACCCACTCCAGCTTCTCCAGCTGCTGGATTCTGGGCTCTGTGCAGTCACCTAGGCACTGAATCTGGCCAGCCAACAGTGCAGACAGTGTGTAGGCAGGCGTGAGAGGCTTGGTTCCCAGATCTTTGTGTCATATGCCACCAGTGTCTGGGGTGGCTGTGGATCCAGAGTCTTGGCTGCGGTGACGGCCCCTGGTCTGTGCACATAGGCAAGATCTGGCCAAGGAGGAGACTGTACAGTGCCTGAATGACTGCCTGCCCCACCTGGAGAGGGCGAGGAGGCTGAAGGTTCACAATTGCAACCTGGAGAACAAAATCTGGGAACACCTGGAGAAGAACACCCCATGTCAGAAACTGGGGACATTATGTCAAGACCTTCAAAGACCTGAGGGCTCAGATCTTGGCAAATTCTTTCATCATCTTGCAGATTGACAGTGTCCATTTTGCTGCTGATAACTTCAGAATCAAGTGTGAGACAGAGCTGGCCATGTGCCTTCAGTGAGCTCTAAAAGGTCATTGATGACACCTGTATTATTCATGTGCCTCTGGAGATGGAGATCTTGGCTCTCAAGGAGGAGCTGCTCTTCCTGAAGAACCATGAGCAGGAAGTAAATGGCCTATGGGAAGAGACTGCATTTCTGGGTTGACTGTGGAGTTGGATGCCCTCTAACCTCAGAACCTCAGCAAGATCATGGCAGACATTTAGACCCAGTATGAGGACCTGGCTCAGAAGAAACGAGAGAAACTAGACGAATACTTGTCCCAGCAGATTGAGGAGAGCAGCACAGGAGTCATGTCACAGCTACTGAGATGACACTCAATGGACTAAGACATACAGTCCAGTCCTTGGAGTTCAACCTGGACCTGCTGAAAAATCTGAAGGCCAGCTTGGAGGTGGAGGCACACTATGCCATGCAGGTTGGACAGTTCCACAGAATCCTTCACACCTGGTATCAGAGCTGGCCCAGACCCAGGCAGAGAGGCAGTGCCAGACCCGGGAGTGTGAGACCAGCTGAACATTAAGTTCAAGCTGGATGCTGAGGTTACCACCTATCACCATCTGTGGGAAGAAGGAGAGGTCTTCCTTTTTGGTGACACCCTGGACTGCACTGCATGCAGTCTATCTAGATGACCACCACCTGCAGGATTGTGGATAGCAAAATGTCATCTCAGCTCAATGACAAGGAGTTCTGAAGCATTAAGGCAGCAAAAGTGTGACACCCTTCGTGGGGCAGGACAACAATAAAAAGGTCAAAGAACATAGAATATCAAAAAATCTCAAAAACATTGTATTTGTTTTCATGATGGAATGGTATTTTTTAATTGATTTTTAATTGACTTTCATCTCTGTCATGTTTTCCACTGCCCCTACATCCATGACCAGCCACACCCATGGCCCAGGTGGCTTCCACCGGTGGTTGCTAATGTTGATCTCACAAGTTCTCAGGAGGAAGTCAAGTCCTAAGGAAAAGGCGGAGTTTGTGGTGTCATCCTCGGGTGATGGCGTAAAAAGCTCTCCTCTGACCTTCCCTCTTTGAGCAACTTCTGGCTTACTTTTGTTTTTATATTTTTAAAGCATCCTCAGGCATTAATTTGTAGGGGTCCATTTCTGGAATTCATGTTTCCTTCCTCATTCTACGAGCCTACAGCCTCTGTTGCTTTGCCAGTTTATCAGGAAACAGGGCCATTCTGGCCTTTGGATTTTAAAAAATATTTAAAATTCAAATTTTACTTACTTATTTTTTGTTCTATTTTACTGAGATATAATTGACAGACAAAAATTTCTAAATTTAAAGTATATAGCATAATGACCTGACTTAAATCTATTGCAAACAATTAACATAATAAATTTATTTAATGTCCATCATCTCATAAAGATACAAGAAACAATGAAAATCATCTTTTTCTTGCCATGAGAACTTTTAGAATCTACTCTCAGCAACTCTCAAGTATACCAAACAGCAGTGTCAACTAGTCATCCTGTTGCACATTACATCCTCAGTGGATTTTGAATTATGGTTTGGAAAACCTCCCTTTTACCTGGCGGACACTTTAAAAAACAGCATAGAAAGGTATTATCTTACAGTCCTGCAAGTCAGAAGTTCACCACTGGTGTCACCAGGCTAACATCAATGGTCAGCAGGGTTGCATCCCTTTCTGTCCACTGTAGGGCAGAATTTCCTTGCTCAGTCAGGTGTCAGAATTCAGTTCTTTGGATTGCAGGACTGAATCCCCAGTCTCCTTGCTTGCAGATAGCTGAGGCTGCCCTTACCTCCTGGAAGCCTCTCACTGGTCTCTGACCCCAACATGGCACCCAGTTTCTCAGAACCAGCAATGCAAGATATTGAGTACACAATAGTAGCACAAATAGAAATTAGGAAGAACTGAAAAAGTCATTACTTTACCTGCCTTTATAATCTAATAGGAGAAATAGATTGTTAAAAATTTTAATTAGAATTAGAAATATGCCATGAAGAAAAAGACCAGGATGGTCTGGGATAATAAAAGGAACATAACTTATCAAGGAGTAATGGAAGGCTTCTTTGAGGAAGTGGCATGTAAATCGAGATCTAAATGATTAAAAGCATATGAATAAGGGCTATCTATTCAGAGTGGGAGCATGACAGTGGATATGATAAAGAGACAGGTGAGTGACAGGTAATAAAACTGGAAAGTTTTCTCAAGGTTGCTCAGGAAGATTTCTAACTATGGACTTTATTCTTATACCAGTGGAAAATCATTGATGGGATTAAGCATGAGAATTATTAATTTTGTTTCAAATATCAGAAATAATGTACAAAGATAAAAATATATTTACATTTTTGTAAGATATGCTCATCAAATCTTGATCTGGTATTTGCTGAAATACCACACTAAGACCTAAAATCAATGTAATATTCAAATATTAATCATGATATCGCAAAAACACACACCACACAGAACTACATCATTATTTGATATAAAATAAATTGTCAGAATACCTTAAAATACAACATAGCCTTATCCTAATGTTGTTTATGTTGTTTATTATAAGAAACTGTTATATAATTTTATATAACTTTTATATGTCCTCTACAGAGTACTAAATCACATGGCATGGAGATATACACAGATAAGGTATTAAAGAATATTAATAATAATGCTTTATATAATTCACAAGGATGTTTATATAGTTCCATTCATTTATTTTTGGTTTTACTTTCCTTGCCTTCAAAGTCATTCATAAAACCCTGTTTAAACCCAAGGTCCATGAGTTTGGTATCTATGTTTTCTTCTATGCAGTTTATTGTTTCAGGTCTTATATTCAGGTCTTTGATCCATTGTGAGTTAACTTTGGTGTATGGTGACAGATAGCAGTCTAGTTTTTCTTTTAAATGTGGTTTTCCAATTTCCCCAGCACTACTTATTGAAGAGGCTTTCCTTTCTCCATGATATGTTTTTGGCTTCTTTGTTCAAAATTATTTGACTATGTATATAAAGGTTTATTTCTGGATTCTCGGTTTTGTTCCATTGATCTGTATATCTGTTTTTCTGCCAATAACATTGTTTTGATTATTGTCACTTTTTAGTATAATCTGAAGTTTGGCAGAGTGATACCTCTGGACTTGTTCTTTTTTCTCAGGATTATTTTGGCCATTTTGGAGTCCATTGTGTTTCTATGTAAATCTGATGATTATTCATTTTATTTAAAAAAAAATTCCATTGGCTTTTTGATGAGGATTGCCTTAAATCTGTATACTGCTTTAAGTAATAAGATCATTTTAACTATGCTGATTCTTCCAATCCATGAACCCAGAATATCTTTCCATTTCTGTGTGTAGTCTTCAATTTATTTTAATAATGTCTTATAGTTTTCAGTGTATAGGTCCTTCTCATGTTTTATTTGGTTTACTCCTAAATATTTTATTCTTTTTGTTGCAAAGGTATTGATTTTAGCAATACTTTTTGGATTAGTCTCCTCAAACAAGGAAAACAAAAGGAAAATAAACAAATGGGACTACATCAAATTAAAATTTTTTGTACAGTGAACGAAAACATAAATAAAATGAAAAGGCAATCTACTGAATGGGACAGAATACTTGCCAAAGACAAACCCAATAATGGGTTAATAATCAAAACAAACTTAGGAATTCATACAACTTAAGACCAAAAAAACCCTCAAACATTTTAAATAGTGGGCTGAGGACCTGAATAAATATTTTTAAGAGGGCATAATGGTAGCCAATAAGCATGTGAAAGATGCTCATAGTCACTAATCATCAGGGAATTTCAACTCAAAACCACCATGAGATGTCACCTCACACCTGTCAGACTGACCATCATCAGTAAATCAACAAACAAGTGTTAGTGAGGATGTGGAGAAAAGCAACCCCTCGTGCATGTAGGTAGTATTGTGAATTGGTGCAGCTACTATGGGAAACAGTATAGAGGTTTACAAAAAATTAATAATAGAACTACTTATGACCCAGCAAATTCACTTCTGTATATTTATAAGAAGAAATCCCAAACACTAATTTGAAAAAATACATGCATTCCTATGTTTGCTGCAGCATTATTTACAGTATCAGATATCTAGAAGCAACCTAAGCATTCACTGATAGATGATTAAATAAAGAAGTGGTAGATATATACAATGGAATATTACTCAGCTATAAAAAAGAATGAAATCTTGCCATTTTTGACAACATGGATGGACCTAGAGGATGTCATACTAAGTGAAATAATTCAGAATGAAAGAGAAATCCCATAAGATTTTACTTATATGTGGCATCCTAAAAACAAACAAACAGAAATAAAACAGAAACAAACTGAGAGATACAGAAAACAAATTGATGGTTGCTAAATGGGAGGAGGGTTGGGTGGCTGGGTGAAAAAGTGAAAGAATTAAAATGTACAAATTGGCAGTTACAAAATAGTCAAGGGGATGTAAAGTACAACATGGAGAATATCATCAGTAATATTGCAATAACTATGTATGATGCCAGATGGGTACTAGACTTATTGGGGGGAATCATCTCATAAGTTATATAAATGTCTAATCACTGTGCTTTAACCTGAAACTAATATACTATCACATGTCAACTGTAATTGAAAGAAATAAAAGGCACTGCCCTCAGCCCAAGGTGGCCATTTCCAAATTTCTCCATCCTCTCTCCTCTGTCCTGCTCCCCCTGCAATCAGGGACTTCTCTTTCTTCCTCCAGGTAGAGCTTAGCATGCTGTCCCATAGAGGACTGATATTCTCTGCTTGGGGCTCCAATTCTGTGCAGCCAAGTGGCAGGTTGCTGAGCATGGCCTTACCTGACAGCCTCAGACCAAGTGACCTCCCAACTTGACTCTGAGGGAGATGTGGACTGTCTGTCTCCCTGGTGCCCACAGGCATAGACCCCTCCCTCACAGAAACTGGATGTGCTGGCCATATGGGATGGCAGCTGGCACAGGGCCTGGGGCATAGATCACTCCCAGTGGAGACTTAGATGTCGTTTGGGTACTAGGTCCATCTCCATAGCCCCCAGCTTCATGCTCTGAGCCCTAGCAGCTTTTCTGAGCCCCCTCTGTGTTTTTTAAGGCTTCTCAGACAACCTCAAGTGGATCCCAGTGCTGCAACTGAGACCTTCACCACAATGGACCTTGTTCAGGGTGGTCCCTGTGATGCACTGAGCTGCCCTCGATGTGGCTTCCTGACAGAGGAAAATGACTCTGTGCTTGGAGAGAGCAGGAGCAGGCAGGAGTGTGCAGGTCCTCTCTCTTTTTCCTGGATGGCAGTGCCAGACGGATGATCTCAAGTGAGACATGAAGGTAGGATGGCAGGGTTGTGTTGTGTTTGGGGTGTGGCCATCCAGCTGGGAAAGTCACGTCCAGATCCCTTAATCATCTCTACTTTGAGATCTTTTTCTTCCCATTCTTCCCAATCTCAGTCCCAGGGTCTCAGCACCCTGCTCCCCCAAACAAGGCTCAAAGTGGACAAGAAGACCTCATATTTAGGAAACTGATCAACACATTCAAATTGTGCTTACATTATGATGCAGAATCTTCTTTTCTAGGGACCCTATCTAAATAAAGGCTATGGATTCAGATGTTCCCTGCAGCACAAGGACAAAAATGACCCATGTTCTACAGCAGGGTGCTTCAAAAATTTTGCTGTCCAGCCATGGAAATGAGAAAGAGGAAGAAGGTGGACTGACGGTGTTCCTCCCAAGGGAATCAGATTCCAGAATCCTCCCCACTGATATGTACAAGTGCACACACAAACATACACTTGGGTACACACACACATGCACACATGCATGTACGAGCACATACATTTGTGCACACATGCACACATCTGAACATGCGCCAACACTCACACATGCACATGTGTATACCAGAGCACTGGTACACACACAAGGAACAGAAAGGGAAATGATGAGAAAGGTGACACCACCTGTTATGGCACTCAAATGGAAGGACTTTGTGGTTTACTTAGTTCTTAATTCCATTAGAATTCACTATTTTCTCTACTTAATCATTATGGTCCTTGTAATAAATATTTTAAAAAATGAAGCAAATAATATACTTACCCCCACTGATGAGTGATAAATGTATATAATATTTAACATACAATTTAAATATTTTTAGAATTCTAAAGTATGCACATCAGGAAAATCTAAACATCACCTAAACAAGAAGATAAGTTATTTGCAGGTCCCGCCCCAATAGGTGACCATCATAAATAAGGGTTCAGTCCATGATGCTCAGGCTCTGTCTCTCATTCTGCCTCTCAAATGCAGATTCTTTTTCCTATATGCATGTCTACCTATTGCTATCATATATCTGTTGTCTTAGAGATGGGATCCTGAATGCAGACTTGGTCCACACATGTCTCATGCACCAGGACTCTGAAGACTTACCTGTCAGCACATACGGCTCCTACACTGACCTTGGCATGTGGATCAGGGCTGATGGATCCTAGTCCCTCTCTGAGAACATTAGTGTGCTTTCCAGGTCCCTGCTATTTCAACCACTGCTGTAATGAACAGCCTTGCAGATACACCTCTGAAAACTGGTGCAGGAATTCATGTGGGATAAACTCCTAGGATGAGCACTGCCAAGTGGAGGTGTGTTTACAGAGAACTTGAATGAGTCCTGGGCACTGTCTTCCCTGACAGGAAGGGCTTTTCTCTCTTCTCCCTGGAGGATCCTCTTGGACCTCTGCTTCCTCACCTTGTCCCCATGGCTGGTCACCTCCAGACCAGAACCTGGCCAGTCTGATGGTGACAATGCTCTCACCGTAGTGCTAACATTTGCATGTCCCTACCGGGCAGGTCTGACATCTCTGACCTGTACGGGCCATATGTGTTTCTTGTTGGAATTGCATGGGTTTGCTCTTTATCATTTTTAAAACATTGACTGTTGAGAGTTTTTTGCGCTACAAGAATGTTAAAACTTTCTCCAGCTTTGGGTTTGAAGGGAGCTTTGTGGTTTGCAGTTAGTTTTTCCAGCTTTCTGCATTTTTCTTGATTTTGTTCTGGCCACAGGAAGAACCAGCCACTTCCTGTCCGTCATCTGGATCTGGTGTCATACATGGAACAGTGATGTCTAGCCTTAGATGATACACGTATTGACTAAAAGGTCTTCATTTTCTACATCTAATCTTGAATGAATCTGGGATTTCATTTTAAAAACAAAAACAATATTTCCAATTAAAACAGAAACAAAAATTAATGAGTCCTTTCAAAATATATGTGGGTAGACACAAAAGGGAACCTATTCTATGATTCCATTTACAGGAAAAAATCCAGAATAGTTAAAGGAACAGAGACAGAAAGACTAGAAGTGTCAGAAGCTGGAAGTAGAAGTAATGGGTAGTGAGTGCTTTTGGTCCAGGTTTCCATTTTGGGGACATGAAATATTTCACAGCTAGAGTGTGGTGATGGGCGCACGGTACTGTGAATGTACTTAATGCTCATGAACTGTACATGTATAAAGATAATTCTCAAGTTTTGTTATCATTAAATTAAATATATATAATATATATATGGCATTGAATAAATGTAGAAGAAGAAATATAAATGAAAAAAATTTTAAAAGGCAAACAAAAAAAAGGGAAGGGAAGAAACTTTCTGGTGGAGTAGAGAGTTGAAGGAGTGGTTCAGGAAATGGTGCTTAGGGGCATTCCAGAGGTGGCCATCTGTGAATGGTTGTTGGGTAAAGTGACAACTCCAGGTCTCATGCAAAAGCCACTGTAGTTTTAGATGACTCTTTGCCCTGCAAGGTTACTGCATTTAACATACAATTTATATATTTTTAGAATTCTAAAGTATGCACATCAGGAAAATCTAAATCGCCATTGGGCACTTGGAGACTCCCTGCCCATCAGCCAGATGTGTCCTGTCCCCAGTATGGGCTCAAGCATGGTGCCAAGGGAATGGATGACCCTACCCCATGGCAGAGCTGTCTCCACCCTCAACTCCCCCTCCTCACCCCAGTATGCACTGTCTTTCCGATTCCCAGCTGGGCTGTCAATGTGTCTGTGCACCTGTGTGTGTCGCGATGCCCAGAGGAACAAGCCCCACATGGGAGGGTTGTCCCCAAAATCTCAGTGGCCCTCATTTCCAAAGCAAACCCCATGGGAGGTTGAGACATGGACCAGAGTCCTATATAAGACATAACCATTGAAGTAAAGACATGGGACTAAGTGGACCCAGGTGCTGCAGACAGACATGGCCTCAGGGAACACACTAAGCCCAGACAATGTGAGTGAAGGCTTTTGTCAGGACCCTTGGGAGGATTAAATTGTGTCAGGTAGAATCTGGAGCTGGACAAGTGGGCTTTAGTTGCTCAAGGCACTTTCTCTGCAGACTGAAAGCTTCAGATTTCTAATATTCCAACAGAGAGAAAGGATTTTTTTCTAAACTTCTGTGGGTGTGGCTTTTGGCACCTGAATTAAGTTGGAATCAACTACATAGAAATTGCACAAAGTGTTTAGAAGAGCTATGTTGACAAATCACAGTTGAGATCCTGTCAAGTTGAGGATGATCTCTGGAGGCACCTGTTTCCCCAGGCAGGTAACCAGCTGAAGATATTGCAGTGTCCCAACATCTCCTTCAGAAGTTGCCAAAGTGAGTAATGAACACATGAAAAAGGAAGGCGGTTTCAGAGAACAATAGACTGGGGGCCACCTCAAGTCACAAAATTCAAAGAACCTCCCCTAGGGTAGTAAAAGAAACAGTCCTTTTGCACTGCAAAATTGTCGTGGACTGCAAATGCTCTATCCCAATTCTTCTCTTTCAAAAAACTGCAGCCATGTAGCTCTTTCTCACTACAGATACTGGGCATGGGGGCGTCTTAAAACTTGTCATTTAGTTCCGAGTTGTGTGATCTAGAGAAGCCTCTGGGGGATGTAGATCCCAAGTCATGAATTCAAGCCTAACACAGCAATTACATATGACTTCATGGACCTGAGATACACAATGAGGTGATGACACTTGATTCATAGAAAGAATGGGAAGCATAGTGGCTGGAACTGAAAGCTCATGCAAAGTGCATGCAGGGGCTTGGGCCTTTTACCATTTCCTGCACCTATGCTTTCTGCCAAGGGCTTGTGCAGTTTCTCCCCTTCAAGAAGCAAAGGACATCTTTCTACCTCTGAAATTTAGGTTTGGCACTGTGATTTGCTGACCAATAGGATGAAGTAGAAATGACAGAGTGCTTGTTCTAAGTGCCTTTGTCACCACAGTGAGACATATGTACTTTGGTTAGCCCACCAATTAAATGAAGAGGTACTTGTGGAGCACAGGCACCCCAGCTGAGCTAGCCCCAACCCACCCACCTCCTGCCAACCCCACATATCAAGACAAACCCAATTGAGATCATCAGAGTCATCCCACTGAGTTCAGCCTCCATCTGATGACCCCTGCTGACCCAGATGGGGAAGCTCCAACAGTTTGTGTAGGGTTGTAGCACAAGCATTTCATGGTTGTAGCACAAGCATTTCATGCTTGTATGTTACGTGGCAGTAGTTGCCTCATTCAATCCAATGATTTTTTCCTTAGTTGACCTCATCCAAGCTTATGACGTCCATGACTATATATGTGTGTGTGTGTGTGTGTGTGTGTGTGTTTGTGTGTGTGTGTGTGTGTGTGTGTGTGTGTGTGTGTGTATACATCTTCCAGACCCTCCTCTGAACTCCTGCTTTCTAGCTGACTTGTCCATTTGGATGTCCTGGAGGCACCTGATTCAGCCCCACTCCAGCTGTGCTGGTGTTCCCCTTCTTACACCTAGACCACCTTCTCTCACCTGCCTCCCCCAATCCATCACCTCGCCCTTCCAAAAGGCTCCTCTTCTCCATTGCCATGCTGTGGGTTTTCTCAAAGGCTGTTTCCTCTTCTAGGATGCCTTGCGCCCTAAGCCCCATCATAATTTAAGTAACTCCCACCACCTTTCAATTTTCAGCTCACATGACAGTTCTTTTAAGTTCTCCCTGACCCTTCCTTCCCACTTAGACTGAGTCAGACCTACTGTTGTTTAGCACTTATCCCCTGAAATCAATTTCTCGAGTCTGTAACTGTATCCTCAGGTGACTGCATCAGCATCTGCCTCTCTAAATAAAGCATCTGCTATAAGAAAACAGCATTTGTATTGCTCACTCCAATCCAGCAACTAGCATGGTGCCTGGAACATAACATGCTTATTCATGTTTGGTGAATAAGTGAATGGTGTCCTCAGAAAGTGTGACATGTCAAAGAATGAAGAGGAGTCACCACTGAGAAGAGACACACAAGGATGACATTAAATTGGCCTGAGGTCTACATCATAGCAGCTGATGGATGGCCACACCTTTCTGCCATGTTTTCTGGAGGATGCAGGTAGAAGGGCCTGCTGTGGCATTTCCCTGCCCAGTCAGCATGTGCCCTCCTACCCCCATCTCCTGATTAAAATGAAGAGGGTCTTGGGTACCACATGTTAACCCAAAAGGAAAATGCAGGGGATTGTGAAAGAGGAAAGAGACTATGAGAGGGTTGGGCCACTGTAAAAGAGCTATATCTTTCCCTGATCCCATTTGCTGGTTCTCCCAGGTGTCACATAGGCTAATCTGGAGGGTTGCAGAAGGCAATTTCATGCAGCTTCTGGTCCTCTTGCCACAGCACAGAGACCCGATCAGTTAGAGCACTGATGCTCTGGGTGCCACCTCCCTGTGTGGGAACTGCATGGGCGACAAGCCCTGATGCTGATGGAAGACCAGATGTTGGGCACAGGGAAGCATGTGAGTGTGCCTACACAACTGGCTACAGATCTTTACAGCGATGACACTGTCACACTTCCATGTATTTTTCCCCATGTGTGTCAGCCCTCTAATGGGATGGGCATGTGGGATAGAAGCAATGTTGTCAGGAAGGCTTCTGGCCATATTTTACTATCTTGTGGGTGTATGGCCATACAATTCGGTATCTCCACAACTTTTCACAGGTCAAGATTTCATCATGCACAAAATATTTTTGTCTAGGAAAGTTATTCCAGCTGCCTTGTCCTGTATCCCTGGACCTATTTGCTTGATACTGGAGCCACCTACTCTGTCCTGACACAATCTATTGGCCCTCTAATACTGACTGCACCATTCCCAGGATAGACAGCAGGCCTCAGGTAACACAACTTACTTTCCCCTCAGTGTGACCTGGGGTCCTAAACTTTGACAGAATCTTCCCTATATGTGCCCAAGGGCCCTACCTCCTTGACTGGCCAGGATTCATTAACCAAATTAGGTTAATGAATTTACTACTACTACTACTGACCCTGGGAAGTGGAATCTACCTCTCAGTTCTGGCAGGTCCACAGCATATGAGCCCCAGTAATCTTCCCTAGAACCTCAAGTCCTCAGTTGGTCTTGGATACAATTAAGATCCAGAGTCTCATACCCATGGATACCCCAGTACCCCTTAAGGCCAGAGGCCTTACAAGGAGTCCACATCTCTAAATAAAATAGGCCTGTCAGTCCCTGTGTAACACCTGAAGTTTACCCAAAAAGAAGCAAAACAGGAAATATTGGTTTGTCCATGATTTCAGGGCAGTCAATAATGCAGTTATTCCCAAAACCTGCAGAGTGACAAGAGGCATTCCTCTCTTGGTAAAAGTACCCAAACCTTCTCAACTAGGCTGGGGGTTGGCCACAAACCACATTCATCTTGGCATGCTCAGTTATCAGGCAAAGTCAAGAGCATGAATCAGACCCTAAAAAAAGATTTTGGCGAAGCTGTGTCAGGAGACCCAGGGACCATAGATTGGCATGCCCCCATTGCTCTCCCCAGGGCCAAGGCTGCCGCCAAGCGAGGCCTAAAGCTTAATACATGTGGGAGGCTGTTTCTTCCCACTAACTTCATATTTGAAGAGGTCAATGAGGAGAAAGGAGAATAAAATAATTCAAGATGTTCCATGGATGCAATCCCCATTTGGTATTCTCTCAAAAGATCATCAAAAGGACTAGAGATGCTTTTCTCTTGTTTGGATGCAGATTGATGTTTCTCTGCATGACTGCAAGACCAGGGGTCTTGGATCCACACAGGTGTCAGTGTTTGAGACTTCAAACTTCTATATCCCTTCTAGCATACCACCTCCCCACCAACAGGGCATATAATGACCCCTTTAATCTCTAACCCTCCAATGGGAGAAAAGAATCTTGTTTTAATTCACATTTATTTGATGGCTTATTCAGTTGAAAGTTCTCAAGTATGCACCTGCCGAGTACTTTGTTCATATAGTTGCCTGGTGAGGTGTTTGTCTATTAATGCTCTTTACTCATTAAGGATCCTAAACATTTAATGTAATTGTTGAATATATGGTCCCATCCCATCATTAGTGTGTTTTTCTTGTGCCTGAAAGGTAATATTGTGGTCGTTCTCAGAAGACAAAGTACAAATGGAGGGATGAGGAAGCATACGCAAGGGAACTCCAGAGTGGACAACTTAAGAGATGGAAAAATTGATGAAATAACATGGTAAATTAGGAAACCTTAGGAATGCAGTAAAACTGGAAGATACAGAGTGGGGCAGAAGCTTGGTAGAAATAAAGAGAGAGAAGGGATATGAGAGAAGAGAAGGGAAAAAGGAAGCTAAAACAGGACAGTCAATCAATTATGAGCTTCAGCTAAGGAAGAAAATAGTAATATTAAGGGATAGGTAGAATGTTTACACATGCGCAGAATCACATAACCATCAAGAGACTGGCCTGTATGCAACACAAGCAATGTGGAACTATAATGCAAAAGTGAGCGGCACACAATCACCCAATGTCATATGATCTTACTGTGACTCCCACTGGTCAGTCTTTTGATGGTCACGTGATTCACTCATTGTGGTTACATGAACGCGGTGTGATTCTGACAAGGTGATCACTTGACCGTGGCATGATTCCAATGAGGCCTCTTCCTGACCGCTGCCTGATTTCCTAGTTACTGCCAAGAGATTTGTAGGTGACTTCCACCCACTCTCTTATGCTGGCCTAAACCAATCTCCAATCTACTAGTTTCAACGAGGACAGGCTTGGTGGCTTTATACTAGGGTTCTGTTGTATTAGTGTTAGGAAGAGACTGGCTTTGTGTCATGGGCCTGGATCTCCAGTTTACATCATTTTAAGGGAGGACAGTACTGGTACCATGAATGGAGGTCTCGTGTCTCTTCTGTTAAGAGTAGACAGCTTTGGTCTGTGGGCTATGCACTGTACATTAGTTTCTCTTCACAGGCCTAAGTTGTTTGTATAGTGTGTAGGTCTTTAGCCTATTCTGTTCAAAATTAGATGGTCTTAAACTTGGGAGCATGGCTCCATGAGAAGCAAGACAGGGTCACGTGATTGCCCAGTGGGAATCACATGCCCATCAACATAGTGGCCTGTAAGCAACACAGGGTGACCAGTGACAAATGGGAATGATATAGTGCTCCCTTTTGAATGACGAGTGCATATCACTTGATAAAATTCACATAACCACTGAGGAAACGAGAGTCTTTGTGTAACAGAAGGTGGTCGAGACTGCCACCTAACTGCCCTTCAATCGAAAGATCATGTCTGCATGAGAAAACTTGTTGGAGGAAAAAGGGTAAGTGTCCAGACTATAATCATTAATAAAACTGAGGATTCTTCTGTTGTCCGGCAACCTCTTTTAAGGTCATGGAAGCAGCAGTTGCCCAGATGCTGCATTGTATTATGTGGTTGTGTCTGCTGTGAGGAAGCAACATGATTTCAATGGCAACAGCTGCTGCCAATTTGCTGTATTGCTGCAGAAATGCTGAGTTAGTGTGAGGATATACTGCAATGGTGGAAAGAATGGCTGCCTCAGTATTCCTGTATAGCAAACATTAGGCTACTAATGTTGAGAGTGAATTGCTTTACAGACAATGCAACATAGATTATATTTGACGTAGAGGCCTGGATCAGGGGAAGTAGAAAGGATGTTCGAAAGCATAACACCATACTAGTCTCATTTTCAAGGTAAACTCTACTAGAAAACATTTCACACACACTCAAGGCAGGTTCGTTCTAAGAAGTAGAATGAAAACCTACACCCACAGTAACAATTTGTCATTGGTAGACAAACAATACCCACGGGGTCCTCCTTGACAACCATGTCAATCCCTTGAGGTGTTCGTGTGACTGCTGCATGATTTCCTAGTGATTGCTACATGATTTTCAGGTGAATTCCACCTGTTTCCTCTTCCCTATCCTCAACCAAGTGTTTTCAAAACACGTCTCATAAACTGAACGTTTTCAATATTTCAGCATTGATGCATTGGCCATTAAGCAATTCCCTCTCCAGAGTAGTGGCCTAAGGTCTGCATCAAAGTATACTGCTGAATTCGAACTTGAAGTCATTAAGAGTTATGCTCACAATAACGCAGCATTTTTGCTACAGTACAGCAAAATGGTAGCAACTGTTTCCACTGCTTTAAAGTCACTTCCTCAAGCAGACTCAGCCTCCACATTTCAGCGCAGTTAATGTGCAGTAGCTGTTCCATTTCCTACAAGCAAATGGTTGCCTGACCACAGCTGAAACCTCAGGCCAGTTATCTAAGGATCATTGTCTGGTAACCTACACCACTGTCCTTAAGCAAGTCTTCTCGTGCAGACCTGACCTTTGGATTGAAGGGCAGTTAGGTGGCTGTCTCAGCCACACTCTGTTATACATGTACTCTCCTTTTCTCAGTGTTTACATGAATTTTACCAAGGGATGTGGTAGGGTAACTCAAAAGTGAGTGCCACACCATCACCCAATGTCACATGATCATTCTGTGATGCCCTCAGGCCAGTCTCTTGATGGTCATATGATGCTCGCAGAGTGGGTATGTGGATATCTCGAGATTCTTGTGTTCTTGCTATGAAATATTCAGGTGACTTCCAACTTATTTTCCTCTGCTGGCCTGCACCAAGGGTTTTAAGAAAACATTGAAAGAACTGCCTCAATGTCAATAGCTCAGCTTTCTTTTGATGGTCGTTAAGCAAGTCCTCTCAGAATTTGTAGTCTAAAGTTTGCAATAGAGAAATTCTGAGACAGCCGTTCTTTCCACCATGAAGAGATATCTTCACAATGACTCATCATTTTACCAGTAGCTTCCTCACAGCACAATAAGCCTCTAGTTTTCAACGCGGCCAATATGCGACCACCACCTCCACTGCCATAAAGCAGGTTTCCTGAAAACAGACAAAACGTGAGGTGTATTAATGATCATTGTCTGGCCACATATACTGTTGATGTCAAGTAAGTTTTGTAATGTGGACACTACATTTGATGGCAGGTCAAAGGAAGCTCTCTCAGCTACCTATTGTTACCCAGAAAATAATGTTTTCTCGGTGTTTATGTAAATTTTATCAAGTGATATGTACTCATCATTCCAAAGGGAGCACTACATCATCCCCATCTGTCACATGATCTCTCTGTGTTTCATACAGGCCATTCTCTTGAAGGGCATGTGATTTTCAGGGGGCGGTCGTGTGATCTTGTCATTACTCCTACAGGGCCATGGTCTCGAGGTTAACACTGTCTAATTTTTAACAGTCTAATCAAAAGGCCTACTCACACTACCAATAAACTAATCTCTGTGACAGAAACTAGTATGCAGTGCATGGCCCACAGAATAAAGCTGTCTACTCTTACGAAAAAAAGGAGTCCTTTGTTCATGGTAACAATACTGTCCTCCCTGCAAATGATGTAGACCTGAGACCCAGACCCATGAGAGTATACCAGTCTCTTCCTAACAATGATACAACAGAGACATGGTCTAAAGCCACCAAGCCTGTCCTCTTTGAAAGCTAGTAGACTGGAGATCTTAAACCACAAGGCCAGTCTTTCCTCTGGGAAAAATAACTTTCTTGTAGAAATAGAACCTTGGCTTCACGTCTGGAAGTTCTCTTTGGAGTGAGAGTAGTGACTTTGGCTTGCAGCTCCAATCCCTTCACCTTTTACAGGAGATAGACCTGACACTTCATCCCACAGCATATCTTTTGTCTTTTCCTAACAGAGATTGAAGTGTTGGCCTAGGCCCACAGTTCTAAGCCTGTCCTCCCTGAACAAATGTCGATTGGTGTCCTAGCCCCAAGGCAACAAACCTGTTTTTATTAAAGGAAAACTGAATGGAGACTTAGGCCTGTGACACCAAGCCTAGACTCTTCTTACAGGAACTAGATTGCAGGCCTAGGCTCCCAAGGTCAAGACCATCTAATTGATAACAGACTAGATGAAACAACTACTCACACTACACTCAAGGTAACCTCTGTGAACAGAAACTCATGTTGAGTGCATGGCCCACAAACAAAACTTTCTTCTCTGAACAACAGGAAGAATGGAGGCCTCCCTTCATACCAGGAACACTGTCTTCCTTTGAAAGGATTTGGAGTGGTGACAAGGGCCCATGGCACAAAGCCTGTCTTTCACTAACAATAAGTACAAGGAGATTGGAACTCATGGCAATAAACCTGTCCACTCTGAAAACTAGTAGATAGGAGACCTTATTTCACAGGGCAAGCCTGTCCTCAGGTAAGAGAATCATAACTTGAGAACTAGAACCTTGTCTCCTGCCTGGATTTCTAATCAGGAACCAGAGTGCTCACCTTGGTTTGCAGTTCCAATCCCTTCCCCTGTTTACAGGGAGTAGAGTTGAGAAATTGGCCCACAGCATTTCTTCTGTCTTTCCCTAACAGAGACAGAACAGGTGGAATGGGTTCACAATTCTAAGTCTGGCCTTTCTAAACAAATGGTGCCTGGAGTCCTAGGCACATAGGAACATGCCTTCTTTCTGGAAGGGAAAGTAGAATGGAGACTGTGGATATTAGAACCAAACCTGGACCTCCTAAAAGGAAATAATGGTAGCCCTAGGCCCAGAAGGTCAAGACCATCCAATTGGTAACAAAGTCCACATTGAAAACACAAGCACAACACCAAGCCTGACTTATGGTACCAGAAACTCTTGATGAGAACTTGGCCCACAGAACCAAGATGTCATCTCCTAGGAGGAGAAGAAAGGAGGACGCAGTACACAGCACCACTACTGTCCTCCCTTTAAAGCATTTATGATAGAAATTTGTGTAGATGGCACCAACATTGTGTCATCCTAACAGTCCATTGATCACAACCTGATCCCACGTCACCAATTTTACCTTTTGCCAGTTATTGAAAGGTGACCATAACCTACAGCACCAAGTCTTTCACCTGGAAAGAGAAGGTAGTGTGTGCACTTAGAAACTTGGCATAAAGCCTGGACTATTCTTTCAGGAACTCGACTGGGGAGCTTGAACGCATGGCCAAGCAATATTCCTATTTCCAGGTAGTGAAATGGAGACCTTGGCTCACAGAATCTAGCCTAACTTTTCATAACGGAACCTTTGGTGAAGGACTTTGGCATATGGTAACAAGACCATCTTGGTAGAAATTAAAAAGTCGGTAGAAGTTCATGGCCCATGACCCTGTTCTCTGCCTGGATCAAAGGAAGTAGAGTGAATGTTTGAATAAACAACACCATGTCAGTCTCATTTTCAAGGTAAACTCATGTGGAAAACGTTTCACACACACTCAAGCCTGGTTTATTCTAAGAAGTAGAGTAAAAATCTACGCCCACAGTAACAAGACTTGTCACCTGGTAGACAAATGATTGCCGCAGGGTCCTCCATGAACCCCATGTGAATCCTGCGAGGTGTTTTCTTGACTGACACATGATTCCCTAGTGCTTGCTACATGATTTTCAGGTGATTTCCACCTTATTCCTCTTCACCTATCCTCAACCAAGTGTTTTCAAAACATGTCTCTTAAACTGCACATTTTCAATATTTCAGCTATGATGCGTTGGCTGTTAAGCAATTCTCTCTCAACAGTAGTGTCCTAAGGTCCACATCGAAGAATAGTACGAGAGTCACACCTGAATCTATTAAGAGTTATGGTCACAATAACTAAGCTTTTTTGCTCTAATACAGCAAAATGGTGGCTGATGTTTCCATTGCTCTAAAGTAAATCCCTCAAGCAGACTCAGCCTCCAAATTTCAATACGGTTAATGTGCAACGGCCACTCTAATTGCCTTCAAGCCTGTCTCCAGTTGACACTTCAGGCCAGTTATTTAAGGATCATTGTCTAGTAGCCTACACCGCTGTCTTCAAGCAAGTCTTCTCAGGCAGAACTATCCTTTCAATTAAAGGGCAGTGAGGTGGCTGTCTTGGCCACACTCTGCTACACGAACTCTCCTTTTCTCAATGTTTATGTGAATTTTGCCAAGGAATGTGGAAGGGTAACTCAAAGTGAGCACTGCACCATCACCCAATGTCTCGTGATCTCCCAATGATGCCCTCGGTCCAGTCTCTGGATGGTCTCGTAATTCCTGTGGGCAGCCATGTGAATATCGTGAGATTCCCACATTCTTGCTATGAGATTTTCAGGTGACTTCCACCTCATTTTCCTCTGCAGCCTAAACCAAGGCTTTCCAGACCACTTTGAAGAAACTGCCTCAATGTCAATATTGCAGCTTTCTTTTGATAAGCCAGTCCCTCTCAGAATTCGTAGTCTGAAGTTTGCTATAGAAGAATTCTGAGGCAGGCTTTCTTTCTGCCATGAAGAGATATGCTCACAACGACTCAGCATTTTACCAACAATACAGCAAAATGGCGGCTGTCATTTCCACCGCTATCCAGTCACTTCTTCACAGCACACTCAGTCTCTAGGTGTCAACGCAGCCAATATGTGACCGCCTCCTCCCATGCCATAAAGCAGGTTTCCTGAAAACAGACAAAACTCGAGGTGAATTAAGGATCACTATCTGGCTGCATATACCATTGACCTCAAGTAAGTTTTGCAGTGTGGACACTACATTCGATTGGAGGTCAGTTTGCAGGATGTCTCAGCCACCTTCTGTTAAACACAGACTAATATTTTCTCAGTGTTTATGTGGATTTTATCAAGTGATATGCACTCCTCATTCCAAAGGGGGCACGACGTCATCCCCAACTGTCACATGATCTCCCAGTGTTTCATACAGGCCAGTCTCTTGATGGGCACGTGATTTTCAGGGGGTGGTCACATGATCCTAAAGTGACTCCTGTGGGGCTGTGGTCCTGAGGTTAACACTGTCTAATTGTGAACAGACTAAACAAATGACCAACTCACACTACCAACAACTTAGACCCTATGACAGAAACTAATGTGCAGTGCATGGCCCGCCGACCAAAGCTGTCTGCTCTTATAGAAAAGAAGAAGACCTCCATTCAGAGTAACAGTACTGTCTTCCCATTTAATGATGTAGACTGGAGACCTGGGCCCATGACACAAAGACTGTCTCTTCCTAATAATAATACAACGGAACCCTGGTCTAAAGAGATCAAGCCTGTCTTCTTTGAAAAGTAGTAGATTGGAAACCTTAAACCTCAAGGCCAGACTTTCCTCTGGTAAGAAATTCTTTCTTGGAGAACTAGAAACTTGGCTCCATGTCTAGATATTTCTTAGGAGCAAGGGTGGTGACTTTGGCTTGCAGTTCCACTCCCTTCACCTTTGTCAGATGGTAGAGCTGAGACCTCATTCCACAGCATTTCTTCTTTCTTTCCTAACAGAGTCTGAAGTCGTGGCCTGTGCCCACAGTTCTAAAACTATCCTCCCTGAACAAATGTCAATTGGTGTCCTAGGCCCAAGGCAACAAGCCTGTCTTTATGCAAGGGAAACAAAAAGAATGAAGAGGAAGACCTGTGTCACAAAGCCTGAACTCTCATCATAGGAGCTAGAGTGCAGACCCAGGCTCCCAAGGTCAAGACCATCTAATTGATAACAGACTAGATGAAACAACTACTCTCACTACCTCCTAGGTAGTCCCTGTGAACAGAAACTCATGTGGGGTGCATGGCCCACAAACAAAGCTGTCTTCTCTGAATAAAAGGAAGAATGGAGTCCTCCATTAGTAGCAGCAAAACTGCCTTCCCTTGAAAGAATTTGGAGTGTTGACATGGGCCCAAGGCACCAAGAATGTCTTTTAATAACAGTAAATAAAAGGGAGACTGAGATCCATGACAATAAACCTGACCTCTAGAAGATTAGTAGATAAGAGACCTTATCCTACAGTGCAAATGTGTGCTCATGTAAGAGAGTCTTAACTCGAGACGAAGGACCTTGTCTCCTGCCTGGATTTCTAATCAGGAACCAGAGTGCTAACCTTGGTTTGCAGTTCCAATATTTTCTCCTATTTTCAAGTATTAGAGATGCAAAATTGGCCCACAGCATTCCTTCTGCCTTTCTCTAACAGAGACTGAATGGGTCTTCTGGGAACACGGTTCTAAGGCTGTCCTCTCTGAATGAATGTCGCCTAGAGTACTAGGAACACAATAATAAGCCTTCTTTATAGAAGAGAAACTAAAACAGAGACTGTGGATATCTGCACCAAGCCTGGACCTCCTAAAAGGAACAAGCTGACAGCACCAGGCCCACAAGGTCAAGAATATCCAATTGGTAATAAAGTCCTGACTGAAGACCTAGGCCTACAAAACCCAGCCTTGCCCCTGCTCCCAGAAACTCTTGGTGAGACCTTGGCCCACAGAACCAAGATATCATGCTCTAGGAGGAAGAATCACAGAGGACTCGGTTCACAGCTCCAACACTCTACTCCCTTTAAAATATATATGATAGATTTCTGGGTCGATGGCACCAACTTTTGTCATCATACAGTCCACTGAGCACAACCTAGTCCCATGTCAGCAATTTTCCCTTTTACCAATTTCTGAAAGGTACCGTAACCTACAGCACCCAGCCTTTCCTATGGTAAGATAATGTAGTGTGGGCACTTAGAAACTTGGTACAAAGCCTGGACTTTTCTTTCAGGAACTCGACTGTGGAGCTTGGAAGCACAGCCATGTATTATTCCTATTTGCAGGAAGTAGGGTGGAGACCTTGGCCCACAAAATTTAGTCTAAATTTTCATAACAGAACCTTTGTTGGAGGACTTGGCACATGATAACAAGACTGTCTCAGCAGGAAAAAAAAAAAAAGTCGATAGAAGTCCATGGCCCATAACCCAGTACTCTGCCTGGATCAGGGAAAGTAAAGTGGAGGTTTGAAAACATGACACGAAGCTGGTCTCATTTTCAAGGTAACCTTCAAAAATTCAACACACAACAAGTGTTGGTGTGGATGTGATGAAAAGGGAACCCTAACTTGCTGTTGTTGGAACTGCAATTTGGTGCAGCCACCGTGAAAAGAAAATATGGAGGTTCCTCACAAAAGAAAAAAATGGCAGCCACCTCATGACCCAGTATTTCCAGTTATAGGTATTAACTGAGATCACCAAAACACCAATTCGAAAAGAAATATGCACTCCTCAATACATGGCATCATTATTTACAGTAGCCAAGATATGGAAGCCAACTAAGTGCTCATCTGTATATGACTGGATAAAGAAGATGTGGGATATGTATAATGGAATATGACTCTACTCAGTCATAAAGAACAGTGAAATCTTACAACATGCGACAACCCACATGGACACAAAGGGTGTGATGCTAAGGAAAATATGTCAGAATTATCTCTTAACACTTGCACACTCTATGAAAACAAGTGTTAGAACCACGGGCATGTAATCAATGAGTCCAGAAACTCTTCTCCTGAAGCGTACTAGGAAATGATCTTGCACAATAATAAAATATCCAGGGAAAGGGGACAAGGGCACTACTGATATTTGACTTAGCTTTCCACTTTTTAATTTTTGCTATTTTCTATATCTCAGCAATGTCTGTTCCCATCATAGGAGGTATATGTTTCTTGGTGTGTGTGAGTGTGCGTTAGTGACTGTGTGTGTGCATTTCTCTTTGGGGTGTGTATATGTGTGTGTGCGTGAAACAATGAAGAGGGAATAGAGAAAAACACAATTGTTAAAGTAATAGGAAAAAAAAGAGATTGATAGAGAGAGGGAGGGGTCTTTTTCTCAGAGAGTAGAGTCAGCATAAGGAGTTGATATGACCATTGCATGTACAATCTAGAAGTACAGATTGTGTCTGAATAATCCAGGCACTCACACTTCAAGTATATACCCTGGTGGAAACCTCACATGTCACACACCCAGAATCAGTGTTAAGTTTGTTGACTGCAGGAAGTTCCAGAGATAGCAATCGGGTGTGTCTGTAGATGGGTGCTGGGGTCTTGGCTTGGGTACCCTGACTTCCTTCGCTCAAGGTCACAGGCAAAGGGGCATGGTGATCCTCTGAATAATTACAAGAGGGACAGGGAAGAAAGTGAGGCCACCAAATGACAATCCAGAAGCCACACTGAGTTTTCAAATATCTTTTTATTATTCTACCAATGAAGAGTAGCATTCTACTTAAAATTCCAAAAGGCATTTTTCCAAAGTACAACTAAAAGAAAGGGAGGAGACACAGATGAAGTTGGGCAACCAGGAGTCTCAGACAAGACTTTCCCTTTCTTCCCAAAACCCATTTGAACAGTTATGGGCAGCTATTCATAGGCACATGCTAGAATGCTAGAAGGTATGAGACCCATACGATTCCCGGAGTGAAGGCTTTGAGCTGGTTGATGACCATCACCCATGGACAGCTGTATGCATCAATGCTCCAAGGCAAAAATCACATGCACACATCCAATAAGATTATGGACTTAACCTCACAAACCACCATTCACAGGCAGAGACCTGTGAGATGTGCCATTGTCTGTTCCCACCCTTACAGCTTGAGTCAAACCTCACCATCCTAGATATACAGATCCGAGTCATGTAACATCCCCACCTTGTAGGCGTATCCACCTATTCATGGAGTTGTTTTCCCAATGCCAGAAAACATATCCATGGGAGATAGTTTCTGACGGCTCATCCTCTGGGCGTGATTTCACCGCCGGTCAAGGGTTGCCCAGATGGGCCTGTCAGTAGCCATGGCAAGGAGCAAGTCAGGATCCTTGTGACAAATCATTGCATTAATCAAGCTTCAGGGAGGGCACCTGCTGTCTGGTGCTCACGGCGCCTCTGGAGGAACTGTGGGTCTCGGCCACCATCACGGAGGCCATCGAATGCCACAAGCAGGAGAGAGAAGAAACACCTCTAAGGCTTTGCAGAGGCAGCTGCACCTTCCAGCCATGGTCTTGCTCTAGGCGTTTCCTCATCTCACTCCTCCCAGTCATGCTGGATCTCTCCCCGCTGGAAAGCAGGTCCAAGTCAAGATGGGGAGAAGTATACCGCTCCCCTCCTAAAGCTGAGCCCCAGGTCACCTTTACAGCATGTCGAGCAGAGCCTGATATTCTTCCTCAGTGAGGGGCGATTCCAGAAATCCTGTAGGCTCCTCTTCCTGGGGATACCCACTGAGCAAAGCTTCCCCCTGGTCCTGAAGCTTGGGGGTCAAGAGAAGTTCGTCTAAGAGCCCCGGAGAATCTGCAGGGAAGGTGCCAGCATGTGCAGGCGGCAGAACTGACCCTTCCCATGTCTCTGCTCTGGCCCCAACCACCCTTGGCCCCTGTACACACCCCTGCATAGGGGCATCCAGCAAAGGCGGAGCAGCCAATCAGTGCTTCTGCTGTGCCCCTGGCTCTGGTTTCGGTGTGGGGGCCACAGAGGACTGTGAGTATATGAGAGACACTCTCCTAGAGATGGTCCTGCTGACAAGTGATTCACAGGTATCCGAGAAGGATGAGAGTGCTCTCTTCCCCACAGAGCCTACATGTCCTGGGCCACCAAGTCCCTCAGTGACAGGACCACACAGCCACCTGAGGGAAATCTAGAAACAAGGACAGCGGAAACGAGAGGCAGAGCTGCTGCCACAGCAAATGTCCAGATGTCATCTACAGGATCAATGGGAGGACAATGAGGAGAACTGTTGAGCATAGCTGGGGGTGGGTGGAAGGGGGCTGCTTGGGACTGGTGGAGGAGCCTGTGAAGGCTCAGGGTCAGCGCCTCCTTCCAGGGCATTCGGGGGCCCACGCGCACTCTGCCCAGGGTGCTGAGCTCTTCAGTTCTGAAACAAGACATAGGACAAGAAGAGGAAGACATGAACACCAAGATAATTGAGAGTCCAGCTCTAACGCCCCTGGTCTGCCAGGCCAAGGGAAATGCCAATTGAGCCTCAACCCTGGGGATTTTGATTTGTAGTCTTGACCCGGCACTCTTGAAAAAGAAGCAACTTGAGGGCAACTGTGGACACCTGGCGAGGAGTGGATCCCACACTGATTGGTTACAATGATGACCCTCCACGCTCTACATGCTGCCCCCTCCATTTCTTGCCCACTCCTTTCCTGGTAGTCAATGCCTTAATGCAACCCGCCTCATCCATTTTATGGAACATGGTTAGAGACCACCTCCGAGCCTCTATCTTGAATCCCCCAGATCCTCAAGTGCGCCTGCACGCCAACCAGATTCTTTCCTGTAAGCTGGTGGACGTCAGGCCAACCCAAAGAACAGTCATATTCCATGACTAAGGTGCTCTTTCTTAATCAGGGGTGGCAGGAAACACATTCCTCCAGCCTACATGTGCACTCAATATGTCTTAAAGTCCACTCCCCAAGGATGGTTGAGAAACAGGCAGTCAGCGAGTCCAGTTGAAAAACCTCTGGATATGAGATTGGCCTGCTACCTGAGCTCTCCTGATCAGGATGCGACTGTTTTCAGTCTAAGGAGAACACAGAAAACACAGGGCCTGGGCCTCCAGTGGAAGCAGTGTTTCCATTCTCGGATCCAAGAGAGAGTCTTGGAGAGTCTGTGCCTTGGTGTACATATCAACTTGCATGGAAATGCACACATCCTGGGTCAAAATTCTCAGAACTACTGAGAATAACCATTCTCAACTAGGGCTGGTGGTGTGTCCACCTCCAACCCAGAATCAGGCCAACGACCTGAGCTGATGAGGTCCTCCAGGGTGGAGTGGGGCGAGCAGTGGCTCATGAACGGGTTCTGTGCTGGGCCCAGGTCACTGGGGCCCTGGATGAAGGCAAGCATGGGACCACAGCCAGGACACTGTCCTTACTCATAAGAAAGAGAAGTCTGGGGTACAATGACAGCACTGCTGAACTCCAAAAGCCCTCCCTGACTGACAGAGTCTCCTTGAACTTTCCCATTTCACAGCTTTTCTCCTGACGCTGTTTCTACAGGTCTGTGTGCCGCCACCAATCTGATGTGAAAATGTTTCATTCAGGCAGACTCTCCCCTGTAAGGCCGTTGCCTGGATCAGGAGGATGATCCCAAAGAGTCCACATCCATGCAGCATCCTCTCAGGGGTCAATGACTCAATCACGTGAGGCCTTTCGTGTGCCCGCACTGACAATGTACCTGAATTCTGCATTCTGGAATGCCTGTTTGTTGAGTCAGATCTCCCCTGGTCACGATGCCGGGGAATCTATTCTTTTCAAAAGCTTCAATTAGCAGGAACAACGTTGAGATGGCGATATGGGTGTCTGCTTTCTCCTGGCTTCTTTGGCTATGCATACTAGATGGAAAAATAAAACTAAAAAGGAGAGATTACAGGATAATGGCACAGTCAATGCAAAAACAGGTATTGGAGTGTGTATGTGTCTGCGTGTGTGTGAGTACTTGCTCTCTGATATGACTCATCGACTAATTCTAGCTAGCTCTTGGATAAAACCCTTGAGTTGGTGAAAAATAAGTCTCTGCACGTTCTGGCACATTCAGGCCCAGAAGGATCAAAGCCCTTTTGCCGGGCAAGGTATCCCTCTCAGGAGGATGAGAGGGGTCAGATCTGAATAGCATGGGTCCCCGTCCTAAGCAATGGAGGGAAAACTTTCGGCAGCAAACAGCAGAGACGTTTTCATCTCAAAAAGACCCTCTCGGAGAACGTATTTTGAAAGCCATGTCCTCACCTGGAGCCTCAGCTGGAGGCTGCTCCTCTGGGTGGCAATGCCTTTCCTTTAGGGAGTCTGTGGACTTCAATCGGCTCTGCCTCAGATGTCTTGTCCTCTGGTTCTAAAACCAAACCTAGGTGGAAAAGGAAGACTCGATCATCATGCCATATTTCCCCCAGTGGTCCTGAATAATGACTAAAGTGAGTAAAACAAAAGAAACCGACCAACGCGCACACACACCCGCAGGAAATCCAACAAAAGAAATCCCCAAACTGGCTGTCTGCCCCCGGTGGGAATAGTGATCCTCCAAAGATGCCCTAGTTTGCAAAGGACAAGGCATTTACCTCCAGATGAGAGCCCCAAAGCTGACCGAGCACAGCATCTGCAATGAATGATAAAGTCATCATTTCTTTCTCGGTGATCTCCCTGAGACCCACATGCAATAGCCCTGACAATATTGCAGAGACAGTATTGCTGGCTCTCCAAGGCAGAGGGAGCTCGCTGGCACGCCCTCTCCTTCCAGCTCCCTCTGTCTTCCAACCCTCGCAATTTTGCTCCCTGTCTCTGCGCCTCTGACTGTGAAAGTGTCCGTGCCGGTGTGTTGATCTGTCTTTCCCTCAGACCCTGTCCTCGTGTCTCTAGCTTGGTTTCTGCCTCGCTCTCCCCTTCCTCTCCTGTGCTCTATTTCTTCCTCCTCATGCCTCCCCTCGAAGGGAGTCAAGCCCCAGTATTGTGAGGTTATCGCTTCCTCGCCTATATTGGGTCCGCACAGGCGATGCTCTTTTCTGCCACACAGTGCTTAGGGCAGTATCCCTGTAGAAACGGCACTGAAGCAGGAGGACCATAATGGCCCATTCGTGCTACTGGAAAAGTCTTCATGTCCAGGAACCTCTTACTGAATTCATTCCAACGTCCCTCCTAGCTGTAGAGAATCAACTGTAACCAATACCGAACTTTCAAAGGCGAGTCCGTCTCCTAAGCAATAGACCACTGTGCGTCATTCCCTATTAGCAGGAACAGAAGGGCAATCTGTACTTTTACATCAGTTGTGAGCATTTAGTGTGGTCAATTTGACACCTCCAAACAAAATGTGTCTAAAGACATCTGATACCTATCGAATTTTTCCAAGGCCCCAGGCACGGTGCTCAAACTGTGACCTCTGTTTCATTACTGACTTACTTGGAAACTTAGCAGAGGGTCGGGCTTCAGAACAAAAGATGACTGACTTGGAGGCCAGGCATAGAGGGCAAGAGCCACAGCACAGCCATCCCAATCTATCCTGGTCTCATGGGCTATCCACCCAAAGCACCGATTCCCTTGGGCCACCTACATCCACCTGCTCCTAAGGAATGCATGTTCATTACCAGGATTGGAGGAAAGTCTGTTCCAAACGACCATGAGGGCTGCATTAGGGAGCAGAAATACGTCTTCTCCCCTGAAATTGAATTCCCTGCAGCCCGTGGCTTATTGGAAACTATAACAAGGGGAGTGGGGCACTCCTGAGCTGAGAACGTTCTCTTTCTACATCGAATTCCCATAATTATTTTGTGTTCTTTCCTTCTCCACACATCATGACAGAAGGCAAATACGTCTTCTAAGCACACTAGCTGACCCTAGGGAGTGACTTCCAACTGCTTGGCCCAGATTCTGTCTACAAATTGACCCTGAGACAACATAAATGAGAAACTCCAGCCTACTTGGATTCTGGATTCTGGATTCTGGTAAGCCAATTTCTTGGGCCAGTTGTGTTCTGGTCATTATACCAGGGTAGGGGTTCTGTTGAAACAATGTGTGCAGAGCCTCCTTCTGATGGGACTTCAGAGCAATTCTCTTTCTGCAAGATCTTTGAGGGAATGGGCCTGTTGGAGAGAATGAAGATGGGTGAGGCCAGTGTCCATATCAACACTGTCAGGTGGTGGTGCTAGCCCTGTCCTTCATCTCATGCCTGTGAAAAATGTGAATTCTAAGCACTGCTTTCCACGGGTAACTGATAAACACACCGAAAATCTCCCTGAGAAAAGAAACAGTTAATTCCACCTTTTAGAAGGGATGACTATCACACACAAAGAATCTACTAACTGGCAAGCAAACCAACAGGTGAGCCAAAAGTTACGGTAAAGGGGATCTGATTGAAATTGGAAAGAAACCATTGCACATTTTAAGGAAGAAAATTTTTTTTTGATTGGATTGAAGTATGTATCAAATTTTATGTATACAACTTTAATCTGCAAACTATTTTCTACCAGTAGCGTTTTAACCATAAGATGTTCGGTAGAAGAAATGATGATGGGAAATGTGGCTAACCCTCCAGTTTTTTTTTCTTTTTTTTTTTTTTATTTCGAGGAGACAATGTCCAAGACTCGCTCAATTTCCTTCCTTAATCCATCACTGAAACACAGCCCTGTAAGATATAGCCCTCCAGTTATGACGGCATTTTATACTTTCTTTCAATCTGGAAAACGTCATGACATTTGAATGATTGACCCACAGTGCTAAAATTTAATGGGAACTTACTGGTCCATGTGCTGGTCATAGCCATGTGTGGAAAGTCTGCTGGATACCTCAGAAGCCGAGGGCCATCTGAACAGTACCGGGAAGGACAGGCCTTATATAGAACGAAGATACTCCACCCCTAATGTTTAAATAGCTTCCTAGGGCAGCTCTTCATTAAATATTTATGGCCTGGAAAGGACGGCATGCAACACGTGAAAATTGAATGATGAGGGCAAGTGCATTTGCCACCAAATATTTATTTAACAACCATCATAATCTTCCCTTCAGCACAACTGGTACTCGGGGCCTCATAGTTTGCACATGCAGAATTCTCTGGCCTCTTGTTATGTTCGATGACCAATATTTGTTCCAGATGGTGGAAGGCCATGTTACTTTACACACATAGAGAGCAATACGCTGCTGGTTTACTCTGCCTATTTCTATCTTCATCACAGAGGACGCTGTCGATTACATCCTCAAAGGCTTCCCTTTCTTGTGAGGCCAGGAAAGGATACGTTAAAAGTCATAGGTGAATTATGTGAAGGTGGGCGAGTGGAGGAGGTGGTGTTCCTGGCCAAACATCATGCTTCTGGGTCCCGACTTCCTCGAGAACTTTCCAGATGCAATCCAGAGAGTACCCCACACTCGCACGATGGCCAGCTCCCAAAGTGGAGGCAGCCCTCTTCAGACGCCTAGAGGCCTGGCTTATTAACGAAGGACACTTACTTCCAAAACTCATCTTCGAGGTCCAGAAAAAGCCATTGACTTCTGCCCCTGCCCTCCAGAATCTTCAAATTTGATACAAGACCCTTCACTGCATTCCGTTCCACTTACCGTCCACACAGGCCCACCACAATATTGTGTACTGGAGCATTCTCTGGCATGGGAACAAAGGGGAGGGATGCACATTCCGCAGAGGGGAGAGAAGGTGATGGGAATGGTATTGCCTAGGTCCATCTGAAGGTTCCGCTGGCCGTCCGGGCCTCCAGATAACCGCCAGATAACAACAGTGGCCTGTCTGCAAGGAATGCTGAGAGGATGGCGGCTGCTCTCATTCAAATGCAAATGATGCTGAAGCAATCCCATGAGACAGATCACCAAAGGTGAAAATGAGACACATCCCTTCAACGGATTCCAAAAAGAAGACAGAGTGCCTCTGGCTCGTCCCATCATTTCCTGACTGCTATGGCCAGCAAAAGACCAGAAGTAGAGATATTCAAAATGAAAAAATAATACTAACAACACTGCTTGAAAGCACGAGCATTGGTAGGACAACTCAAGAAATGGAGGAAGTAGAGGCAAGTCTCCCATCATCGAAGGTAGAACTTTCTTCTCGCAAGAAAGGAAGACAACACAGAAACTCGCCTTGCCTCTTCACATTTATAAAAATGATGTGTAGGTAAATAAAACAATCAAACCAACTATCTACTTGCATGGGGGATCACTGTTGTGTTTAAATGTAATATTGGGGTGGAAAATCCTACCAGAAAATCATTTCAATAATGATAAGGACCAGGAGCTTTCAGAAACAAAAGTAAAACCCCGGAACAAACAGAACAACAGCATAGCTATCCCTCCAGTATGCTTTTACCACCAGAGGCTGTGAAACACAACTCCAACTCCGCGTACTCAGGTGAAGACAGTGAAACCTATGGGGCATCCTGTGGAAGGGGATGAACTAGGCGCAGTACCCAGGGCCATCAATGGCAGTACAGAAAAGTCAGGTTTGAGCGTGTTTGCACACAGGTCTTTGTATGTCGGGGCTTTCCACCAAAGAAACATCATTCCTTTCAAACAAAGCACTGCCCTCTAGGACTAGAACCTTCCCTGCTGGGAGGTGACTCTCCATCCGGCATCTGGCCGGGGTTTGTTTGAGAAGGGCCTGACAGCAAGAGTTGCGGCGAGGAGAGGTGCACCGCACAGAACAGGAAAGGCATGTGGGGCAGGAAGCCACTATCACTGCCAAGCATGTTGAGGAAAGCTGACAATCCCTACACGCGGATCCGAAGCTGAGTCCTGATTCGTGCTCAAGGGGCCGAGTGGACATTTCCGGTTCTGTGTTTTGGGTTTGGTTTCTGGGTTAGGATTTTGTTTCCTTTCTCCTGTGTGCACCGAAGGTGGTCACCAGGGACGCCGGTGAACGGATGGTACCAGACGGGAGGAAGCCCGCCAGTCCCTGGAGGAGGGAGAAGAAAACCAGGTGTCAGTCTCTGGGGTGACAGCACTTCTGGTGTGAGGGCCATGCCGGTGTCCTGCTGGGCTTCGGGATGTTCCACCTGGAGGGTTGTGGATTACTTGGTCCCTTGAAGCCCTTGGGAATCGGGCTCATTTGCGTCGCCCCCGGGCGCTCTCCGACTTGCCTGCTGAAACGTAGGCACCTGAGGGCATAGGCCACTTTGGACACCAGGAGGCTGCGGTGTGGCTTAGGAGCCGGGAGCTGAGAGCTGGCAGGCGTCTTTGGCGGCATGCGTCACTGTGATGGCGTGGGCGCCAGCACTCGGTCCTAGGCCCTGGGGCTCTCCGCAGTGCCAGGGTGGCAGGCTTCCGACCTTACTTGTGGGCACACCAGCCGCGAGTGCCATCTGCAGCCAAGAAAGTACCGCCAACCAGTTAAGCTAGGCCTCTGGTCACCCTTCCACCGCCTGTAATTTCCTGGTGACAAGAGCAACAGCCTCCCCATGACTGACATCGGCAACGCTGACGGCCCATTTTCCTTGAGGCCATCTCGGCCATATGCTTGTTTCATCAGCTCAATCCCGTCACACTTGCCCGTCTATTATTTATGTCAACCACAAGTGTAGGTAAGTGTGAACGGAAAGAACAGCAGATAAGAAGAAAGAAGGGCCCAGGCAAAGCGACAAGTGTGAGAATTTTAGGATTCTATATATTTACACGTTTGACAAGTAGTGTTGGATGGGGTTGTAGCTAGAGCTAAAGCTGTTATAATTGCGCATATGAATTCATTGCAGAAACAAGAAAATTCCTATTTTATTTTGATATTTTTTAATTTTGCAGTTACAGTTGGCTCTCATTATTAATGTCGAAGAGTTAGAGGAGCAGAGCCTACTGGTAGGACATTTATATCCTTTACAAAGTGATCCCGTGCATCAGTCTGGTAGCCACCTGGCACTGTACTTAGTTATTACAATGCAACTGACCACATTCCCACTGCAGGCATTACAACCCCATGACCATTTTGGAAATACACATTTCTACTACTTAAGTTCCGCTTTTTCACACAATGTCCCAATGCCTCGCACCCCACTCCCATCTGGCAAGGCTCAGTTGGATTTCTGTATCTGTGAGTATGTTTCTGCTTAGTTCATTTATTTGGTTCTTTAGAGTCTACACGTTAGTGAGATCACGTGGTAACTGTCTTTCTCTGTCTGAACTATTTCACTTAGCATAATATCCTCAAAGAAAGGTCTCCTCTCACCTACCAAAATGGCTACCGTCAAAAAGTCAACACACAACAAGTGTCAGCGTTGTGGTGAAAAGGGAACCCTAATTTGCTGTTGTTGGAAATGCAATTTTGTGTAGCCACTGTGGAAAGAAAGTATGGAGGTTCCTCACAAAAGAAAAAAAAAGGCAGCCAACTCATGACCCAGTATTTCCACTTGTGAATATTTACTGAAGATATCCAAAACACCGATTCGAAAAGAAATATCCACTCCTCAGTACACAGCAGCATTATTTACATTAGCCAATATATGGAAGCCACCTAAGTGCTCATCCATAGACAAGTGGGTAAAGAAGATATGGAACATGTGTAATGGCAGAAGTGTTAAAGGAGACACATAGAGTCATTAAACGCAAAGCATATGGTTAAGGAAGTAAGATACTATCTGTGCAACTGAAAATGAAAACAAAAATATTTTTTTTAAATAAGTGAAAATATTATGTATTAAAATATTAGGAACAAAGATCACAGTAGATAGAGTAAGCAGTAGGAGTTAGAACTGAAGAGACAACTGGTCCTGTAGAATAGCAGAGAAGAACCTGTCTCAGAATAAAACAGGAAAAAGTAATGAGTTAGAAAATACTAAAAATAATGGAAAGAGATTTAAAGCAGGAATGAAGTGGTGATATCTAGATGATAACAGATTCAAGAAAGGAAAAGAAGAAGGAGCAGAAGAAATATAAAGGTTAATATAAGGATAAATTTATAAAGGACAAATATAAAGATAAATTTTCCAGAATCAAGTAGGATGGATGGTCGGGAATTGGGGAAGTCATGGGGAGCCACAGAAGAGACATGGGGAAAAACACCTTACTTAGATACAGTATAGGAACATTTAAGCAGCTCAAAGACAAAGAGACAATCAGATTACTATACTTAACAATGGGGACCTTCTAAATATTGAAAAAAGAAAAAAATTCAAAAATCCAATAGAGAAATGGACAAAAATGTAATCAGTCACAGAAAAAAGGAAAATGCCATTTAAATTTATGAAGAAAGGTGAACATAGATCACATTAAGAAACGTTCAAATTAAAACTACACTGAAATATAGTCTCTCACCCATCATAGTAACAAAATTATAAAAATTAAACCACACACTCTTCGGCAAAGTTATGAGGAGACACACTCTCATATTCTGTGACTAGGAATGCAACACAGTACAACACTAGAGAGCAGAAACTGACTATATCTAACAAGGTGACAAATACATTTCCCCTAATAAAAAAAATGCATCACACATACATATATGCCCCAGAAGTTAGACACTCTAGTTTCAGAAAGCCACAATGGAAAGAATTTATATGAGAAATAATAAATCAATAATGCTATCACACTTTCTCAGAAACTAATAGAACTACAGAAAGTAAGAACTGCATGAATAATTTAACACATCTCTCTCCAAAGCTATCTATGACACTAGCCACTTGTGTCTGTGAGCCTTTGAAAAGTGGCTACTATCACTGGGAAATTGAACGTTTAATTTTATTTCATTTTAATTAATTTATGTTTAATTGAACACTGATACACGATTCCATTATTGGAAAACTTTTTTGATATTAAGTTCAGCATTAGTTAAATTTATTCAGTTGTGAGATCTTTATATTTTTCTTTAATCAAATAAAATTCATTACTTTTTGTGTACAGATCTGTGCATATTGGCAAATGCATATAACTCTATAACCAACACCACAGCCGAGATACAAGACAGTTCTTACTCCCACCAAAAATGTCCCTTCTACTTCTCCCTTTTAGCTAAATCATTGTTTCACCCTCACCCAGGAAACCATGTATCTGTTTTCTGTCCCTACAGTTTTATCTTTTCCAGATGTCCCATAAATGGATCATAAGTATGTAACGTGTGGATGTACCTATTTGAAAACGTTTGCGGATGTTTGAAACAACTTGAATATCAGAATCTACTTTTTCTACTGTAAATTTTTGAAACGTACAGATAGTTTTGTAATATATAAATTAATTACATTTGTTCATACTAACACAAACACCACAAAATTAATTTAAATAAGATACAATACACAAGGGCAAAAGGACGTAAAAGACCATCTGAAGAAACACCCCAGGACCCCCTCAAATTCATCTACCAAGTTCAGGGCATTCCATTACAATCCCAGTTGAACTGATTACAAATCTTGATAATGTTATTCTAAAATATTCTGATTCTGGAAAAGGCAGACTAGTTTATTCAAACAAGTGGAGCTTCCCACCAATAAAATATACAGTGCATCTCAAGATGTCTCTGAGATCTTAAAAACAGTTAAGAGACTCTGGTTCCAACTAAGAAGGAGTCACTACAGTCCACATCGTCTCTCCCACTGACAGCGGCTAAAAATCTGGCCCAAAACCATGGAGCGGCAATCTGGGGATTCTGAAAAATGAGGTGGGAAACAGACTGGAGAAAAAAGCAGAACCCAAAGTGCTCATGATCTGGCAATGGGGTGGCCTGGGGTTCTTCGCCTCCTGTATCTGCTGGTCTGGATGCAAAGGCAGCAGAAATCCTGGTGCATGATCCTTTTAGTGTCTTGCTGAATTCAGTTTGCTAATATTTTGTTGAGAATTTTTGCATCTATGCTCACCATGGTTATCAGTCTATAATTTATTTGCTTGTAAGGTCTTTGTCTGGCTTTGGAATCAGGATAATGATGGCCTCATATAATGAGCTGGAGAGCTTTTCTTCATTTTCAGTTTTTTTTAAATAATTTGAAAGATGTTCATTCTTCTTTGAATATCTGTGAAATTTCACTTGTGAAGCCATCTGGTCCAGGACATTTGTTTGTTTCAATTTCTTTAGTGGTAATCAGTCACTTAAAATTTCTTATTTCTTCTAGATCCAGTCTTCAAAGATTGTATGTTTCAAGGAATGTATCCAAATATTCCAGATTCGTTGGCATATAATTTCTCATAGTATTTTCTTAGAATCCCTTGTATTTATGTAAAGTTAGTTGTCACTTCTCTTTCATTACTGATTTCGTTTATTGGGATTGTCTTTCTTTTTTTCTTGATGAGTCTGGTTGTGTTTATCAATTAAGCTTATCTTGTCAAAGAAACAGCTCTTGGTTGCATTGATCTTTTGTAATGTTTTTTTAACACTGTATTTCATTTATTTCCACTCTGATCTTTATTATTATTTTTTTGTTCTACTCATATTGGGTTTCTTTTGCTGTTCTTTTTATAGTTCCTTTAGGTGAAAGGTTAAATTGTTTATTTGAGTTTTTTTCTTGTTTTGAGGTGTAAGTCTGTACTGCTATGAATTCCCCTCATAGGACCACATTTGCTGTGTTATATAAATATGTTTTCATTTTCATTTGTCTCAAGGTGTCTTTTGATTTTACCCTTGATCTCATTGTTAACCCATTCATTGTTTAATAGTGTATTGTTTTCCTCTATGTGGTTGTGAATTTTTCTATTTTTTTTGTAAGTGATTTCTAGTTTCATACCATTGTGGTCAGAGAAGTTGCTTGATCTTACTTTAATCTTCTTATATTTCCCGAAACTTGTTTTGTGGCCCAACATGTGCTCTAGCCTGGAAATTATTCTAAATGCACTTGAGAAGAATACTTCTTTTGCTTCTTAAGGGTGAAATGCTCTAAAAATATCAATTTTAAGTGCTTTTAGTCTAGTGTGTCATTTAAGACTCCTGTTTCCTTGTTTATTTTCTGTCTGAAAGATCTGTCTATTGGAATCCATGGAGTATTAAAGTCCCCTATTATGACTATACTGCTGTTGATCTTTCTTAGTCAGTCAATATATGCTGTATGTATTTAAGTGCTCCTATGTTAGGTGCATAAATTTTTACTGTGGTCATGTCTTCTTGATGGATTGATCAATTCATCATTATAAAATGACCTCTGTCTCTTATTATAGCCTTTGTTTTAAAGTTTATTTCATCTGATATTATTATTGCTACTTTAGCTTTTTTTTTTCATTTTCATAGGCATGAAATGTTTTTTCCATCCCTATCTTTTATATCTGTGTATATTTTTTGATCTGATGTAGGTCTCTTATAAACAGCATGTGTATGGAAACAGCTTATTTCCTTGTCCATTCAGCCACCCTATGTCTTTTGATTGGAGTATTTAATCCATTTACATTTAAAGTGATGACTGATAGGTATATAATAATTACAATGTTATCATATTTATGTTACTTTTTTATGTTTTTTCTTCTTCTAAAAAAAAAATGTCCCTTTAACATTTATTGTAATATTGGCTTGGTGGTTAGGAACTCTTTTAACATTTTCCTGTCAAGAAACTCTTAATCTCACCTTCAATTTTAATTGAGAGCCAGTAGTCTTGGTTGTGGGTCCTTACTTTTCATCACTTTGAATATTTTGTGCCGACCTGTTCAGGCCTGCAAAGTTTCTGTTCACAGATCAGCTTACAGTCCTTTGTAAGTAACTAGCTGTCTTTCTCTTGCTGCTTTTAGAATTGTCTCATTGGGTTTAACATTTGGCATTTTAATGATGATGAATCTCGGTGTGAGATTGTTTGACTGCATCTTATTCACCACTCTGCACTTTGTAGATTTGTATGTCTACTTCCTTCACCAGGTTAGAGAGTTTTTCATTATTACATCTTTCAATAGGTTCTCAAACCCTTTTGCTTGATGTTGTCCCAAAGGTCCCTTAAAAGTTACCTCATTTTTTAAAATTCTTTTTTCTATTCGCTGTTGTGATTTGGAGTTATCTGCTACCTTGTCTTCCAAATCACTGATTTGAAATCTGCTTCAACTAATCTACTGTTTATTCCTTTTGTATATTCCTCATTTGAGTTACTGTATTCTTCATCTCTGACTGAATCTTTTTCTATGTCCTTTTCTACACTTACTATATCTTTCTCGAAGTTTTCACCAAGGTCATCCAGTCTTCCCCTAAGTTCATTGAACATTTTTATAAGTTTTCTCCTATTCTTTCATTTGGGATGTGCTTCTTTTTTTTTTCCTTTTGGCTGCCTCTCTGTGCTTGTTTCTATGTATTAGATGGATTTGCAATGTCTCTCAGTCTTACTAGAGGCCTTATGTAGTAGAGGCCTTATGTAGTAGAGGCCCTGTGCAGTCCAGTGGCATAGTCACCCTGGTGACCTGTGCCAGGTGATCCAGGAGTGTCCATTATGTAGGTTGTCTGTGCTCTTCTGTTGTAGTTAAGTCTTGATTGCTGTTGGCACATCACTGCATGAGATTAACTCTGTCTGACTGGCTGTGGTGATTGCCATGCCCACCAGGTATCAGCTGCTGTGTAGGGGCTGACCCCACAAGTTAAGTTCACACTAGTGGGCTCATGTGCCTGTTGAGACTGAGCTTTTGGTATACCACTTGTAGGGCTAATCAAGTGGTGCTCTGTTGTAGTCTGATGCCAGCTTCTGTGTGTGTTGTTCCTGGGGCCTTTGGGAGGAGATCCCATGCTGACCAAGATCAACCAGTGCTTGTGACCACTCAGGGGTACCCAGTAGGAGTTACAAAGTGATCCTTTGTTGGTTACTGCTTGGGCTAGTCTTGGAGGCAAGTGGGAAATGCCACACCATGAACCCAGTACAGCTGCCAACTGTACTAGGCCTGGGGCAGTTTAGCAAAAGTTCAGATAAGTCCAAGCACTGAAGTTGCCTGCTGACTGCTTGTAGAGTTCAGCAGCTGCAAGAGCCTTTGGGTGGCACTCCTATGGTGTGTGTGCTGAGGCCTGTTGATTGATCTTGAGGAGTCTCAGGGGTGCAGTGAGTGGATCACCCCTGACTAATGCAAATTCAGATTTGGTCGAGTGGGGAGGGGGCTCAACAAAGGCAAGATTGAGCCCGCTATGATGGCTGCACAGGATAGCCCAGCAAAGGGACAATGAAAGGTGGCTATCCCTCCAGCCTTTGCCCTGCAGCCACACAACTTAGTCTTTCCCTGTATGTCTCTCACACCTCACAAAATGCTACTCCTCCACAAGAACCCAGGGTGAGTGATTGAGAACCAGTGATGCTGTGTGTGGCCCCTTTAAGGGGCCACCTGAATATCCAGCTTCTTTCCATCTCACCTAGATGAATGAAATCCTGATTTTCATGCCAGATTTTGTGAAGACTCCTCTTCCTGGCACTGGAACAGTGGGCTGAAGCGTTGGTGTGTGGGGCAGGGCCCTTAGCTCTTCAAGGGAGACCCCTGTAGATGAGATATCCCTCCCCACGCTCACTCATTTCAAATGTAGGGCCAGCCCATTTCTTATCTCTTCCTTTCCTACCAGCCTCCACGTGGCCTCTTCTTTATATCTTTAGTTATATGAGTTATGGTCAGCTTATAGGAGTTATGGTCAATAGTCTTCCAGTGGTTGTTCAGCTTGACTGTTCTATATTTTAGTTGTGAATTTAACACAGTCATGGGAGGAGGCAACCACAGTATTTACCTACCCTGCCATCTTGACCATAGACTCTATGCAAATATGTTCCTATAATTTTTTATAACCAGCATTGAATAATCAACTTTTAGTGCTTCTGCCTTGTGGTTTCAAACATCGTTCTTGAAAACTTTGTGCAATGACTTCTCTACCTACATACTAGACTATTTTAAAAATGTGAGGTGAAAGTTCTTGAAAAAAACACATAAATGTGATTCATATATGTAATACCTATATATGTCGGTATCTGGAGAAAAAATAGTAGTAAAAATAATTTTGTTTACTTTTTTTTTCAATGTCACTGTGACCCTTAAGATTCCTTCTGACTCAAAATCTACACTGTTAATAACACTACAATTCTTCAATCCCTGACACTATTTTTTAAAATGTCTTGCTTTCTAATGATTAAAAGTAAGACACATCACTTAATTTTTGGACAAATAAAATCAAGTCTCACCTCTTCTGGGCTTTTGCCTTTTGGCATGGCTGTTCTTGAAGCAATTCAGGAGAACCTGCTGCTGCATTGGCAACTTCTCTTTTTATGCCTGATACTTCCTGTCTATTTCTGCTGCTGTCACCTGTATGAGGTGACATGCTTCTGTCTATACTCATACACTTTAACCTTATTCTGATTAATTTCACTAATGCTGGCTCAAAATTAGCAAGAATTTACTATATATTAAACATCTTGCCTATGAAAGAAAATGGCCTTGAAATTTTATTTTGTTACTTTTGATCTTTAAATAACTTAACAATGAACATAATTTACTTTTTAAAAATAGACAGTGCTTGACATGGAAAAAGAGATGATTCAGAAGGGCATAAACACATCTTAAAAGATATTAATGACTATTTCAGATTTATTTTCTGTGTTGGAAAACAGAAAAGATAACGAATGGATGAATTTGAAGAAGGCTAGATTCAACTCAGTATGGCAAAGAGCTTTCTAACAGTTGCTCAATCATGGAATGGGTTATATTGTGAAACAGCTAATTCAATATCATTAGAAATTTTGATGCACATATTGTATAGCCTCATTCTATGAAGTTACTTAAATGATAGATTTATGAAAGCTATATAAGATATTTTAAAAACCTTTTTCACTAGGGAATTAGACATACTTATTCACTTTCTGGGCATATGTTTCATATGCACTAGAGAAGAATGTATAAGCAGCTATTTGGGGATGAAAGGCTCTGTAAATGTCAATTATGTTCAGATGGTCTAATGTGTTATTGAAGGTTGTTATTTCCTTATTGATTTTCTGTTTGGATTATCTGTCCATATCCGACAGCAAGGTATTTAGTTCCCCTACTCTGATAGTGTTTCAGTCTGTTTCTGCTTTTAGTTCTGTTAGTAATTACTTTACATATTTCAGGATTCCCTGATTGTGAACATAGATATTAATAAGTGTTATGTCTTCTTGGTGCATGATTCCCTTTATCATTATGAAGTGTCCCTCGGTATCTTTCTTTACCTTTTTCATTTTGAAGTCTATTTTGTGCGATATTAGTACCACTACTTGTGCTTTCCTCTGAATGCCATTTGCTTGAAATATCACTTTACACCCTTTCACTTTGGAACAGAGATGTGTCTCCTGGAGGCAGCATAGGGTTGGGTTTTGTTTTTTGATCCAATCTGCAACTCTGTGAATTTTTATTGATGAGCTCAGTCCATTTACATTTAGGATGATTATTGAAATACGAGGTTTTCCTGTAGACTTTTTATCTTTTGCTTTCTGATGGCTCGGTGTTTCCATTGCTTCCTTGTCCTTATGTTTCTGGGGGTTTATTTGTTTGTTTGTTTGTTTGTTTTGGTCATGTTTTGAGGATTTTCCTTCTGGTGCTTCTTGTCTTATGTTATGTACTTCATTTCTGAAACTTTGGCATGTGGTTACCATTACAAATATGTAACAAGATAGTTATATATATAAAGTAGTCCATTTTCTTATGTGTGTGCCTTGTCTCCATTCCTCTTTGTGAATTTGGATCTTTGAATCCTGTCCTTTTCTGTTATTGTCTCAATTTGTCCCTATATATGCTGAACATTCATTACTATCTTGCTGTAGCAAATCTCTTCTTATTGTTTAAGCCTATAATACACTGTTCTTAATAATGGTTGCACTACTCTGCTTCTATCTTCCTGTTAGTCCTTGTTCTCATAGTTATGCATTTTTTGTGTTATTTAGTTTTAGGTAAGTTGACCCCTTTCACTATTTCCTGTAATGCAAGTCTCATAATGGAGAATTCCCTTAATTTTTGCATATCTGGAAAGGTCTATTTCTCCTTCATATGTAAAGGAGATCTTTGTTGGATACATTATTCCTGCCTGGTATTTCTCTTCATTTAATAGTTTGAATATTTGATTCCACTCCTTTCTGGCTTGTAAGGTTTGTGCTGAGAAGTCTGATGATAATTTAATGAGTTTTCCTTTATAGGTTATTGTCTTCTTGTCCCTGGCTGCCTTGAGAATTCTTCGTCATTAATTTTTGATAATTTTAGTATAATGTGTCTTGGCGAAGGCTTTTTCGAGTTGAGATATTTTGGTGTTCTTTTGACTGCTTCATTTACAAGTCCCAGTTCATTCCTTAGATTTGGGAAATTCTTGTAGATTGTTTGTCTATAATTGTTTTCTGATCCCTGTACCTTTTCTTCTCCTTTGGGACTACCCATTATTCTTATGTTTTCTTTCCTGAGGGTATCAGCTAGTTCTTGTATTTCTCTTTCATTGCTTTTTATTCTTCGGTCTCTCTCTTCTTCCTTCTGATTTATTTCTAGATTTCTGTCTTTGATATCACATTTGGTCAACTCTATTTCCCAAACTTGTTATTTCATTCTTCATCTCTTTTAGTGTGTTCTTCATCACCTGAAGTTCTATTTGGTTCTCTTTTAGGATTTCAATCTCCTTGCTAAAAAACTCATTCTGCTGATATAGTTTTTCTTAAATGCCTGGAGTTTTGGATATAAATTATTTTGGATGTCATTAAGTTTTTTCAGAAGAACCATCCTGAATTCTCTGTCATTTAAGTTGCATATTTCTATGTCTTTAAGCTTATTTTCTGGAGATTTTTCTCCTTCCTTCTGCCTTGTCACCTTGGTTGTTCAAGGTTAAACACATGAACTATTTCTTCACCTGGGCATTAATGAAAGTGTATTCTGCTTTTGTTTGTTTGTTTTAGAAAGGTCTCACCTTTTCTCCCCCAGTTTTATGTAAATATAATAGACAATTAGTTGTCCATATTTTCATTGTACAATTCAATGAGTTTTTTCAATTACTGTTGGCATACAATAATATATTAGTTTCAGTTGTACAGCATAGTGATTAGACCTTAAGTGATCACCCCACTAAATCTAGTACCCCTCTTCTTTCTTATATGTTTATTACAATATCGTTGACTATTTTCCTTATGCTATACATATCTCCATGACTATTTTGTTACTATCCATCTGTATTAATTTCATCAACATCCCCCACAAAGCCCTCCTCTTTAGTAGTCCTTAAAATATTCTCTGTATCTATGAGTTTGTTTCCATTTTTGTTGTTGTTTATTTTGTTCTTTAGATTTTGCATGTATGTGAAATCATATAGTATTTGTATTTATCTGACATACTTCATTTAGGACAATACTGTCTAGGTTCATCAAGGCAATATCTTTTTTAATCTCCTTCCTTTTAGTTAGTTGTGTGTGTTTTTTTAATCTGAACTGAATCTCTTGTAGGCAGCATATATAGGGGTCTTGTGTTCTTATCCATTCAACCACCTTATCCTTTGGTTGGAGCACTTAATTCTTTTCCATTTGAGGTAGTCATTGATAGATATGTAGTTATTACCATTTTTTATTCATAATTTTGATACTTGTTTTTTCTTCTTAAAGAATTCCCTCCAACATTTTCTGTAATAGTGGTGTGGTGTTGATGAATTCCTTTAGCTTATTTTTGTCTGGGAAGCTATTTATCTGTCCTTCAACTCTAAATGATTTTGTTGGATAAAGTATTCTTGGTTGTAGGTCCTGGGTTTCCATCGTGTTGAATATTTTGTGCCAAGCCCTTCTATCTTGCATAGTTTCTTTTGAGAAATCAGCTACCAGTTTTATGGATGCTCCTTTGTAGGTAACTCATTATTTTTCTCTTGCTGCTTTTAAGATTCTCTCTTTGTGTTTAATCTTTGATATTTTAATTACAATATGTCTTGATGTTGGCCTCTTTGGGTTCCTCTTTCTTAGAGTTGTATGCCTATTTCCTTCACAAGGTTAGGGAAGTTTTCAATCATTATTTCTCAAATAGCCCATCAACTTCTTGTTCTCCCTCTCCTCCTTCAGGCACCCCTATTACATGGATGTTTTCACCCTTAATTTTGTCCCAAAGGCTCTTCAAATTATTATTATATTTTTGGCTTCTTTTTTTTTTTCTTGCCATTCTGTTTGGGTGACCTTAGCTTCTCCACCCTTTATATTGGTGGTTTGATCCTTTTTTTCATCCACTCTGTTAATTCCCTCTAATATGCTCTTCATCTCAGATAATGTGTTCTTCATTTCTGACTGGTTCCTTTTCATAATTTCCATTTCCATTTTTATGATTTTTTTGTCTCTTTGTTAAAGTTCTCACTAAGTTCATCTACTCTTCCCCTAAGTTCATTGAGCATCTTTATAACCAGTGTTTTGAACTCCGCATCTGTTCTTGGTGAAGGCTTTTTCAAGTTGAGATATTTTCGTGTTCCGTTAACTGCTTCTTTTTCTTCCTATTTTGGCTGCCTTTCTTTGTCTGTTTCTATGTACCAAGCTCCTAAGTCTCTCGGTCTTACTAGCATGGCTTTATGTAGTGTTCAGAGGCAGAGTCCTGAAAGGGGTTCAGCAGTGGGCCAAATTTCATCCCAGCCTATGTCTCTCCAGGGTCATCTGTTAAGATTCAGCAAGCAATTACACGTGCTGTGCTTATGGTTGTCTCAAGAAACCACACCAGAAACTGAGGTCAGCTTCCACTAGTGTGGGTCTTAGAGCTTGCTCTGCAAATTGCACAGGACTCACCAAGGACACAGCTGAATATGGCTTGGGTAGGGCTGCGAGTTAGGGGAGGTGGAATTTCGGGGAATCCTACAGATGGTACAACCTCCATTATCCAGTCTGATGACATCTCAGCTATGGTGGCACTTAATCTGCACACTGGAAGGTGGGTGGGCTCCACAGAGGAACAATGGATACTGCCAGTGCTTCTGCCTGGAGAAAGCCTCACCTCCAGCCCTCACTCTGACAACTCAGTATCCCCCTGTAAATTCCTGGTGTCCCCTAAGCAGCCGACCATGTGCTGATACTCAGAGCGAGTGAGTTTATCGCTGCAGAAATCCAGTCGTGGACAGGGCCTCCTTGAGAGGCATCTGCAGCTGCCTGCTGCCACTGCCATAGCCTCTGTTCCACTCAGCTGCTTAAGACCAGGCAGCCTTGCACCTTGCCCAGTCCTACCTCCTCCCACTGTAGGGCAATTTCTTATTTCTCTCCTTAGTTGTAGGGCTTGTTCATCTAGACCCCAGGTGACTCTGCTTGCTGTTTGTTCCATGCTTCCATCACAACTTTGATGTGGCCATAAGAGCAGATGACAAATCCTCTATCATCTATGCCATTTTTACTTCTATAAAGGCCCCTCTTTAGCCTATCGCTATGAAGGCATTTTTCTTTTGGTTTCCAGTAGGTGACAAGCCTCTTGGATCCCAGCTTTATGTAAAACCTCAATAATGCATTTTTTTCTTATAAATATTCAGTCACGATTGCTACCTTCAGTCTCAGTCTCTGTCAGTATTAGCGACAGTTTCGGTAGCATTTGCTCAAATTTCCCAGGGGCTCCACAGTGTTCTTCAGTCTTGGAGGATATTGGGAGAGGAGGTGCCTTAGAGGATATTGGGTTGGAGGATGGGGGCTGTGGCTTGGCCTAGCATTTTGCAACTGTGGCTGATAATAATAAGCTGTTGTTTCTCTGCCTTCCCCACTTGTTTTGCTTTATGCCCTGACCCCTGGGCACTGCTGCTGCATGGAGCTCACAGCAGTCCTAGGCAGAGTTGTTCAAGGAACCCACCGCACCTTTTCCCTTCCCTCTCTTCCTGCAGGGAGCTCCAGCTGCGAGAGGCAATTTCTTTGTTTCTCCCAGTCTACCACCCGACTCCTGCAGTTCTGACCTGTGGTAGATCTTATGTGCAGATCATTTACAATAATATGCTTGTGTGCAGATTGGATGTTATTTGTTGAGTTTTAGATGTTCAGCTTATTGTTATTTCAAGGAGAGAGATCTTGGGATATCTCCCACTCGGCCATGCTTCTGATGTCACTCTAGACCATTTGACAAGTATATTTATGGGTGACTAAATGTTTTGGCCACTACATACACATCTACCTACATGATATGCATGCATGCACTCACACACACAGTTCTTTTGGGACACTTGATATTAAATCACTCTTTTAATAAAAAATATTAGAAGCAGTTGTTTATATAACAAGGCTATGCCTAGATTGTTGATAAATTGTGTGTATGGTTACATAAGTAGATGATTATTTCTCTTTTTTTCTGAAGCAGGGGAAAGAGGATGTAGACAGATTAGAATATTCATTCATCTCAGCGAACTATCTAATTTTACTGATCTCACACATTACTTTATGATGTGTCCCTTGTGTTGTTTTGCATATTTAACTATTTTCTCCAAAACTAGAGTAGGAACTCTTGAGAGTCTCCACCTCAAGCAGATGAAGTGAAGGGCTCTGATACATACAGAAAACTTATCATGTTTCAAGGCTTGAAATAAGCCTTCATCAACCCTTCCCTCACTTATTCTTCATCACTTTATCAACATTGCATAGCAGTTTTGCACAGCTGAGAGTCAGTAAAGATTTAATGACTTGCCAGTGTTCATTTTCATATGTAGGATACACTAGCTGTGATTTACAGGGACCTGGATAGCTTCATGCCTTCTTTAACCTATTAGTTCTAAACAATAAACAAGCACAGAGACCAAAATCTAGAAGAAAGTGTGCCAATAGTTTAAACAGAATATTGGGTTCTCTGAAATTGATTGTGCCTCTCATCACAAAAAAGACTTGATGCAGTTTTTATTTTCACAATGTGTATGTTCTTCTTTTGGGGCTTAAATACTGTGGTTGCTCTCTATGGAGATCTCAGTGCTGTCCTCTGACCTGAGACAGCAGATGTTCTCTGATTGCTTTACCCACTCGATGATATGGCCCAAGGAGTACACGACATCCTTTTCCTGAGAATTTTCTCTTTTCTGCTTGGTAGTTAAAAACTCTATTGTTTTGGCAACTGTCTTATCTGTCAGCGAGTTATATTGTCAAGAGCTCAAGCCACATTTTGGGTTACACAATGGCTAGTAAGACCTGAGGCTTTAGCAATTGGGCATGCTACAGCCCAAAGATGCTAAGAGCTCACAGAAAGGGGATGAACAAAGACTGGAGGCATGAGTACTACTGAAATACTTCTTGTCCCATTTACCTCCCACCAACAAGGCAGAAACTATATATTGTACTGGGGAAGTTATATTGGGGAGAAAGTGATGTAATCCTGCAGTGTTAGAGACTGTTTCTTGCTGTTTAGTGTTCCAGTGAGAAAGAGAGCACTCCTCAGCAGTGAGTCAGTTTCAGTGAGGTGTGATGTGAAGAGATGGGGGCAGGCAAGGAATACCACAGGAAGATCAGAGTGGCCAGTGGCTAGCAGTGTCAGGAACACTGCCAGCCTGGTCCTGAGGGGAGGGAGTGTGAATGGAACCAGAAGCATTGCATACAGAGTGGTGGCCCTTGGTGGAGGATGCAGTTACTCCCCAAACCCAGCCTGGTGAAAACAGCTCCTTTCCCTCTTACTTCTGACCTGCTGGTGACTTTCACTGGCCCAATCTAACAGGAAGACAGAGACGAGGGAGTTGGGGTGATGCAGTCTGAAGACAAGCCCACACAGCAGGAGAAGGCAGGGTCAAACAGACTCTGGTGGCAGTGACCCTTAGCATCTAGATGCTTCTTGTTCCAAGGTCACTGCCATAGATCTGTGATGGACTGTGAAGCAGATGTCTGAGCTGGAACATTTAACATGGCTTTTCTCCAAGCTGCGCATGCCAGAGTCTCAGAGCTACTTGGCCTCCTCCTTCTCTCTCTTCTCTCAGACATTCTGGAGACACATCCAGAATTGAGCACCTTTCCTCAGATGATGTGCTTTCATTCAACTCAAACTTCTTCCACCTCCTATCTTGAATGTTGCAATGCCATTCTCACTGGCCCTGGATAACTTGCCCACACTGGTCGCTAACTATATCCTATCACTGCTATTAACCATACTAGCCTCATCGCTATCCCATTAATATCCATGCCCACTTCTACCCCCAAGTCTTTTCTTTTACTGTTCTTTTGATGGAACAACTTTTCCCTGAAATGTAATGCTCCGCCTGTATTCATTACAGTCTCTGCTCAAATGTTCCTTAATCAGAGATGCCCTCCCTGACCGACTACATGGAGTAGCACCCATCCCTCTCTACCTTTCTTCCATGCTTTTCTTAAGAGCACTTATCAGCATGTAACATATTGAATATTTACTTTTATCCCATGTCTCCAGCTATCATGTAAGCTCCATGAGGGGACGGTTTTCCTTTCTTCACTGGTCTAGCCCCAGTGCCCAAAACAGTGCCTACCATAGGAGGCTTTCAATATATTTCTTGAGTGATCAAGCAAACAATGGTCTCTCTCATCATATCTTTTTGAACATGTTAAAGAGACCTTGCTTGGACTGAAGTGTAGCTGGAAGAATGCAGCTCCTATCAGGGGGACCAGGAGCTGGAGCTTGGGGTATGCTGATGCCTGCTCATATCTCAACAAGAAAACATTTAGTTGCCACCACAAAACCACTCTGTTCTAATCTGATTTTCTCTTCTTAAACCTGAAACTTAACTACTGGAAGGCATGCTCATAAATTATTGTAAAAGCAAGACCTTGATTAACCACTCATGTTCTGTAGGAATCTTTACCATGTAGATTTTTATTGTTTTGACTTTAAATGTGTAGGTTATAGAATAGGTGATTATGATTTTAACTTTCTGAATTGCCAATAATGTCTCAACTAATTACTTGAGGTGAGATAATTATCCTTATATCCAGTTGTGTCTGGAGTCAGAGAGCATTTGAAAACTAGAGGAATTTGTCTTCCTCTACCTCCTATCTCCTGCCTACCTCAATTCAATGTCCCTCTTTTATTTTTATTATCTCTGAGCTCTAGGAATGCCAGTTACTCTGCACTCCCTTTCAGAAAAGCCAAATTTTTCTATATCATATTCCCACAGTTTAGTTTTCATTTTCAAATATTATTTATTCAGTTACAAAATTTTCTCTTCATCTTGTATTTATTAATGTGGTTAATTTTATATAACTATTTATAGAAAAGATTTGAGTTGTTCTACAACAAAAAATAAGCACAGAAGAGAACTGTTAAATTAGAGAAAGGAAATTCAAATCATGAATAAGATAATGGAAAGAAATAAAAGAACTATGATTTAATTAGAATGAAATCATCATTTTCTTGAATGACTGTATACCTAACTATTTTTATTCAATTATTCCCCCTTAGAGGATTAAGTCATTTCATGCAAAAATACTCCTCCAGAAATAGTGGGTCACAAACACATAGTCCAAAGTCCAAGACAAGTGCCTGCCCTGTGACCTATCTGGAAAACTATTTGCTGTGAACTTTACATGGTTAAAATATAAATTATGTAATGGCTAGGTAGAGAGCCAGATGAAAGAAAGAGCAATTAGAGAGAATGTTTTATAAATTATATAAATGTCTATCCAATGTATTGTGTACTTGAAACTGATAAAATTAAATTTAAAAAATAGAACAATTAAAACTTCCAAACATAAGTAGCGTGCTTTATTAATATATATTTTTAAACTGTACTCTTCATCTAAAACTATCCTTCCTCATTATTTCTTCCTTCCTTCTCAATGTCATCTTCCAAACATAACCTTATCTGTGTACCCTCCTTGCAGTCCTAATGTAATGTAATGGCCCCACCAATTGGATGGTGACAGCTCCATGATAGTGTCCATTACATGACACACTCCCCTTGCTCAAGATAGCTAACAGATCATTTTCATTCTTGAGGGAAGGAGTGTATTGTTACAGCATTAAGCCCACCCTCTCTGCCGGCATGTAGATGTAGGGGGCCACCAGACCTGAGTTTCTATTAACCTGTCTAGCACTTGTTGCTTCAACTCCAAAAAGGAATTGAAAACCTCTTAGAAGAAATAATGACTAAAAACTTCCCTAACTTGGTGAAGGAAATAGATGTACAAGTTCAGGAAGTGCAGAGAGTCCCAAAGAAGATGAACCCAAAGAAGCCCACACCACGACATAGCATAATTAAAATGTCAAAGGTCAAAGACAAAAAACAATCTTAAAAGAAGCAAGAGAGAGGCTCTTACAAAGAAGCTCCCATTAGACTGTCAGCTGATTTCTCAACAGAAACTTTACAGGCCAGAAGGGATTGGCAAGGAATATTCAAAGTGATGAAAAGCAAGGATCTACAACCAGATTACTTTACCCAGCAAAGCTATCATTTAGAATAGTAGGACAGATAAGTAACTTCCCAGACAAGAAAAAGTTAAAGGAGTTTATCAACACCAAACTAGTATTACAAGAAATGTTAGAGGGACGTCTTTAAGGAGAAGAAGAAAAAAATATGTTAAAAATATGAAAAATAAAATAACAATAACTACATATCTATCAACAACTACTTTAAATGTAAATAGATCAAGTGTTCCAATCAACAGACAGGGTGAGTGAATGAATAAAAAAACAAGACCTTTACATATGCTGCCTACAAGAAACTCATTTCAGATTGGAAGACACACAGAAAGTAAAGAAATAGAAAAGTATATTTTATCAAAATGGATATTTTAAAAAGCTAGATAAGCAATGCTTATATCAAATAAAATAGACTTTAAAACAAAAGGTATAATAAGAGACAAAGAAGGCCCCAGTAATCAAACTTCTGGGTATTTATCTGAACAAACCCAAAACATATGAATCTATATGTTCATTGCAGTATTATTTAAAATAGTGCCTATTATTAGGTAAATGGATAAGAAGAGGTGGTACATGTATACAATGGAATATTTTTCAGCCATAAAAAGAATGAAATCTTGTCATTTGCAACAACATAGAGCACCTAGAGGGTATTATGCTAAATTGAGTGTCACACAGGGAAAGACAAACACCATATAATTTAATTTATATGTGAAATAAATAAACAAAACAAATAAACAAAACAAAAACAAACTCATAGATACAGAGAATATATTTATGGTTGCCATATTGGAGGGCCATTGGGAGGCTGGATGAAAAAGGAAAAAGGATTAAGAAGTACAAATTGGTAGTTACAAAATAGTCATAGAAATGTAAAGTACAGCATAAGAAATATAGTCAATAATACTGTAATAACTATGTATGGTGTCAGATGGGTACTAGATTTATTGGAGTGATCACTTCACTTTATAAAATATATAAATGTCTAATCATCTTGTTGTACACTTGCAACAAATATAACATTGTATGCCAACTGTAATTAATTTTTTTAATTATAAAAAAGTTAGTGCTTTTTGAGTGTTTCTTATTCACTGAATGACTGTTTTTTCTCTATGTCATTTATCATTTAAAAATACTTGTAATTAGTTCCTAGTGTTCTCACCATTTATATTGAATATGTTCCATTTTTGACCTATAAAACATTTTGGAAACACATAAAATGCATCTTGATTAAAATTTTATTCTATGTCATAAATATTTTAAGTTAGTCATATTTTATCACATAAACTATCTCTTTTTACTATTTTATTTTCTCACATCTGTGTGTTCAGAACTTTAAAATTATGAAGAAAAGTTTATTCTCTATCAATTTTGAAAATAGCACTAATTTCTGCCAGCTACATTAATCCATCCTATAGATACATTATAAAAAGATCAGTAAATTTAAGTCTAATAAATTATTTTGCGAAGCTGGTCTAGAAAAGTAATTATGTGAGTAAATAAATGAGTGGAGTGGTCCCCATCCTTTGGTAGTTGAGAATCACTTGGAGCTCTGCCAGTCAGATTCCTGAGCTTCATATAACAGGTTCTAATTCTGTTGGTCTAAAATGGGCACAGAACTACTTTGTGGATATGAATAATGGGGAAGGCAAGCCACTAACACAAGTGATCAGATAGCCACTTATTGGAAGCACTGACATAAATTTGAAGACTTTTCACTTGTATAGGATCAAGAGAAATTCATAGTCTTCTTAAGTAGAACAAAGCAACACTGGAAAATTTAATTGATTCTCAATAATCTATCATCATGCTTATTAATTTAACCAGTGAATGCTTCTGAGGTATCACCTGTGTGCCGGGGGATGTTCTTCATTCTATGGGTACAGACACTGACCTTTCTCCCATGGAACTAGCAGGAAGTTTGGAAAATGTTAGAGTGCACATGGTCATCAAGTAGAAGTGGTGTAGAGGAGGATGGGCATAGTACATTGTCCTGTATCAGCATATTATCTAGAAAAATTGGACAGAAATTCTAAGATAAAGACAGGAAAGGACTTTAAACATTTTTTTTTATTTCTGCAGGTGCAAAAAAAGTTGCAACTCAGTAAGATTAGTTGACTTCCAGATTCCTACAGGAGTTATATTTTAACTCACAAGATACCCCTTTGCTAGTACATCTCTGAGTTGCTTATATCTGATAGTGGGATTTCTGTCCTCTACCTAGAGGATGGACACTTCCCCATCAACATTTTTAGTGCACTTACAACTTCCTTGTTTCTGAGACTGCAGGCAAGAGGGTTCAGGAGAAGAGTGAGGACAGTTCCAAAGAGAGAGACCCTGATTTAACTTTGGAGTCTCAGCAGAGCCAGGTCTCATGTATATGCACATGAATGGACCAAAATAGAGACCCGCCACACAGGTGAGAGGAGCAGGTGGCCGGAGCCTTGTTCCTGCCTTCTGGAGAGTTCATCCGGAGTACAGCAAGGAAGATGAAAACATAGGAGGACAAGATGAGAGATAAGGGCAGCAGTAAAACAAGGATGCTTGTCACCACCACTGCCTTCTCGTAGGCTGAGATGTCCTCACTGACAATCCTAAGGACAGCCATGACTTCGCAAAAGAAGTGAGGGATCTCTCTGGAGCTGCAGATGTGAAAATGCAAGGTGAAAGCAGTATGGCCCAAGGAAGTTAGTGCCCAAGACATGGCAATCATCTTCAAACAAACCCTAGGACTGATGATGACTGAGTACTGGAGGGGATTACAGATAGCCACATAGCGATCAAAGCACATGACAGTTATAAGGATGCATTCTGCAATGCCCACAGTCAGGGAGAAAAATACTTGAGTCCCACAAGCCAGGAATGAGATGCCTTGCTGACCAGAGAAGAAGTTGGCCGCCATCTTGGGGACAATGCTAGAGGTCAAAGTCAAATCCATTAAGGAAGGACAGCTGACTAAGCAGGAAGTACATGGGGGTATGGAGCTGGGAATCCAACAAAATGAGGAGGATCAGCAGAGCGTTGCCAGTAAAGGCGGCCATGTAGATCAGGAGAATGATGAAAACCATGGCTGTGATGTTTCTAAATTATGGAAAGAAGGCCAGGAGGGTAAAATCTGTGAGTTTTGTGTCATTCCTTCTCCACACGACTGTGGTGACAACAGACAGAGAAGAGATTTGTAAAAATTGTCATAGTAGTAAAGTAGTTTCTTATTAAAGTTTGTAAAAAAAAAAAAAAACAAAATTATAACAATGGCAAACATAAAAATATTCAATTATATCACTTGTCTTGTTGGTAATAGCCAATCATATACTGCTAGTGGGAATGTAAATTGGTACAGCCACAATGAAAAACGGTAGGGAGGTTTCTCAAAAAATTAAGAATAAAATTTACCATATGACTAAGTATTCCCTTTTCTGTGCATCTACCAAAAAAATTGAAAAACATTTATCTGTAAAGATATATGTACCCAATGTTCATTGTAGTATTATTCATGGTGGCCAAGACATGAAAACAATTGAAGTGCCCTTCAATAGATAATTGGATAAAGAAGATATGGTACATATATACAATGGAATATTACTGAACCATAAGAAAAGATAAAATATTGTTATTTGTGACAACATGTATGGCTCTTAGGATGATCATGCTAAGTGAAATAAGTCAGACAGAAAACTCCGAGAATAATGTAATTTAATTCATATGCGTTATATAAAACTGAAAGCAAAAAATGAAGAAGACAAACAAACACTCATAGACATAGATGACAGTTTAGTGGTTACCAGAGGAAAAGGAAAATGGAAAGAGTTAGATAATGGTAAAGAAGGTCAAATAAATGGTAACAGAAGGAGATTTGACTTTGGGTGATGAACACACAATGGAATATATAGATGATATATTATTAGATTGTACACTTGAAACCTATATAATTTTATTAATCAATATCTCCCCAATAAATTTGATTTAAAAGGATTTTAAAAATTTATCCATGATCACTTGAATCAGTTCTTAATATTTTTTATATTATTTGTCCATGCTCTAGTGTATGTAGGAAACCAGTTGTACATATTATAATGCATTCCAGTAACTTTACAGTATGAAAGACATTTGCATATATTAACACTGAATTTATACATATTTCCAAGTCAGATATTATAGACTTCATTCTGGCCATGGGAAAACATTGCTAATATAACCTATACAAAGATTTTTCTAATTTTAAAATGTTCCTAATTTATGGGATCTAGTCAAGATGGCAGAGTAGGTAAACACTGTGTTTGCCTCCTCCCATTACTGTATTAAAACTACAAATAAATTATAAAACAACCAACCTGGAGAACCATTTGAAGACTAGCCGAAGAGAAATCCTGTAATTAAGGATGTAAAGAGGAGGCCACATAGAGACTTGTAGGAGAAAGGGAGATGCAAAACAAGCTGGCTCCACAACCACATGTGGTGGTTGAGAATTGGGAGGGATATCTCAGCTGTGGAGATCGCCCAACAAGGTGAAGGGCTACAGCCCAACACCGAGGCTCCTTAGCCAAGAATTTTAGTGCCAGGAAAAGGAGCTCCCACAATATCTGGCTGTGAAAATCAGCAGCAATTTTGAATGTCCAGGTAAGAGGAAAGACAACTGGAAACCCAGACATTCCCTTAAAGTGCCTGCATACAGACCCGCTCACTTCCAGGCACTCACCCTGGGCTCCAGCAAAGGGACAGCAGCTAGGGAGGTGCCAGAGACATACAGGGAAAGACTAAGTTGTGTCACTTCAGGGACAACTCCCATTGTCTTTTTGTTGAGTCTGTCCTGCGCAGCCTTCAGGTGAAGCACCATCTTGCCTGCATTGAGCCCTCCATCCATATGACCAAATGTGACTCTGCCTAGTGAACTCAACTGGTTCCACCCTGATGACTCCCTAAGACCCCACCCCACCCAACTCCAACATTGCTGGAGGCATGTTTGTGGATAGGCAATACCTGGAGCTCTCAGAAGGAGGATCCTTCAGAAGCAATCAACAGGCCTTGGCTCAGACACCACTGGAGTCACTTTCAGTGGCAGGCAAGTGTGACTGACCTTGGTTTGCATGACAGCCTCTCTCAGAGGTCCCAGAAACAACATACCTGAAGCCTGTCATTAGACACAACAGAGCACCACTTGATTAACTATGCAAGTGGCACACATAAAGGGTGGTCTGAACAGGCATACAAGCCCACTGGGATAAGTCCGCTCCAAAAGTTTAGCTTCCACATGGCAGCTCATTGCTGTGGGCATGGCCAATCCTCACAGCCAATTAGCTAGCGAGTCAATTTTACCTACTGATATGCCAACAGCAATTGAGGCTCAATTACAAAGGAGGGCACGTACAACCCACACAAGGGACACTCTGGAGTACCTAATACAAGTGATCACAGAGACTGCACCACTGGGCATTCCAGGGCACTTATACATAAAGTCACCAGGCCAAGACCGGGGGACATAGCAGATCTACCTAGTTCAAAGATACAAACACAGAGAGGCAGCCAAAATAAGAAAACAAAGAAACATTACCCAAATGAAAGGACAGGAGAAAACTCCAGAAAAAGAACTGAAATAAGTGGAGGAGAGCAACCTACCAGATATATAGTTCAAAACACTGGTTTTAAGGATGCTTAATAAACTTAAGAGAGGAGTAGATGACCTCAGTGAGAACTTCTACAAAAAATAGTAAGGAAAAAAATGACATAGAAACCATAAAAAGTACCATTCTGAAATAAAGAATATAATAACTGAAATGAATACACTAGGAAAAACAACAATAGATTAGATGAAGCAGAGGATTAAATCAGCAATTTGGAAAACGACGTAACAGTAAACACCTAATCTGATCAGCAAAAAGAAAAAAAAATTGTGTAGTGCCAGATGGGTACTAGAGTAATCAGGGAGATCACTTCATAAATTAGACAAATGCTTAATCATTGTGCTGTATACCTGAAACTAATTAAAAATGAGGATAGTTTAAGGGGACTCTGGGACAAAATCAAGCATAACAAAATTTGTATCATAAAAATACCAGAAGGAGAAGAGAAAGAGCAAGGGATTGAAAATGTATTTGAAGAAATAATGATGGAAAACTCTCCTATCCTGGTGAAAAAAGAAATGGACATAAAAGTTCAGAAAGTACAGAGAGTGCCAAACAGGATGAACCAAAAGAGGTCCACACCAAGACACATCATAATTAAAATGCCAAGGTTAAAGACAAAAAGGAAATAGTAAAAGTAGCTAGCAAAAGGCAGCTAGTTATTTACAAGAGAGCTCCCATAAGACTGTCTGCTGATTTCTCAAAATTTGTAGGCCAGAAGAAACTGGCATGAAATATTCAAAGTGATGAAAACAAGGACCTACAACTGAGACTACCCTACCCAGCAAGGCTATAAATTAAAATTGAAAGTGATATTAAGAGCTTTCCAGACAGGAAAAAGTTAAAGAAATTTATCACCACTAAGCTAGTATTGCAAGAAATGTTAAAGGGTCTTCTTTTGTAAGATAGGAGAAACATAAAGAAACATATACATGAATAATAAAATGGCAATAACTATGTACTTATCAATAATCACTTTAAATGTAAATGGGTTAAATGATTCAATAAAAAGGCATAGGGTAGCTGAATGGATAAGGAAATAAGACCCATACATATGCTGTCTAAAAGAGACCAATGTCAGATGGAAAGACACACACAGACTGAAAGTAGAGAGATAAAAAATAATATTTCACATAAACGAAAATGAAAAAAACTGGGAAAGCAAAACTTAAATCAGACAAAATAGACTTTTAAACAAAGGCTAGGAGACTGAAAAAATAATGGCGTAGGTGAGAGAGGCTCTGTTCATCCCTCTGGCGACCAAATCAAAGTTGTGATGGAAACAAGGAGCAGCAGCAAGGAAAAATTGCCTGGGGTCTAGATGAATAAGCCACAAAAATAGGGTGAAATACAAAAAATCACCCTGCAACGGCAAAAGGTAGGACGGGGCAAGGACCCAGGGCTGCCTGGTCTCAAGCAGCTGAGTGAGACAGAGGCTGAGGCAGTGGTAGTGGAAGAAGTCTCTTAAAGGGGCTGTATCCATAAGTGGATTTTTGTGGTGCCAGACTTGCTCCTTGTGAGCACCAGTGATGATTCTGCTGCATGCAGTGGGCACCAGGGACTTACAGGAAGACATTGTCGGAGTGAGGGTACAGGTGAGACTCGCTCTGTACAGAAGTGCCAGCCGTATCCATTGTTCCCTGTTGAACCCTTCCCCCTTCCCAGTGTGCAGACACAGCGCCACCATAGCCATGAAGTCATCAAACTGGATAACAGAGGTCATTCTGCCCAGAGGATTCCCTGAAACCCCACCTCCCCCAACTCACAGCCCCACCCAAGCCATATCCAGGTATAGCCTCAGCAAGTCAAATGCTCTTTGCTGAGCAGCACCTAGACTCACACTGGAGGCAGCTGGCCTCGGTTTCTGGTGTGGCCTTGTGAGACAACTATAAGCACAGCATCTGTGGATTGCTTGCTGAATCTTAACAGGTGGCCCCAAAGGGGTAGAGGCTTGTGCTAAGTTTGGCCTGCAGCTGAACCCCTCTCAGGACTGTGGCACTGGAGACCTACTTCATAAATCCACACTAATAAGACTGGGAGACTTAGGAGCTTTGCTTATTACATAGAAACAGACATGGAAAGGCAGCCAAAATGGGAAGACAAAGAAGCAGAAACCATATGAGAGAACAGAACAGAAATACAGATATAATGGAGTCAAGCAATCTAACAGATGCAGAGTTCAAAACACTGGTTATAAAGATGCTCAATGAACTTCATAAATTCAGTGAGAACTTCAACAAAGAGATAAAAAAACATAAAATGGAAATGGAAATTGTAACAGGGAACCAGTCAGAAATGAAAAACACATTATCTGAGATAAGAAGTATATTAAATGGAATAAACAAAGGAATAAACAAAGTAAATAAAGAAAAGGATCAAATGCCCTATCTAGAGGATGGGAAAGCCAAGGACATGCAAGCAGAATGGCAAGAGATGAGATGCCAAGATTATAAAAATAATTTAAGGAGCATATGGGACACTATTCAATATAAAAATATTTGTGTCGTAGGGTTATTGGAAAGAAAACAAGATGTTGAAGAGCTATTTGAAGAAATAATAATGGAAAACTTTCCTAATCTGGTGAAGGAAATAGACATGCAACCCCAGGAAGCTCAGAGGATCCCCAAAACCAGGAACCCAAAGAGGCCCACACCAAGACACATCATAATTAAAATGCCAAAGGTTACATACAAAGAGAGAATCTTAAATCAGCAAGAGAAAAGTAGTTAGTTACCTACAAGGGGGCACCCATAAAACCGGCAGCTGATTTCTCAAAAGAAACTATGCAGGACAGAAGGGCTTGGCAAAAAAAAATATATATATATATATATATATACATAAATTCAGTGAGAACTTCACTGAATGTATATATATATATATATGTATGTATATATACATACATATATATATATGTATGTATATATATTCAACAGGACGAAGACCTAGGATCTACAACCAAGGATACTTTATCCAGCTAAGCTATCATTTAGAATCGAAGGACAGATAAAGAGCTCCCAGACAAAAATAAGCCAAAGAAATTTATCACCACCAAGTCAGCAATACAGGAAATGTTGGAGGGACTTCTTTAAGAAGAAAAAATACAAAAGACTCACTTCAGATTAAAAGACACACACAGACTAAAAGGAAGGGATTGGAAAAAGATATTGCTTTGATGGACCTAGAAAGTATTTAAGTCAGACAGAGAAAGATGAATACGATACGTTTTCACTTACATGTGAAATCTAAGGAATAAAAAAAAAAAAACTAATCAAAAACAGACTCACAAATATAGTGGTCAATTTGGTGATGGACAGAGTGGGGCACTTTGGGGGCTAGGAGAATGGAGTGAAGGGTTAAAGAAGTACTAATTAGTATTGATGGATTGTCACAAGGATGGGGAGCACGTTATAGGGAACGTAGTTAGCATTAACACATTGGCTAGGTGGAGGGTCAGAGGAAGGAGGGAGTAACTGGAGGGATTGTTTTATAAACTATATAGATCTAACCAATGTATTGTATACTTGAAACTAATTAAAATAAATAAATTTTTAATAAAACAAAGGCTAAAATAAGAGACAAAGGAGGACATTACATAATGATAATGGATTAATCCAAAAAGAGGACAGAACCTTAGTAAGCATTTATACACCCAACATAGGAGCACCTAAATATATAAAGCAAATATTGACTGACATAAAGGTTGAAATCGATAGCAGTGCAGTCATAGTAGGGGAAATTAACCTCCCATCGACTCCAAGGGACAGATTTTCCAGACATAAAATCAAAAAGGAAACAGTGATCTTAAATGAAACACTAGACCTGATGAATTTAACTGATATTTTTAGAGTGTTTCACTCCAAAACAGCAGGATATACATTTTTTTCAAGTACACATGGAACATTGTTTCCACATAAATTACATGTTAAGCCACAAAACAAGTCTCAATAAATTTAAGAAGATTGAAATATCATACCACAATGGTATGAAACTGGAAATGAATTAGAAGGAAAAAAAACCTAAAACATACACAAACACCCTAGGACTAAATAATATGCTACTAAACAATAAATAGATTAACAATTAGATCAAGAAAGAAATCAAAGATACCTCAAGACAAATGAAAGTGAAAAACAATGATCAAAATTAATGGAACACAGCGAAAGCAATCCTAAGAGGGAAATTTGTAGGAATATAGGCCTACCTCAAAAAAAAAAAAAAAACAAGAAAAATCTCAAATAATCAATCTAACCTTAGACTTTAAAAAAAAAAAAACACTATTAAAAAACTCAGCAAACAAAACCCACAGTTAGTAGAAGGAAGGAAATAATAAAGATCAACGCAGAAACAAATGAAATAAAGTCTTTAAAAAAATAGAAAAGATACATAAAACCAAGAGCTGGTTCTTTGAAAAGATAAACAAAATTGATAAACCTTTAACCAAACTCATACAAAAAGAGGACCCAATTAAATAAAATCAAAAATAAAAGAAGTATCAAATTTCCTAGCCTCAGCAATCTGACAAGAAAAAGAAATAAAAATCTTCCAAATTTAAAAGGATGACATTATTTGCAGATGACATGTTATTGTATAAAAAGAATTCTAAAGATCCCACAAAAAAACTGTTAGGATTGATAAATTTAGTAAAGTAGCAGAATACAAAATTAATATTCATAAACTGGTTGCATTTTAATACAACAATAATGAACTATGAGAAAGAGAAATTAAGAAAACAATCCCATTTATGATTGCATCAAAAAATACTTAGTGATAAATTTAACAAAGAAGGTAAAAGACTTGTACTCAAAAAATATGACATGGATAAAAAATTAATAAAGATAAAAACAAATGGAAGCATAAACTGTGCTCATGAGTAGGAAGAATCAACATCGTTAAAATGACTATACTACTCAAAGCAATCTGTAGATTCAATGCAATCCATATCAAAATACCATTAGCATTTTTCACAGTACTGAACGAATAATTTCAAAATTTCTATGGAACCATAAAAGACCTCAAATAGTCATGGCAATCTTGAGAAAGTACAAAATTGGAGATATGCTACCTGACATCAAACTAAACTACAAGGCTATAGTAATGAAAACAGCATGGTACTGCCATAAAAAGAGGCAGATAGATCAATGAAACAGAATGGAGAGCCCAGAAATAAATCCGCACCTATATGGTTATTGGATCTATGTCAAATTAGGCAAGAATATACAATATACAAAGACGGCTTCTTCAATAAATGATGTTAATAAAACAGAACAAATACATGCAAAAAAATGAAACTGGATTAACTTCTTACACCATATACAGGAATAAACTCAAAATGGATAAAGGACTTAAAAGTAAGACTGGAAACCATTAAACTCCTAGAAGAAAACATAGGCAGTAAACTCTCTGACATTGCTGTTACTAATATTTTCTAATGATATATCTCCTTAAGCAAGCGAAACAAAAGGAAAAATAAACAAATGGAACTACATGAACCTAAAAAGGTTTTGCACAGTAAAGGAAACCATCAACAATGTAAAAAGGCAACATACTGAATCAGAAAAGATATTAACTAAAGATACATCGAATAAGGGATTAATATCCAAAATTTATAAAGAATTCATACAACTAAACACCAAAAAAAAAAAACAATCTAATTTTAAAAATGGACAGAGAACCTGAATACTGAATAGGCATTTCTCCAATAAGGACATACAGATGGCCAATACACATATGAAAAGATGCTCGAAATCACTAATCAGAGAAATACAAATTAAAACCACAATGAGATATCACTTCATACCTGTCAGAATGACTACCATCAATAAATCAAAAAACAACAAAGATGTGGAGAAAAGAAGTCCCTCGTTCACTGTTGGTAGGATTGCAAATTGGTACAGCCACTATAGAAAACAGTTTGGTGGTTCCTTAAAACATTAAAAATAGAACTACCTTCTGACCCACCAATTGCACTTTTAGGTAGTTAGCCAAAGAAAACCCAAACATTAATTCGTAAAGATCTATATACTTCTATGTTCACTGCAGCACTATTCACAATAGCCAAGATATGGAAGCAAACTAGGTGCCCATCAATAGACAATTGGATAAAGAAATTATGGTACATTTCTACAATGGAATATTACTCAGACATGAAAAATGAAATCTTACCATTTACAATGATTTGGATGGACCTAGAGGATATTATGCTGAATGAAATAAGACAGAGGAAGATACATATATGATTTCGCTTGCATGTAGAATCTAAGGAACACAGCAAATGAAGAGACTCACACATACAGAGAACAAACTGGTGATTGCCAGAGGGGAGGGAGATTGGTGAGCTGGGGAAAAAAAGTGAAGGGATGAAGAAGTATAAATTAGTAGTTATAAAACAGACATGGGCACATAGAGCAAAGCATAGGGAATATAATCAATATTATTGTAAGGGCTATGTGTAGAGATAGATGGGTGCTAAAATAATCAGAAAGATCACTTCATAAATTATATAAATGTATAACCATTGTACTATATATCTGAAACTAATATAAAATAATTTTAAATATCAAAATTTAAAAAAAGAAGATGCTCAATGTCACCAGTCGTCAGAGAATTGCAAATCAAAACCACAATGAGCCTTTTTACGAAGATGGCACTGAAGGTGAAGGAAGCCCCTCCCCTTCCCAAAGCTAACGCCAAAGCAAAGGCTTCGAAGGCAAAGAAAGCAGTGCTAATAGGCATCCACAGCCACACACACAAAAAAAACTATATGAACTCGCTCACCTTCCAATGGCCCAAAACACTGCAGCTCCAAAGACAGCCAAAATATCCTTGGAAGAGTGCCCCCAGAAGAAACAAGCTAGACCACTATGTCGTCATCATGTTCCCCCGACTACTGAGTCAGACATAAAGAAGACAGAAGACAATAGTACACTTGTGTTCATCGTAGATGTTAACACCAGACAGGCTGTGAAGTAGCTCTATGACAATGATGTAGCCAAAGTCCACACCCTAGAAGAAAACATAGGCAGTAAACTCAGGTCTGATGGAGAGAAGAAGGCATATGTTCAGCTGGCTCTCAACTATGATGCTTTGAATGCTGCCGACAAAATTGGGATCATATAAACTGAGTCTAGCTGGCTAATTCCAAATATAAAAATTTTTCACTGTAAAAAAAAAAAATGAGTTATCACCTTACACCTGTCAGAATGACTATGGACAATAAATCAATAAACAATGGTATTACGAAGATACCATTGGAGAAAGAGAATTCTTGTGCACATTTGGTAGGATTATAAATTGGCACAGCCACTATAGAAAACAGTATGACAATTCCTGAAAAAAAAATAAAAGAGAACTACCTTATGACTCAACAAGTCCACTTCTGGGTATTTATCTGAAGAAATCCAAAACACTAATTCAAAAAGATATGTGCATCCTTATACTCATTGCAGCATTATTTACAATAGCCAAGAAACAGAAACAACCCAATTGCTCATCAATAGATGATTGAATAAAAAAGAAGTGGTACATGTGTGCAATGGGACATTACTCAGCTATAAAAAAAGAATAAAATAGTACCATTTGCAACAATGTTAATAGACCTAGAGGGTATTATGCTAAGTGAAATAAGTCAAACAGAGGACAAATACCATATGATTTCACTTTTACATAGAATCTAAAGAAAAGAATAAATAAACAAAAACATGGAAACAGGCTCAGATACAGAGAAGAAACTGATGATTGCCGGATTGAAGGGGCATTGTGGGGATAGGTGAAAAGAGCATGGCGTAGGGGATGCAGTCAGCAGTAATGTAATGGCTAGGTGTAGAGCCAGAGGAGAGAAAGAGTAATCATAGGGATTATTTCATAAACTATATGAATGTCTAACCAATGTACTATATACTTAAAACTAATAATAAAATGAAATTTTAAAAATGAGATATATAAGAAAAACAAAAACAAAAAAAAGTGAAAGGATTAAGTACAAATTCGTAATTACAAAATAGTGATGGGGATGTGAAGTACAGCATGAGAAATATAGTCAATTATATTGTAACAACTAAGTATACTGCCAGGTGGGCGCTAGACTAATTGGGGGATTATTTCATAAAATATATAAATTTCTAACCATTATACTGTATACCTGAGATTAATATAAAGTAATATTGTATGTCAACTCTAATTGAAAAATAAAAAATTTTTTAAAGTGCTCCTGCTTTATCCAAACCTTCTGGCATCATAATTAAAGAAGAAATTGATCATTAGGGATGTGTTTTGTGTTATACACATTTATGATTATTTATGTTTTTGATCTAATGGGTCCTATTCTATCCAGGCAAAAAAAAATCATTGTATTTATATGGTCTTTAGTAAATTCAGATTAAATATCAATAAGGGTAAATGTTTTCATTTCATGTGACCTTGTAGGTCCTGCTCCTGCAAAATTTATACTGTTTTTAACCACCAGTTACAGCAGTTAAGTGCATCATGGACACAGGAAAAACATTAGACTTCTTTCCCTCAGATTTACAACATTTTCCTTTTTTGACTTTTTTTTTTTTTGCTGTATATAATCCTTTCTGATACCTGTACAACCATGTAAACATCTGCACAAACTCTTGCTGAGTTTACAGGAGGGAACACACTCATCTCCTTCCAAGACTCATATGTCCTCATTAAAAAATACCTGAGAAAACGTACAAAAAGGGCAATTGTAAGCAAATTGTACTCACGAAAAGAGTTTCTAAAATTCTTTAAAAAGAGCACATAGACTCTAACAGTGTATAAAAAAGCATAATTATTTAAATTTAATGTAAGGCAAGACTGACACTAAAATGTTATTAAAGTTAGAGCAAACAATTTATAAACATTACAACAGATTAAAGAAAAAATTTATCACTAAATCCTGATTTTAAAATCATCTTAACAAATTAGTAGTAGAATAAAATACTCTATATCCTATTATACCTTTTTGACCATCTTTGACAATCACTTGTTAGTAAAATTACTGAAAACATTATTTTAAAATTGTTAGGCTGTCCTCACCCCTCTGAAATGTGTGTGTAGCTATGATAACATAAACAGCGAGATCCAAGGGTTTTTTTGGGGGCGGGGCGGGGTTTGGCTTTTTACAGAAAAGTCTGAAAGAATCAGTTGCCCCACCACCCAGTACCCTGTTTTTAAAATGAGTTGGCTCAAATATTAGGTCATTGATTGCTTTTCTAATTCTCGTACAATTTAATTTCAACTCACTGCTTCCATCCAGAGACTTAGATTTTTTCACCAAAAATAGTGATCTGCTTGGAATGAAGATATTGTGATTAAAAAAAATCTAAGTCTGTTCTCTCTTCGCTTATCCACTAGGAACCTCAAACTCTTTGTGAAGAGCTGGAAGACCTGTGTGTGTTGGCATGGCCAGTAATAAGCGTCTATCTACATATCCAGGTTTTATCTAATCGATGCATGTTGATTACCTTCAAACCAATAGATCAAATACCAATTAGACCTTGCCTACTGTCACTGGATGTTTGATTGACTTGACGAGTTAGCCTGATTTTAGAGATGGAGATAGTTTAAGATAAAAGAAAACTACAATATTAATAGCAAAATTGGCCAGCACACACCTTACTGTCTCCCTCCTTAAAGTGAGTCTCGGTGCAGTCAGTGAGTTTGTTTCTGTTTGAAGGTCATTAGATGGTGAAAAACCAAGATTTCAGAATGGCCAGATTTTTGGAAATTCAACTTTGCATAGAAGGAAATCGAGGCTCTGTGATTTAAGTGCTATGTTCCATAGCCCTGCACTTCTGGCTCAAGTGCTGATTCCTGAAGCTTTTGTTCATCCCAAGACTTGGCAAGCTTCTGTTCTTACAAACTCTCATTCCAAATGTATTCATCTCAGCACATATTGATATTAAAACTTTTTTATTGTTTGTGCTAATATGTGGTAGCATCTGTCTCACCTTTTATATCGTAAGATTTACGATAGAGTAAATCCATGTTTGCTGAGTTCCACATTTTCTCTCTCAATCTAGCACATTGCCTTCAGTCAAAATGAATTAAACGCACAATGAGCTTAGGGCTAGAACCCAAGCCTTTGGACTCTGGGGTTCATTCCTGGACCAAACTAAATGCTTTTAGCACAAAAATCATTTTCCTTCCCAAAGGCATTACTTTATTTTGCCCAATAGCTTCTTACTGGCTTCAAAGCACTTTTCAGCACTTTATGTCATTGGGGTTTATAGGAGGAGGCTGGGCATGGTGATGTTCACTTGGGAAATTATATCTGAAAAAGTGCACACAACCTGCCAGGTCACATAAATAAAAAACACTTTCCAACTCCTGAGTAAAGTTCCTCTTTACCAAGATTGAGCCTCACAAACACTACTGAAAAATTACTAAAGAGTTTGTATTATAAATGGATTTTCACAATTTGGAAAAGTAGGATGACTTCTCTAATAAGATGCTTACCTTATAATTTGTGTTCAGTCATTATAATTTCTTAGAAAGTGTAAAATATTTAAAATTCCTTCTGACCACCAGTACTGAGTGTGCTGTTAAGGAAGAATGAATAGATCATTTGAGTAGGAAAGGCATAACTGAGTAGGTCTCACTAGGCTATTCTGCCTTAGCCTGTAGGCTTGTGAGCAGGGCTGGAATCGCCCTAATTCCCAGTGCTGTGGGTCCAGGTGAGTGGCCAGTTAGCTTGAGTGATACTTCCTGATGGCTCAACCCTGCCAGCTTCCCATTAAGGGCTGAGGCACTCAAGTGTGATATCCTAGAGGAATCTTCCCAGGATATAATTAGAGGTTTTCAAAATGAGCTACCACCTGCATACTCTGATTTTTTTCTTTTGGTTGTTTTGGTCAGCATCACCATCATTTCCCCAGAGGTCCAACTGGGAATTTTATTTGGCTTTTAACCATTAATCTCATATAAAGATTAGGCAAGTTATTGATTTATCTTATTTCTCCTTCCTTTCTATCCCCAGCACCCACACTCTAGATTGATTTCCTGAGTCAAGAATTATCTCCTTTATCCCATACTTAGCTAAATTCTCCCTTTTCATCAGGATCAGATTTAGGTCTTGCCTTCCCAGTGAAGTTTCTTATATTTCCACAGTGAATATCAACATATTTTTATTTAGTTAATTATGACATCTCTCTCTTTGGCTTATCATACCTACATTCTACTGTTAGGATTTTTTACCACTCACACAGTTAATGATGGTATTTTAAACTATAAAAGTATAGGGTTTTGTCTCAATCCTCCCTTTGTTCCCTAACATGGTAGATTGTCCATTTTTAGTAGGCACTAATTTAACACTATTAATTAAAGTAAATTTGATTAAAATCAATAAATGCTGTACCATGTGTAGGAAATCCAAAATGGAGAAAAAAATAAATGCACCAAAGCATAGTAAAACAAGGAATTCTGATTAAAAAATAGCACAGCGCAAGCCCGATCCCATCTGATCTTGGAAACTAAGCAGGGTCGAGCTTGGTTAGTACTTGGATGGGAGACCACCAAGGAAGACCAGGTGATGTAGGCATAAAAAATAAAAAATAAGGGATTGTAAGATGACAAGGTCATTGCAACCTGTGAAGTCAATCAAGGGTTGCCTCGCCTAAAAAAAAAAATAGCACAGCAATAAAATATGTAGACATTGCTACAGCTGCATATGAAAGTAGGGTTAATTTGTCTATATTCTAATTTGGTGGATGATCAAATGATTTCATGGGACTAATATCATTTGAGTTTGGTCTTAAAGGATGATTAAGAAGGAATGAAAATAATGAATGAGGAAAATTCGAGCATGAGAAGCTGTGTATGAGATCAAGGCAGATGTACAAACATGGTTTTTATTTTTAAAAAGTCAGTCATTCATAATATTTGCTGGGTATGGAAGCTCCGTGGATGGATGGGGAATGATGTTGGAACATGGACAAAGTGAGACCCACAATGTACACCCAGCTTAAGAGAGTGGAGTATAATCTGGCCACTGAATTACTGCACCTAGGGACAAAGCTTCTATGAGCAATGAACATTATGAAATACAGGAAAGGTATTAAAGTAAGTACCATATTAAACTGACCACACTGGTGAAGCCAGACTCAGCAAGGGCCTTAAAGAATTAAAGGATATGTGAGGACTTCTTGCATATGGAGAGGGTTTATTCACTTTCCACAGAAAATTGAACTGGTTCTCAGACTAGATACTAAAAGATCAGTGATATTTAAAATAAATTTTTAATTTTTGAAGAGTTATAGATTTATAGCTAAGCTGCAAAGACAGCACAGATGGTCCCCACAGGCTTCTCTCTCCTTTTCCCCTCTTGTTAACATCTTTCATTACTATGGAACCATCACTGGTTTTTAGTACAACTAAGGAATCCATAGCTGTACATTAATATTAACTAAATTAATATTAACTATATTCAGATTCTACTCATTTCCCTCTAATGTCCTTTTTCTCTTTCAGGAAATTATGTCATATTTGTCAGCATGTCTTTTTAGGCTCCTCTGGGCTCTGAAAGTTTTTCAGATTTTGTTTTACTTGGCCTTGGCAGAGTTGAGGAGTACTGATCAGGTATTTTGTAGAATATCCCTAAATTTGTATTTGTGTGCTTTTTCTCATGGTTAGACTAATGTTACAGGTTTTGGGGAGGAAGACTGCAGAGGTAAGTTCCCTAATCATCATGTCATGTTAGGGGTACATGATGTCTACATGACTTGTTGCTGATGATGTTAATCTCAGCCACTCAGCTGAGGAGGTATTTGTCAGATATCTCTGTTATAAAATTATATCCCCCCTTTTCCATACCAATCTCTTCAGACACAAGTCACTTAGTACAGCCCATACTCAAGGCAGGAGGGAGTTTCAGCTCCACCTTCTTGAGGGGTAGAGTATCAGCGTGAAGTATTTGAAATTCCCCCATGTAGGAGCTTGTCCATTCCTTCCTCCCTCCTCCCCACCCTTCCCAACTTTCTCTCTTATTTCTTTGCTTCCTTTCCTTCTTTTCTTCTTTCTTTTTAACTAATTTATTTATATCAGTATAGATTAATGGATTTTATATTTTGACAAAACCAATCATATTTTGACTTCCCACACCCCAAAAGAAGCCACAAGTCATATGAAGAGCCATCAAATACCTTTTTTTAACTTTCAATTTTTTTCCTGGCTATATTGAAATATAATATACGATTAATTGCTCGTATTTACATTGTACAATTCAATTAGTTTTTTTCAATTATAGTTGTACAGCATAGTGATTAGAGATCTATATATCTCACAAAGCAATCACCCCACTAAATCTAGTAATCTCTTTTCCATTACATATTTGTTACAATATTATTAACTATTTTCCTTATGCTACACTTTATATCTCCATGTCTATTTTATAACTATCCATTTGTACTTTTTAATCCCTTTGTGTTTTTTCATCATCTCCCTCAAACCCCTCCCATCTAGTACCCCTCAAAATATTCTCCATATCTATGAGTTTATTTCCACTTTTGTTGTTGTTATTTATTTTGTTCTTTAGATTCCACATGTACGTGAAATCATGCGGTATTTGTCTTTCTCTATCTGACATTGCATTCAGTGCAATACCTTCTAGATCCATCAAAGCAATATCTATCTCTATATCCTTCCTTTTAGCCTGTGTGTGTCTTTTAATCGGAAGTAAGTCTCTTGTAGGCAACATATGTAGGAGTCTTGTTTTCTTATCCATTCAGCCACTCTATCTTTATGTTGGGGCACTTAATTCTTTACCACTTGAGGTACTCGTTGATAGAAATGTAGTTATTACCATTCTTTATTCTTGTTTTTGATATGTGCTTTTTCTTCTTAAAGAAGTCCCTCCAACATTTCCTGTAATACTGGCTTGGTGATGATAAATTCCTTTAGCTTATTTTTGTCTGGGAAGCTCTTTATCTGTCCTTTGGCTCTAAATGATAGCTTTGCTGGATAAAGTATCCTTCGTTGTAGATCCTGGGTCTTCATCATGTCAAATATTTTGTGCCAAGCCTTTCTGTCCTACATAGCTTCATTTGAGAAATCAGCTGCCAATATTATAGGTGCTCTCTTTTGAGTAAATAAGTGCTTTTCTCTTGCTACTTTTAAGATTCTCTCTTTGTATGTAACCTCTGGCATTTTAATTATGATGTGTCTAGATGTGGGCCTCTTTGGGTTCTTCTTTCTTGGGACTCCATGAGCTTCCTGGGGTTGTATGTCTATTACCTTTACCAAGTTAGAAAAGTTTTCCACCATTATTTCTTCAAATAGCTCTTCAACATCATGTTTTCTTTCCTATATCTTTGTGACATGAATATTTTTACATTTAATAGTGTCCCATAGGCTTCTTAAGTTATAATTATAATCTTAGCTTATTTTTTCTTGCCAGTCTAATTGAGTGTCCTTGGCTTCCCCATCCTCTATATTGGTGGTTTGATCCTCTTCATATCCACTCTGTTGATTCTCTCTAATGTCCTCTTCATTTCAGGTAATGTGTTCGTCATTTCTGACTGATTTCCTTTTATAATTTCCATTTCCGTTTTTAGGATTTTTATTTCTTTGTTAAAGTTCTCACTAAATTCATTTACTCTTCCCCTAAGTTCACTGAGCATCTTTATAACCAGTGTTTTGAACTCTGCATCTGTTAGATTGTTTGACTCCATTATTCCTGGATCTCTGTTTTGTTGTCATATGGTTTCTGTTTCTTTGTCTTTCCATTTTGGCTGCCTTTCTGTGTCTATTTCTATGTACTAAGCAAAGCTCCTAAGTCTCCTGGTCTTATTAGTGAGGCTTTGTGAAATAGGTATCCTGTGTCACAGTCCTGAGAGGGGTTCTGCAGGCCAAGTTAAGCCCCAGCCTGTGTCCCTCCAGAACCACCTGTTAAGATTTGACAAGCAATCCACAGATGCTGTGCTTATAGTTGCCTCAAGAGGCCATGCCAGAAACCGAGATCAGCTGCCACCAGTGTGGGGTCTTGGTGCTGCTCAGCAAGGAGCACTTGACTTGCTGAGGACACACCTGGATGTGGCTTGGGTGGGGCCCAGGTTGGGGGAGGCAGGGTTTCAGAGAATCCTCTGGGCGGAGCGATCTCTGTCGTCTAGTTTGATGACGTCTCAGTTATGGTGGCACTGAGTCCGCACACTGAAAGTGGGGAGGGCTCAACAGAGGAACAATGGATACCTCCGGTACTTGTGTACAGAGTGAATTTCGCCTCCAGCCCTCACTCCAACTCAGTCCCTCTGTAAGTCCCTGGTGCCCCCTGATCAGCTGACCCAGTGCTGGTGATTAGAGCAAGCAGATCTGTCACCACAAAAGTCTGCTCGTGGACATGGCCCCTTTTAAGAGGTGTTTGCAGCAGCTAGCTGCCACTGCTTAGCCTTTGTCCCACTCAGCCACTCAAGACTCAGCAGCCTCACTTTCTCACCCTGTCCTACGTCCACCTATTGCAGGGTGATTTCTTATTTCTCCCCCTAGTTGTAGGATTTGTTCATCTAGATCTCTGTTTTTTTTCCTCACTGTTTGCTCCTTGTTTATGTCACAACTTTGATTTGGTCACAGGAGGGATGAACTGAGCTGCTATCATCTACGCTATTTTTTTCTCTCTCCTGGGTCTTCTCTTTTTTGTGAGCTGGCTAAATGTTTATCAATTTTATTTCTCTTTAAAGGGAACAGCTCTTGGTTTCATCGCTGTTTTTTATTTTTTTTAAGACTCTTTTTCATCAACTTCCACACCGATGTGTATTATTTTCTTTCTTCTTCTGCTCACATTGACCCTTATTTGCTGTTCTTTCTCTAGTTCATCTAAGTTAAGTGTAAGATTTCATTGTTTATTTGAGATTTTCCTGTGGGGTTTTTTTTTTTTTGAGGTAGACCTATATTGCTATAAATTTCTCTTTCAGGACTACTTTCTCAGTGGCTCACTGATTTTGAATTGTTTTGTTTTTATTTTCATTTGTCTCAAAGTGTTTTTTGATTTCTTCCTTAATCTTATTGCTAATATCTTTATTGTTTAGTAGCATGTTATTTAGCCTCCATGTTTTGTATATTTTTCAGTTATTTTTTCTTGCTTGATTTTAATTTTATACCATTGTGTTCAGAAAAGATGCTTGATATTATTTTAATCTTTTTAAATTGTTTTGTGGCCTAACATGTGGTCTATCTTGGAAAATGTTTCCTGTGCAGTTGAAAAGAATGTATATTCTGCTGCTTTGGGATGAGATGCTCTAAAAATGTCAATTAAATTTTTCTTGCCTAATGTGTTATTTAAGGTCTGGAGTCCTTGTTGATTTTCTGTGTGGAAGATATGTTCATTGTGTTAATGGGTCGTTAAAGTCCCCTACTATGACTCTCTTACTTTTGATCTCTTTTCTGTCAGTCAATATTTGCTTTGTATATTTAGGCTCTCCTATATTGAGTCCATACATATTTACAGGGGTTATAGCCTCTTGTTGGATTGATCCCTTTTTTAGTATGTAATGTCTTTTTTTATCTTTTAGTATAACCTTTGCTTTAAAGTCTACTTTGTGTCATAATGCTACCCCAGGCTTTTTTTTTTCTTTCATTTCCAGTCACTTGAAATATTTTTTCTATTACTTTACTTTTAGTCTGTTTGTCTTTCAATCAGAAGTAAGTCTCTTTTAGATAGCATACGTATGGGTCTCGTTTTCTTATTCAATAGAGCTACCCTATTTGTTTTGATTGGAGCATTTACTCCTTCACATTTAAAGTGGTTACTGATAGGTATGTAATTATTCTCCTTTTGTTATTTATATTTTGTCCCCCTCCCCTTTAAAGAAGTCTCTTTAACATTTCTTGTAATACTGGTATAGAGATGATAAACTCTTTTAGTTTAGTGGATTGTTTGTTTGTTCGTTTGTTTGTTTGTTTTGTCTAAGAAGCTCTTTATCTGTCCTCTGAGTCTAAATAATAGCCTTGCTGGGCATAGCAGTCTTGGTTGTAGGTCCTTGCTTTTCATCAGTTTGAATATTTTATTCCAATACCTGAGGGCCTGTGAAGTTTCTGTTTTGGAATCAGCTGTCAGTCTTATGGGATCATCCTTGTAGGTAAGTAACTGCTTTTCACTTGCTGCTTTTAAGATTCTCTCTTTGTCTTTAAACTTTGGCATTGTAATTATGATGTGGTTTAATGTGAGCCTCTTTAGTTTAATCATTTTTGATACTCTTAGTGCTTTCTTGGTTTGTATGTCTATTGCCTTTGCCAGATTAGAGAAGTTTAGTATCATTATTTCTTCAAATAGGTTCTCAATTCCTTGTTTTCTCTATTCTTTTTCTTGTACCCTATGATGCAATATTGTTATACTTGATGCCCTAGAGGTTACTTAAACTATCTTCATTTTTTAAATTCTTTTTTCTTTTTGCTGTTCTGATTGGGTATGTTTTGCTACATTATCTTCTAAATAGCTAATTTGATCTTCTGTTTCATCTAATCCACTGTATTTTTATTTTAGTTATTTTATTTTTCATTTTTGACATTCTTTTTAATGTTTATTATCTTCATTTTTACATTTTCTATTTATTTGCTGAAATTCTCACTGACATCATAGAGCCTCCTTATAACCCATAAGGAATTATAAACTAAATAAAATATAGACAAGCAATGTATCAGACATAAACTCTATGTCTGATACATTGCTTGTCTATATTTTGTTTAGTTTTTTTTAATAGAACTTTGTTTTATTCTTTCATTTGGGTCACATTTTTTTGTCTCCCCATTTTGGCTGCCTCTCCATGTTTGTTTCTATGTGTTAGGTAGAGCTTCTACGTCTCCCAGTCTTAGTAGAGTGACCTTGTATAGTAGGTGTCTTGTGGGGTTCAGTGGTGCAGTCTCCCTGGTTGCCCACTCCAAGTGCTCCAGGTGTGCCCATTGTGTGGCTCCTGTTGTAGATGAGTCTTGATTGCTATTTGCATATCAATTGGAGTGACTGATCCTTGGGCTGATTGGTTGTGAAGACGGGCCTTGACCACAGTGGAGGAGCAGTTGTTCATGGGTTGACCCTATGAAGCAGGATTCACTTTAGTGGGGCTCTCATGCCTGCTCAGTCTTCCCCTTGGGTGTGTCATCCAAGGAGGCAGTTTGAGTGGGGGTGCTCAATCTGGATCCAAAGCCAGCCACTGGGTTTGCTGGCCCAAGGGACTCTTGAAAGATGCTCTACCATGAGTGAAGCTCAGCTGCAGCCTGTGCCCTGCCAAAGGCCACCTGACATAAGCCACAAAGCAATCTGCAGATGGCTGCCACCCACGCTTAGTTTCGAGGTACCTGGCAGAAGCTTAGCCTCAAACTAGGTCTGAGTCTGACTGCCACAAATGTCATGCTTGGGGTTGCTAAGCAAGTGATACAGGGTTTATCAAGTATAGGGTTTACCAAGGACAAATTCCATTTGTTTTGGGTTTGTTAACCTTTGAGAGATTTTAGGAAAGTTTGAAACATGAGGTATGACATGCCATTTGTATGGAAAATTCACTGAAAGTGGTTTGTGTGGGTCCAAATGTTGGGGGGCTGGTTTCTCAAATCATCAGGGCAGGGGAAACGGTGTTAGGCAGGTTGATGGAGACTCAGGTATGGCACTCACTTAAGTATGCACACTGGGAGGAGGAAGGGTTCCACAAAGGAACAATGGCTTCTGCCAGCACTCTATCTATGAGAAGGCTGCCCCTTCAGCTCTTGCTTCAAAGCCAAGCAATTTAGTTTCTCTCATATGTCCTTGCTGCTTTTCAAGCTGCTGCCCCAATGCTGGAGCTCAGAGCGAGTGAGTCCTTCAGCCAGTAAGTTTATACATGGGCACTTTAAGAGGAATGCCGGGGATTCCAGTCACATTTCATCTCACTCAGCCACAATCTCCAATGGTTTTCACAGCCAGAAGTTATGACTTTTCTTCCAGATGGTGCCTTTGGCTGTGGAGGCTGGTGTGGAGCCGGGACCCCTGTTTCTTCAGGAGAGACCTCTGCAGTCAAAATATCTCTCCCAATTTTTAACTACCACTATAGCTGGTGTGGGACCAGCCCTTTCTGCATTTCTGCCATTCCTACTAGTCCTTACATGGATTCTTTTATATATTCTTATAGTGCTTTTATTCATCTAAACTTCAGGTGATTGTCAATGATGGTTGTTCTGTAGTCTAGTAATTTTGATGTATTTGTGGAAGGAAGTGAACACAGCCATTTACCTACTTCACCATCTTGACTAGAAATCTACTTTAAGAGGGTTTTTTTATTATTCTACATTTGCATTTGAATTATCAGCCACCTCATCAAATCTTTACTAGATGTCTTCTTGTGGGAAATATTTTTTTGTTTGTCCTTATCTTAGATTTTCTCCAACCTTGTATTGATTCACCTCCTCCATACATCTTACTTTCTCTTGTGGCAGAATTCTTAAGGTTGTATTACTTCTCTGGTTCTTACAACTCACCAGGCTGGCACTGGAAACCACTCTTTTATTTTTCAGAAGTAACACTATAACTCAAGTTAATGGTTCCTCTGTTGTTTAGAGGATATGGTCCAATTTTCTCAGCATATTCCCTTTTTAGCAGCACTTACTCTCCATGCTGCACTGAGGAATGTGCAGAAGGAACCTCTCACAGAGTAAGGTGGTCATGTGGATTTAGCATCTAAAACATTGGGGATGCTGATGGGCCGGGTGGATAGATGCTTGCATGAGGATCTCCCATTAGCTCTCCTCAGTAAACTTGTACTTCTACAAATCCTCTCTTATCCATGGGTGTCTGCCCAATTTAGTGCTCTCCAGGTGTTCCATGACTGTGGCAAGAATAGGCTAAGTCCCTTTCAGAGGCTTCTGCTGATTCCACAGCCTGTACTGAGGTCTGTCTGCCTATCACCCAATGCATAGATGGGTGTGACTCCCCCAGGTCTCCTGGTATATAGTGCTGTATTCCACAAATTCCACAAAGGCACTTTTTGCATAGATAGATGCTTAATTTTATCGGTTAAAAGGGAGGACTAAAAGGAGGGATGTCTTATGCTGCCATGATGTTGATTTAACTCTGCCTTTTACCAAGTTTGACTTTTTTTGATTATCTATGGGATTACACCGTATCAGTTTTTGGGGTCTGGATTAGTATACCAAGCATAATATCCTCTAGGTTCATCTACGTTTTCACAAATAGCAGGATTTTCTCCTTTTGTGTGTGTGTTTGTGCATCTCACATTTTCTTTATCTATTTATCTATTAATGAATATTTTGATTGATTCCATGTCTTGTCTATTGTGAATAATTCTTCAATAAACATGGGGGTATAGATATTTTGATAACCTGATGTTATTTTCTTTGGAATTTAAAGGTTATTTTGATTCCAACTAATTCCAATGTGGGGCAGGGTTTTCCTGGCCAATGAGCAATGCTCCAACATCAGTTGAGTAACCTGAAATTGAACTTAATTCTGACACTATCTACCCAAAGATAGCATCAGATTCCGTAGGTTAATGGTTTGGATCTATAAGAACTACCACCCAATTCAGATACCATTTACAAGCCTACATTATCACTTGTGCTTCTTACTGACTGGCTATAGACTGGATGTTCCAATGATCCTATTCTTGGGTTTGACTCATTTGCTCAAGCAGTTCATAGAACTCAGAGAAACATTTTACTTACTAGATTATCAATTTATTATAAAAGAATATAAGTGAAGAACAGAGAGATGGAAGAGATGTGTAGGCAAGGTATGGGGGAAAACGTAAAGTTTTATGTACTCTCCAGGTAGCCACTAACCCAGCACCTCCACATGTTCACCAACCCAGAGGCTCTCTGAATTCCTTTGTTTGGAGTTTTTATGGAGGATCCATTACATAAACATGATTGAGTAATTCATTGGCCATGGTGACTGATTCAGCCTCTAGCCCCTCTCCTTTTCCCAGACATCGGGAGCTGCAAATGAAGTTCTCGCCCCTCTATTCATGATTGGTTTTCTGGCATCCAGCCTCCATCCTTAGGTGCTCTTTAAAAGTCACATCATTAACATAAACCCAGTTGTGATGGGAAAGAGCTTGTTATTCATAACCCACTTTGCCTTTATGGCTCTGAAGCAATTTTTGGAAGTGAAGACAAAAGACCAAATATTATAACAAAAGATGCTCCCATTTTTCTTATAGCTGAGGAAACTCCAGAGTTTGGGGAGCTGTTTGCCAGAAGCCACATAAGAAATATAGTTTGGCCACCTGAATATTCAAGTATGTATTGCTGGGATTACTGAATCATATGATAATCCTATTTTTAATTTTTTTTTTTTGAGAAAACATTACACTGTTTTCCATAATGGTTGTACCAATTTACATTCCCACAGTGCACAAGGGTTCCCATTTTTCTACACACTCACAAATATTTCTAATCCCTCTTTCTTTTTAATAATAGTTAATCTATAATGTGTGAGGTGATATCTAACTCGTATGGTTTGCATCTCCATGATGACATGACTAGTGATGTCGTGCATCATTTTATACATTTATTCTCCATTTGCATTTATCTTCGAAGAAATGGCTATTCAGGTCCTTTGCTCATCTTTTATTCAGGTGGCTAGTTTTACTGTTATTTAATTGTATGTGTTCCTAATATTAAATTGCTTATTAAATTTATGGTGTGCAAATAATTTCTCCCATTCAAAATGTTGCCTTTTAATTTTGTTTATAATTTCCTTTGTTGTGCAGAGCTTTTTAGTTTGATGTTGTCCCACTTTTAACTTCTGGGATTTTTGTTTGTTTGTTTTTTGTTTTGGGGGTTTTTGTGTTTTGGCTGTGTGTTAGGTGTTATAACCAAACAATTACTCCAAAAACCAATGTCAAGGAGCTTTTCTCCAAGGAGTTCTATATTTCCAGGTCTTACATTTAGGTCTTTAAATCCATTTAGAGCTAATATTAGTATGTGGTGCAAGATAAGGGTCCAACTTCACTTTTGTTTTGCATGCAGATACCCAGTTTTCCCATCACCATTATTGAAGAGACTATCTTTTCCCAATTGTATATTTTTTGGCACACTTGTCAAAATTAGTTTACTGTACATGTGTGAGCTTATTTCTGGGCACTCTATTGTTAATAAAACATGTGTCTGTTTTTATTCCAGTATCATGCTGTTTTAAATACTATAGATTTTATTACAGTTTGAAATAAGAAATTGTGATTCCTCAACTTTATTATTTCTCTACTTGAGATTTCTCAAGATCTATTGGCTATTTTTTGGTACCATGTGAATTTTAGAATTGCTTTTTTATATCTGTGAAAAATGCCATTGGAAATTTGATAGGAATTACTTTGAATCCATAGATCATTTTAGATTGTATTGGGTGTATTAAAATTATTGTTTCTTATGATACATGAATATGGGATATATTTCCACTTATTTGTGTCTTCTTCAATGTCTTACAGTTTTTATTGTACAAATCTTTTATCTCCATCCTTAAGTTTATTCTCAAGTATTTTATTTTTATTGATGCTATTGGAAGTGAGACTATTTTCACAACATTTTTAAATAGTTTATTTTTAGAGTATAAGAACAAATAATATTTTGTATATTGATTTTTTATCTTGAAACATTACTATATTCACTGATTATTTCTCATTTTATTTGCTGAAGTAGTTAAGGTTTTCTATATACCAGGTCATTTGCCAACAGAGAAAATTTTATTTCTTCTTTCTGATCTGAATATTTTTTATTTTTTTTCTTGCCTTATTACCCTGAATAAAAATTCAGCACTATGTTAAGTAGAAGTAGAGAGAATAGTTACTTTTCAATTTTTTTTCTGATCACAGAGAAAAAGCTTTAAATAATTCATCATTGTTTTTTAGCTTTCGTTTAGTTATATATGGCGCAAACATGTATTGAGTTATATGTTTTGTATATCTAATTTATTGAGAATATTTTTACCAAAAAAAGCTGTTGAATTTCACAAATGCTTTTTATGTATCTAATGAGGTGATTATATACTTTTTATCCTTCAATCTGTTAGCAAGATGTACTATTTTTATTGATTTGCACACGATGAACCATCCTTGTATCTCATGAATAAATTCCACTTGATGATGTTGTATGTTTTTTTTAATAATATGCTGATGAATTTTATTTGCTGGTATATTGTTGATGATTATTACACCTATGCTCATCTAAAGTATTCTCTTGTAATTTTTGTCTTGTAGTGTCTTCATCTGGCTTTGCTATCAGTATAATGCTGGCCTCATAAAGTTTGGAACTAATTCCTCCTCTTCAATTTTTTAATAATGAGAAGGATTGGCATTGATTCTTCTTTAAATGTTTAGTAAAATTTACTCATGAAGCCATCTCTTTTTCCATCCCATCCTTTTTTTTTCATCCCTTCAGTATTAACCTATGTGTGCCCTTAAATTTATAGTACATCTCTTGTAATTGAAATATTGTTAAATTTTTTATCTATTCTGTTTCAATGTGTCTTTGTATTGAAGGATTTAATCAATTTACATTTAGAATAATTATAAATAGGTAAAGACTAATGCCATTTTAAATTTTTTACTGGCAGTTTTATAGTTTTTTTTCTTCCTCTCTTGCTGTCTTTCTTTGTTATATGATGATATTCTTGGTAATGTTATACTTTGATTTCTTCTATTCTTCTTTTGTGGATCTACTAGATATTTCTTTCCAGTAACCTGAGGATTACTTAAAACATTATATAGTTTAACAGTCTATTTTAGGCTGATAACAGCTTAAATTTATTGACATATAGAAACCCTACCAATTAACTTTCTTCCTCCATATTTTATGCTGTTGATGTCACACTTTTTATCTGTTTATATGGTGTTGTCATTTACTATATATTTTGCTATAGTTATTTTAAACACATTTTTCTTTTAAGTTTAGTACTAAAGTTAAAAAGTTTTATGTATCACAATTACAGTATTGGAATATTTTGAATTTGAGTATGTGTTTACCTTTATTAATTTTTCTTTCACTTCCTTTATGTTCCTATAGTGTTTTTTTGTTCCCACTTGGAGAAATCCCTTTAGCATCTCATTTAAGGCAGATCTAGTGGTGATGGACTCCCTCTGCTTTTGTTTGTCTGAGAATATTTTTTATTTAGAGTCATTGCATCTGTATTCATCAGAGATATTGGTGTGCAGTTTTCTTTTTTTTTTGTTATCCTTTCCAGGTTGTAGTATCAAGGTAATGTTGGCCTCGTAAAATGAGTTAGGAAGTATTGTCTCTTTAATTTTTTAAAAGAGTTTGAGAAGAACAGACATTAAATCATCTTTGAATGTTTAGTAGAATTAACTGGTGAAGCCATCTGGTCTTGGACTTCTACTTTTGCGAGGTTTTTAATGATTGTTTCAATTTTCTTAGTGTTGATTGGTCTATTAAGATTTCCCAGTTTTTCTTGATTCAGTCTAGGAAGGCTGTATATTTCCAAGAAGTTGGCCATTTCTTCCAGGTTATTGATTTGGTAGCACATAGTCTTTCATAATATTCTTGTATGATCCTTTTTATTTGTTTTATTGATCATAACTTCTCTTTTATCTGATTTTGTTTGAATCTTTTTTTTCTTATTGAGTCTATCCAGAGATTTGTAAATTTTTTTATATTTACCAAGAACCAGATTTTGTTGCATTATATTTTTCTATTGTCTTTATTTCACTGCTTCATTTAATTACGCATAGTTTTTTTTTTCTGCTAACTGTAGAACGAACTGTTTTGTTTGTTCTTATTTTTCTAGTTTTCAAAGGTGAAATATTAGGTTGCTTATTTGAGATTTTCTTTGTTTCTTTAGATAGGCTCTTAATGATATGAATTTTATTTTTATTACCAAAAGTTTTGATATGTTGTATTTTCATTCTAATTTGTTTCTATGTGTCTTTTAATCTCTTTTTATTTCTTTATTGACCAAGTTGTTCTTGGTAGCATATTGTTTAATATCTATGTATTTGTGCATTTTCCAGTTTCCTTTTGCAGTTGATTTCCAATTTCAGATCATTGTGGTCAAAAAATATGCTTGATATAATTTTCATATTTTTAAATTTGTTGAGGCTAGTTTTGTGTTCCAATGTATGATCTATTCTTATGAATGTTCCATGTGTGCCTGAGAAGAATGTATTTCTGGTGTTCTGGAATGAAAAGCTTTGTAAATATTGATTATATTTATTTAGACTAATGTGTCATTTAAAGCTGATACTGATTTTCTGTTTGGATAATATATTTATAGCTGTCAATATGGTATTTAGGTACCCTGCTATAATTATATATTTGTCATTTCTCCCTTTAGTTTTGTTAGTAGCTGCTTTATATATTTTGGTAGTCCCATTCTGATGCATATAAACTGATGTGTTCTGTCATCTTGATGATTCCGTTTTTATTATAAAATTCTCATCTTTATCTCATGTTTCTTTTTATGTTTAAATCAATTTTGACTGATATAAGTATAGCTAATACTATTTTTCTCAGGATGCCATTTGCTTGGAATATCACTTTCTACCCTCTTATGTTGAGTCTATAGTTTTCCTTGCAGCTTAGACGTGTTTCCTGAAGGCAGCATAGGGTTGGGTTTTATGTTTTAATCCAGTCTGCTATTCTGTGCCTTTTTATCAGTGTGTTCAATCCATTTGCATTTAGGCTGATTATTGATATATGAGGATTTCCTATAGCCATTATTATATTTTGTTTTGCTCTGTGTCTCTATTGTTTCTTTTCATTTGGGTTCCTTTGTTATTTTTGTTTGGTGGTATTCTGTTATTTTTTCCTCTTTCCTTTTTTTATGTTATGTGTCTCAGTTTTAGATTTTTCTGTGTGTATTTACCATTAGCTTTATGCAAAAGGAAGTTTTATATATACAGTAGTCATTTTTCTTCTGATTGCACCTTATATCCATTCACCTGTGCAGGTTCAGTCTTTTACCATCTCCCCTTTCATGTTCTTGCTTTCATAAATTAACCCTTTTTATGTTGTGAGTTTATTTCCAAATTGCAGTAGCTATTGTCTTCTCCCTTTTAATGTGTTTTACTTTTTTCACCTTTATGTTGTATTTAAGTATATAATAGCCAACTCTGTATAAGAGTTGCAATTTCTTGCTTCTATCTCTGTGTTAGTCATCTTACTCATAGTTTTGTATCTTTTGTATTTTTGTTTCAGATATAATAATCACCCTAGTATTTCCTGCAATGCAGGTCATGTGGTGGTAAATTTCCTCAGTGTCTAAATGTCTTGGAAAGCTTTTATTTCTCCTACATACCTAAATTGTAACTTTGTTGGATATATTATTCTTGGCTGGTAATTTTTCTCTTTCAATAATTTGTATATTTAAGCCAACTTTCTCAAAGTTTGTAAGGCCTCTGTTTAAAAATCTGATGATAAATATTAGGATTTCCTTTACATATTATCATCTTTTTTCCCTGGCTGCTTTGATAATTCTTTTTTTTTTCTTTGATTTTTAACAGTTATAATACAATGTGCTTTGGAGCAGGCCTTTTTGGATTGATATAATTGGGCATTGTTTACTCCTTGAATTCGAGTATTGAGCTCTTTCCATAGATTTGAGACATTCTCATTAGCTATTTGTTTAAAAAATTGTTCCCTTTTCTCTCTCTTCTCCTTCAGTCATACTTGTTACTCTTACATTGCTCTTTCTGGTGGTGTCAAATAGTTCTTATAAAGTTATTTTTACTCTCAAATATCTTTCTTCTTCCATTTGTTTCATTTTATATTTATATCTTTAATATTACTAATTGTTTCCCCATCTGGTCAGCTCTATTTCCTAAGCTCACCAGTTCATTATTCATCTCTTTTATTGAGTTTTTCAGCTTCAGCATTGATTCTTTTCTAAAGTTTCAATCTCTTTGGTAAAGTATGAATTTTGTCCATTGATTTTATTTTTAAGTTCTTTAAACTGCCTATATAAGTTATCTTGTATTTCACTGAGTATTTTCAGAAATGAAATCTTGAATTATCTGTCATTTAAATTACATGTTTCTAAGTATTTAATGAAGATTTTCAATTTTCTTTTTGAGCTGCCTAGTTATCTTGGTTATTCATGGTATTTTATGGATTATTTCTCTGCCTAAGCATTTATGGGAATGAAATCTGCTTTCTTTTAAAGAGTGATGTGTCTTTAGCAGATTGATAAGAAGTTTTGCTTTAGTTTCCCAATAGTGGCACTAGAGCACAGTGTTTTTTCTCTTGCACTGCTGTGGCTTCTGGGATCTCTTTGGGACAAAGTCTCCAGGCACCATACCTGTGGGAGAATGCGGTGGACGATGAGGTCTGAGCCAATTCTGCCTCCTGCAACTGTGCTGCCTGAGGTGTCCCAGGTGCCCCCAATCATATCAGCCTGGATGGGTTGAAGTGGAGTTGGCTGAGAGAGGCTGGCATGTGCATTGGCAGTTTTGTTCTCTTTCCAGTAATGACAGCTGCCTCACCTCTGTATCTCCACTCAACACTGGGATTAGCCACAGCATGCATCTATCACTGAGGGAGAATGCTTCTGATTCTCCAATTCTCAGGGATGCAGATATTGTGCTCTATAACCGAAACTAACTGCTACTGTTTTTCCTGGGGCCCACTGCTAGCTCTAGGAGGGTGGGGAGAGGTAGCCAGGTTTTATGGCTTTGTTTTCTGCCTGGCAATGGCAGCTGTTAGATCATAGCTGCCAAAAATTTGTGTTTTATCTCTGCCCCAGTCACTGGATTCAGCCATGGTATGTACCAAAAACTCTGTCACAAGTGGTTATTCTTCCTCTCTGTTACTCAGGGCTGCAGAGAGTACATGCTGCATTCTGATTCCTCCTATCTCCTGAGACCCTCAGTGAGTTCCGATTGTGTCTGTGGCACCTGTCTCGGCTCTTCTCCCTTCCCTCCTTCCTTTTTCCTTCCAATTCACCCACTTTCAGATGTTTCAATGCACAGATCATTCAGAAATGTTTGTGTGTTTAGCAGGAAATTTTCTGGATTATAGCTATTCAACTTATAACTTCAAGAGGAGAGACCATGGGAACCTCTCATGCCTCCACACTGCTGACATCAGAACCATTCACTCAAATTGACTATTTTATATTATTTCATATTATGTACCAGGAACTGTGCTAAATATTTGTAACCAAAAATCCATTAAAAGACATATGATATTTTTTTTATGTTAGGACGTGCAGACTTACAAATTTAATATATATTAGGGAGTCATTGAATACTTCTCTGAGGAAGTTTTATTTATGCTTGAACCTGAAAGATAGGGAATAGCCAAATCAAGTTTGAGGATATTTCAGGATAGAGATTAAAATACAGAGGACTCTGAAAGTTCAGGATAGAGATTAAAATACAGAGGACTCTAAAAGTTGGAAGAGGTTTAGAGTATTACAGACTTCAATAAAGGCCTTTATAATTGCAACTTGTAGGTGAGAAAGAAAGTGGTGAGGAATAGGTTTGAAGAATTTATTGCCTTTCAGTACTTCTGAAAGCAGAACCTGATACAGTGACTTGGGAGATGATTTCAGGAAACAAGAGTAGTGGAGTAAGGAGAATGATATAGATAATGGAGAAGAGCCAATATAGAGTGTTTATATCAAGGTTGTTGCAGTGTGTAACAGGGGTTCTATTTTGTTGGCATGCCAAGAAACATACAAAATGCACCCCCCCCCAATTTTCTAACTAAAAGTCAGTAAAAATAATAGTTTCCCTACTAGTCCCAACTGCTTTTGATCCCAGGTTGTTCCCAGGAGTAACTTTCAAAGTTACAACCCAAATTCAGGACTTACGATCCAATAGAACTTAATTTTGAGGATATAGAAAGCATAAATTCCACAAGTAATGGAGTGATGGGAGCAGGGAACAATTACCTCTTTGGACTTTGGACTGATATATTTCATCTATTGTGTCATAGCACCATGCAGCAACCCCTGATTCAACACATATAGCACATCCTGGAGTCCAACACCCCACCCCATTGCTCGTGAGCTAATACCTTAAATAGCACTCTGCTATCCTATCATGTCATCAACTTCAAGGCAAAATTTCATATGATGAGTGGATCATGTTGATATGTGCCTATTGCCACATGTCCATTAACATATAATAGGTACCCTTGCCTGAGACAACATTGATGTAGGATTCAGAATGTCTAAGTCAAGTGTTGAACAAGCTCTCAAGTGCTGGCACTTAGAAGAGGCACTGAAGGAAAAAAATATGAAATATACAACCATAGATGTCAATTCCATAAAAGAGGCATTGTTAGTAATACATTCCTAGTAGGAGACTTTGACACCTCATTGACACAATGGACAGATCATCCAGACAGAAAATCAACAAGAAAACAATAACTTTAAGTGACACACTATACCCGATGGATTTAATTGATATTTTCAGAGTGTTTCACCCCAAAGCAGCATAATATATGTTCTTCTCAAGTACATATGGGACATTTTCCAAAATAGACCACATGTTAGACCAGAAAACAAGTCTCAATAAATTTTAAAAGATTGAAATCATATCAAGTGAAGGAAAAAAATACCTATAGACAAATAAAAATGAAAACATGACTCAAAATCTATGGTACATAGTGAAAGTGGTTGTAGGATGGAAATTCGTAGCAATATAGGCCTACCTCAAGAAACAAGAAAAATCTCAAATAAACAATTTGACTTTAGACTTTAAAAAAAACTATAAAAAGAACAGCAAACAAAACCTACAGTGAGTAGAAGGAAGAAAATAATAAAGATCAGAGTGGAAATAAATAGAGTCTAGAAAAACAACACAAAAGATCAATGAAACGAAGAGCTGGTTCTTTGAAAAGATAAACAAAATTGATAATCCTTTAATCAGACTCATCAAGAAAAAAAAAGAAGACTCAAATAAAATCAGAAATGAAAAAGAAGAAGTAACTACAGATTCCACAGGAATACAAAGGATTGTAAGAAAATACTATGAGCAATTATATGCCAACAAATTGGACAATCTGGAAGAAATAAACACATTGAAACGTACAATCTCCCAAGTTCAAGTCAAGAAGAAACAGAAAATCTGAACTTAGCAATTGCCACCAACAAAATCAAATCAGTAATCAAAAAACTTCCATAAAAGAAAATTCCCGGACTGGATGGCTTCATGGGTGAATTTTACCAAATATTCAAAGAAGAACTAACACCTATCCTCAAACTATTCCAAAAAATTCAAAAAAAAAAAGAGAAAGGAAGGCTTTCTAACTTTTTATAAGGCCACCATATCTCTGATTCAAAAACCAGACAAAGACAGTACAAAAAAAGAAAACTATAGACCGATATTCCTGTTGAACATTGATGCAAAAATCCTCAACAAAATATTAGCAAACTGAGTTTGGCAATACATCAAAAATATCATACACCATGATCAAGTTGGATTTATTTTTAGGATGCAAGTTTGGTTTATTATCTGCAAATCTATTAATGTGATACAACACATAAACAAATTGAAAGATAAAAATACAATGGAATATTACCCAGTCATAAGAAAAGATGAAATACTGCTATTTGCAACAACATGGGTGGATTTTGAAATAATCATGCTAAGGAAAATAAGTTAGAGAGAAAAAGTTGAAAACGATATGATTTCACTCATATGTGGGGTATAAAACTGAAAGCAACAAACAAATATGACAAACAAACAGAGACTCATGGAAACAGGCTGTAGATTAGTGGTTACCAGAGGGAAGGCGGGAGGGAGAGGTAAATAGGGACAAAAGGGATCAAATGTTTGGCGATGGAAGGAAATCTAACTTTGGGTGATGAACAGATAATGCAATATATATAGAACATTGTTGAATTGTGCACTTGAAACTTATTTGATTTTATTAATCAATGTTACCCCCATAATTTAAATTAAAAAACATATGAATATATCAATAGATACAGGGAAAAAAAAACATTTAACAAAATCCAGCATCCATTTATGGTAAAAAAAAAAAAAAAACTCTCAGCAAAGTGGGAATAGAGGAAACATACCTCAACATAATAAAGGCCATATATGACAAACCTACAGCTAACATCATACTCAATGAGGGAAGGCTAAAAGTGTTTTCCTTAAGATCAAGAACAAAACAAGGATGCCCACTTTCACCACTTCTATTCAACATAACATTGGAAGTCCCAGCTACAGCAATCAGACAAGAAAGAGAAATAAAAGATATTCAAATTGGAAAGGAAGAAGTAGAACTGTCATTATTTTCAGATGACATGATATTATATAGAGAGAACCCTAAAGATTCTGCCCCAAAACTTTTTAAACTAATAAATGAATTCTGTCAAGCAGCAAGATACAAAATTAACATTCAGAAATCAGTTGCATTTTTATACACTAATGATGAACTATCAGAAAGAGAAATTAAGAAAACAATCCCATTTACAATTACATCAAGAACAACAAAATACCTAGAAATCAAATTAACTGAGGAGGTAGAAAACCTGTTTTGGGACACTTATAAGTCATTGAAAAAAGAAATTGAAGAAGATACAAATAAATGGAAGCATATACTATGCTCATGGGTAGGAAGAATCAACATTGTTAAAATGGCCATACTACCCAAAGCAATCTATAGATTCAATGCAATCCCTATCAAAATACCAATGGCATTTTTCAGGGAACTAAAACAAATAATCCAAAAATGTATATGGAACAATAAGAGATCCCAAATAGCCACAGCAATCTTGAGAAGGAAGAACAAAGTTGGAGTTATCATACTACCTGATATCAATCTATACTACAAGACTATAGTAATTAAAACAGCATGGTGCTGGCATTTAAAAAAATAAAAATAAAAACAGACACATAGATCAATGGAACAGAATAGAGAGCCCAGAAATAAACCCATGCTTATATGGTCATTTAATCTATGACAGAGGCAAGAATATACAATGGGGAAAAGATAGTTTCTTCAACAAATGGCGTTGGGAAAACTGGACAGATACATACAAAAAAATAAAACCGGACCACCGTCTTATACCATATACAAGAGTAATCTCAAAATGGATTAAAGACTTAAATGTAAGACCCGAGACCATAATATTTCTAGAAGAAAACATAGGCAGTAAACTCTCTGATATTGCTATTAGGTTTTTTTCTGATATAGCTCCTCAGACAAGAGAAACAAAAAAATAAGTAAACAAATGGAACCACATCAAAAGTTTTTGCACAAGAGAGGAAACCATCAATGAAACAAAAAGACAACCTACCGAATGAGAGAAGATATTTGCCTATGATACATCTGACAAGGCGTTAATAACCAAAATTTATAAAGAACTCATACAACTCAACAACAACAAAAACAACAAAAATTCAATAAAAAAATGATTGGAAGACCTAAATAGGTATTTCTCCAAAGAGGAAATATGGATGGTCGATAGACATAGGAAAAGATCACTAATCATCAGAGAAATGCAAATCGAAATCACAATGAGCTATCACCTCACAACTGTCAGATTGGCTATCATTAATAAATCAAAAAACAAGTGTTGGTGAGGATGTGGAGAGAAGAGAACCTTTGTTGGTGGGATTACAAATTGGTACAACCACTATGGAAAACAGTTTGGAGATTCCTCAAAAAATTAAAAATAGAACTACCTTTTGACCAAGCAAGTGCACTTCTGGGTATTTATTTAAAAAAAAAAAAAACTAGTTTGTAAAGATCTATTCACCCTTTTATTCATGGCAACACTATTCGTAATAGTCAGGATATAGAAGCAATCTAAGTCCCTATCAATACATGATTGGATGAAGAAGTTATAGTACATACATACAATGGAATATTACTCACTCATAAAAAAAAAATGAAACCTTACCATTTGCAATGACATGGATGGACCTAGAGGTAATATGCTGAGTGAAATAAATCAGACAGAGAAAGATAAATACCACATAATTTCACTTATATGCAGAATCTAAGGAACAAAAGAAATGAACAAATTAAACAAAAACACTCAGAGATACAGAGAATAAACTGGTGACTGCCAGAGGGGAAGGGGGTTTGGGGGCTAGGTGAAAAGTATGAAGGGACGAAGAAGTAGAAATTAGTAGTTACAAAACAGTCATGGAGATGTAGAGTACAGCATAAGGAATATAGTCAATATTATTATAATGGCTGTATGTAGTGCCAGATAGGTGACAGAGTAATCAGGGTTTCACTTCATAAATCATATAAATGTCTAGGCATTGTACTGTATATTTGAAACTAATATAAAAAAATTAAAATAAAATAAAAAGAGGCATTGTTGCCCACTCTAGAGAAGTATCATCTGATGTATCAATTTGCCACAAAGTATCTGATTGGTCATTTGAAAATTCTTCATTGGTGTATACTGTTGAGAGCTTAAATAATCAGTAATAGATCAGTTTGATTCAAGAGTACCCATGCTATCGGGCCTATGCATAGCTTGCTTCCTTGCATTTGTAATCACTCCATTCATGGTCTTGTTACAGAAGCACTGAGTTGGCCACTAACAAAAGTTACCTGACCTCTACTGGATTAGTCATTCTGTCTACCTTTTTGTTCAGCGTTCATCCAATGGTGGGCATTCTATGGTGGCACTGATATGAGGTATAAAGTTCTGCTCACTTTATTCCTATCCCTATGGGTCCATCTATGCTCCTTGCATAGATTTCCTTGTTTCTGTTCTTCCAATTACGCTTCTCCAGGCCACTAAATATCCAAACCATTAAACTCAATTATTAGTACACGTATGTCTTTACCTCAGTCCACTTCTCCCTCTACACAGAGTAAATAGTTAAACCTCTGTCCTGTGTAAAGATTTTCCCATACTACTTCCTTTCAGGGTCTCCTAAAGCGGGGGTCATAGTATAGCAACAATCCCCCTTTTTGGCCTTAAACCAACATACTGAACCAATGCATCAGTGAACTAGGTTCACATTTTTGCCTCTTCCATAATTTGATATATGAAAAGAAATGTCCGAACTTAGGAAGAGGAATTTGTTCAACAAAAGTACACGTCATTCAAGACTAACTGAGCTACTGTTCATAGACAGTACTTATGATCTCTGAATCTGCTTAAGTCAATTCTGAATCTATTATTTTCATCATATGTTGGACTGCTGTTGCACCTGTTTGGCCACATTATTTGATCAATATAAAAATATATATTTTATAATAGGCAACTCCAGTTGCATTACACTTGATATCCCATAACCAGGGATTTAGTTTATACCAGGGACTGTTTTTTTTTTTTTCAAATAATAAACGATTCCTTTCTGTAGAAGGCTTTAACAGCTTTAAAATCTTAGTGATCTAAATTGTGACTCTCCCTTATGCATTTTCTGAAAGTCTGCACAGCATTTTCATTTACCTCGATGGAAATAAAGATACTACAAATGAGAGAAAGCAAAGAATATTTATTCAGAGTTTATATAGCAAAGGCACCACTTACCATCATGTGTTTGGCAGAGACCCTTCCCCCCAAGTATATTGGCTGAGATGCAAAGGCAGACAGAGAATGGGAAAGATTTATAGTGAAAAAAAGAGAAATCTTCAGGTATGCTCTCATTGGAGTTTATTAACTTGGGGAAGCTACAGGCAGGTAACTAGAAATAAGATGTCCTATGTGATTGACTAGGAGAGGATATTTGGGTTTCTCTAGTTAGTTCGAGGTTGGAAGTAGGGACAAAATTAAGGAAACTGATAATTATTAATTAAGTCTTTACTGTTTGGGCCAATAGCTGTAGGGTTATTGTTTAATTTCCTGTGTAAGTTACTACAGACAGTAGGCTGATTTCTTGGACTGGTTACTGCAAGTTGTGTCTGAGCGCTGTTTTTATATATAATCTAGCTTTTATATGTTTATATATTAATTTCTCAATTATAGCACCACTTGAACTGTTGGATTGTTACATTGCTTTGCAGCAAGAATGTGAATATGTACTTCTATGCATTTCCCACATAATAGTTAAACAGTTTTTAACCTTTTTTATTGATGGGGATTAAAAAGAACAGTTTTAACAGATTAATGGCTAAATATCAATACTCAATGTTGTGGTTCTTCCTTTCAACAAAAGATATCACATTTGGAACACTACCCTACTTGTCCATTTATCTGTGAAACAGAGGATAGTATTAAATACATGTTATCTCAAAGACGGCAGCTTAGGAGAAAGCTGAGCTTACCTCCTCTTGAGAACACATGAGCAATTCAACCTGAGGAGCAATTGAACAGCTTTTGCACAACAAACAAGAGAGAGACTGCATAGAGAAGGCTGGGGAATTTTGAGAGTACTCCAGAGGCAGAGAGAATGCTCCAGGATAAGAGCTGGAGAGCATCATTTTTTACATTTCCCCTGCACTTGAATAGTGGACAGTAACTGTATCCAAGTTCTCTGGCTAACCTGCAGTTCCACTATAGCATGTCCCCAGCCACTCCTCCCAAAGATAGATCCAGCAGGAACAGGATAACACCATAACATATACACATAGGACTCTCCACCCAGAGATTGATCTAGTGGGTGCAGCAGACCATTGCTGTGTGCACTCACTGGGCTGTACATGCACAAGTCAGCACACACAGGGATGCCCAGAGATAATGCAGAGATAGTGAGACACTACTCTGCCTGTGCATCGGCTGCCCCTCCTGGAGAAAGTGCAGAACTAGCAAAATACTGCAGTGCACACACACAGGGATGCCCTGTCTGGAGAAAGTGTGGAATTTGTAGGACAATGTGACACGTGCACTCAGAACAACCCCTCCCAGACTCAGCTCAACACACAATTAATGCAACAAGACATGTTGTGCACATACCAGGAAGCACCACCCAGATCAAAAAGGTAAGGAATCATGCATACAACAGGCTCCCCAGCCCAGAATCCACTCCTTCTAGCCAGGCGGCACACCAAGAAGCACACGCCCTGACTACAACAGGACTGCAAAAACCATTCACACTCAGTCTATATAGAGGCCCTTTTTCAAGACTGGGAGAGATAGACATTTCTTCTAAACCACAAGCACAAACAAAGAAAGTTAAGCAAAATAGAGAGAAAGAAGAATGTGCCTCAAATGAAGGAATATGGAAAAGCCCCAGAGTAAAGAGAAACATTTTAATAAAATAGGCATAAGTAATTTGTCTGATTAAGAATTTAAAGAAATGGTTATAGGATGCTCAACAAACATGAAGACTCCGAGAGTTTCAACAAAGATTTAGAAAATAGAGAACCAATCAGAGATGAAGAATACAATAACTAAAATGAAGAACACATTAAGAATATTATGACTGGAGAAGCATGGCAGAGTGAGGCATCTCCCTAGATCTCTTCCCTTGAAATAACAATAAGTTGAACATCTAAATCAACAAATAACGCCCAACCTACACACGAGCACATCCGAGAGATCTGTGCATCAAAGCTTTGAAAGGTTGGTGATTGGGAAAGTCTAGGTGATTGGGAAACAAAAAGCAGCTGCCATTTGCAGGCAGAGCTCCCTGCAGAAAGAAGGGGAAAGAGAATTACCAACCAGTTTTCCCTGAACAACCCTGCCTGAAGTGCACACGGTGGAGCCCAGAGATTGGGGCAGAGAGCAGAATGGGAACTAAGTGTGGGGAGGAAACAGTCTGTCTTAGCAGCCACCATTGCCAAGTCGAAGGCTGAGACATGGAGTTTGGCAGCACCCCGCCCGCCCCTGCCCCCGCCACCAACCTAGAGCATGCCCTACCAACCCCATATTCGTCCAGACCTAGCACCACAGAGCCCTAGGGAAATTTGCGCAACCGGTACTGAAATGTAAACCACAGCTGGTACCACAGGCAGGCACTGGGACCAAGGGGACCTGATCAAGGACTGAATATACAGTATGTCAGACAAAGAGAAAAAAAAACATTTTTATTCTCAAAGCTGAGATCCAAAAGGCATGGATGCCACCTACTGGAAATCAGAAGAAAAACATCTTCTTATCAACCAACTAAAGAGGGACTCCTATATAAGCCTTCTTTTTGAAAAAGAAGTGGTAGTACACTACCATTAATGCCCAAGCAGAGAAATAGTTTATCTAACACCATGAACAACCAAGGTGATAAGGCGGCTCAGAAAGAAAGAGAAAAGTCTCCAGGAAATAAGCTTAAAGACATAGAAATACGTGATTTAAATGACAGAGAATTCCTCTGGAAAAGAACTCAATGAGATGCAAGAAAAATCTGATCAACAATTCCAAGAACTTAAGATCAAAATAGACCAATAAAATAAGTTTTTTTTAACAAGGATAGAGAAACCCTAAAAATAAATAAATAAACATACAAACAAACTTCTGAAGATGAAGAACACATTAAAAGAAATAAAGAATGAAATAACAAGCTTAGGAAACAGAACTGACTAGATGGAGAAAAGAATCAGTGATATCAAAGACAGAAATATGGAAATGACTAAGAAAGAAGAGAGGCAACTTTATTGAAAAAAGAAAAAAGAAAGAACTATACAAGAACTATCTGACACCCTCATGAAAAGCAACATAATAACAGGTATACCAGAAGGAGAAGAGAAAAAGAAGAGAATGGAGAGCATATTCAAACAGTTGACAAGAATTTCCCAAATCTAAGGAATGAGCTGGATCTTCAAATCCAAGATGCAAATAGAACATCCAATTATCTCAATCCAAAGAAGCCTTCTCCAAGACATATTATATTAAAATTGTCAAAAATTAATGGCAAAGAAAGAATTCTCAAGGCAGCCAGGGATGACAGTAACATATAAAAAAAAAATCAGGCTATCTTTGGACTTTTCAGCACAAACCTTACAAGCAAGAAAGGAGTGGAACCAAATATTCAAACTATTAAGTGAAAGGAATTACCAATCAAGAACAATGTATCCAACAAAGTTCTCCTTTAGATGTGAAAGAGAAAGTCTTTACAGACATACAAAAGTTGAGGGAATTCTCTGCTATAATGCCTACATTACAGGAAATACTGAAGGGAGTCATTCCACCTGAAACAAAAGGACAAAAAAAAAAACATAACTATAAGTAAGATTACTAACAGGCAGACAGAAGCAGGATAGTGCAATCCTTATTAAGAAAAGGGTATTATAAACTTAACCATTAAGAAGATAATTGCTACTGCATGTTAGAAATGAATGTTCAGCATACATAGAGACAATTAGAGACAACAAAAACAGAAAAAGGGAGGGAGTAAAGATCCAAATTTACAAAAGGGAATGGAGATAACCTACATGCAGAAACAATGAACTATCATATACATGTATATGTACATATATGTGTGTGTGTATATATATATACACATATAAATATATATATGAATATATATAACTATCTTTTACATAATCTTAATGGTAACCACACACCAAAAATCCAGAACTGAGATACATAACATAAAACAAAGGGACCAGAGGGAAATCCACAAAACTACACTAAATTAAAATAACAAACAGAAACACAAGGACAAAGAAACCATGGAAACACTGAGCTACCAGAAAAAAAAAGATAAAATGGCTATAGGAAAACCTCATATTTCAATTATTACTCTACATGTAAATGGACTGGACTCACCAATAAAAAGACACAGAGTTGCAGATTGGATCGAAAAACAAAACCCTATTGTAGGCTTCCTTCAAGAAACAGATCTCAGCTGCAAATATAGACTCAAAGTGAAAGGGTGGGAAATGATATTCCATCAAATGGCATACAGAGAAAAGCAAGTGTAGCTGTACTTATATCTGATGAATTAGACTTCGAGATAAAAAAAAGTAAAGAGAGATACTGAGGGTCACTTCATAATGATAAATGGAATCATGCACCAAAAAGACATAACATTTATTAATATCTATGCTCCCAATCGGGGATCCCCAAAATATGTAAAGCAATTACTAACAGAACTAAAGGGAGAAACTGACCAAAACACTACATAGTAGGAGACCTAAATACTCCACTGTTGGATATGGATAGATCATCCAAACAGAAAATCAGTAAGGAAATAACATCCTTAAATGACACATTAGAGCAATTGGATATGGTCGACATTTACAGAGAGTTTTATTCCAAAACAGCTGCTTATACATTCCTCTCTAGTGCACATGGAACATTCTCAAGGACAAACCACATTCTGGGACATAAAACTAGCCTCAACAAATATAAGAAGATTGAAATCATACCGAGGATATTCTCTGATCATAATGCTTTGAAGCTGGAGATCAACTGGGAAAAGAAAGCAGGAAGAACCACACATAGAGACTAAACAACATGCTACTGAAGAATGACTGAATCATAGAAGAAGTAAAAAGATAGATCAAGACATACATAGAAATGAATGATAATGACAGTACAACATATCAAAACTTTTGGGACACAGCAAAAGCAGTAATAACAGGAAAGTTCATATTATTACAGGCCTATCACAAAAAAAAAAATGAGCCCAAATAAACAACCTAATGCTTGATCTTAAAAAACTAGAAAAAGAATGAAGCCCAAAATCAGCAGAAGGAAGGAAATAATCAAAATTAGAGAAGAATTAAATGAAATTCAGAACTAAAAGACAATAGAAAAAATATATGCAACAAGAGCTGGTTCTTTGAGAAGATTAATAAAATTGATGAACCCCTGGCTAGACTCCCTAACATAAAAAGAGAAAAAAACACAAACAAAATCAGAAATGAAAGAGAATTTACGACAGATACCACTGAAATACAAAAGATTATAGAAGAATACTATGAAAACTTATATGTAACCAAATTTAATAACCTAGAAGAAATGGACAAGTTCTTAGAAATATACAACCTTCCTAGACTGAACTATGAAGAACTGGAAAATCTAACTGGACCAATCAGCAGCATGGACATTGAAACAATCATCAAAAGCCACCCTAAAAGTAAAATTCCAGGACCAGATGACTTCACCATTGAGATCTACCAAACACTCAAAGATTTAATACCTATTCTTTTAAAACTCTTCAAAAAAAATCAAAAAGGAAGCAATACTTCTAACTCATTTTATGAGGCCAACATCACCCTGATACTATAACCTGGTAAAGATAACACAAAATAAGAAAACTACAGACCAACATCACTCATGGACACAGATAAAAAAATTCTAAATAAGATTCTAGCAAAATGAATATAACAACACATTGAAAAGATTATACGCCATGATCAAGTGGGCTTCATCTCAGGGGCACAGGGATGGTCTAACATACACATTCTTCTCCAGTGCATATGGAACATTCTCAAAGATTGACCACATACTGGGACACAGAGATAGCCTCAACAAATACAAGAGGGTTAAAATCATACCAACCATATTATCTGATCATAATACTTTGAAACTAGAGATCAACTATAAAAAGAAAGTGAGAAGAACCACAAACACATGGAGATTAAACAATATATTACTGGGTCAGAGAAGAAATAAAAAAAGAGATCAAGAGACACATAGAAACAAATGATGATTATAGTACAACATATCAAAACTTTTGAGACACAGCAAAAGCAGTAATAAGAGGAAACTTCATATCATTACAGGCCTACATCCAAAAACAAGAATGAGCCCAAATAAACAATCTAATGCTTCATCTCAAAAAACTAGGAAAGAAAGAACAAATAAAGCCTAAAGTCAGCAGAAGGAAAGAAATAATCCAAATCACAGCAGAAATAAATGAAATTGAAAACAAAACAAAAAAATAGAAAAAATAAATGCAACAAAGAGCTGGTTTTTTGAGACGGTTAATAAAATAGACAACCCCTGGCTAGACTCACTAAAGAAAAAAGAGAAAGGACACAAATAAACAAAATCAGGGATGAAAGGGGAAATGATGACAGACACTGCAGAAATACAAAGAATCATACAGAATACTACAAAAAAGTATATAACACCAAATTTAATAACCTAGAAGAAATGGACCGGTACTTAGAAAAATACAATCTTCCTAGATTGAATCAAGAAGAACTAGAAAATCTAAATAGAACGATCAGCAGTATGGAAATTGAAACAATCATCAAAAACCTACCAAAAAGTAAAAGTCCAGGACCAGATGGATTCACCAGTAAATTCTACCAAACATTCAAAGAAGATTTAATACCTATTCTCCTCAAACTCTTCCAAAAATTAAAGAGAAGGCAAGAGGTCAATAGTACCCTGATTCCAAAACCTGGTAAAGATAACACAAAAAAAGAACACTACAGACCAATATCTCTCATGAACACAGATGCAAAAATCCTAAATAAGATACTAGTGAACCGAATACAGCAACATATAAAAAAGATTATATACCATGATCACGTGGGCTTCATTCCCAGGGCACAGGGATGGTTCAACATACACAAATCAATTAATGTGATATACCACATAAACAAATTAAAAAATAAGAATCATGATCATATCTATAGATGCAGAAAAAGCCTTTGACAAGATACAGCATCCATTTATGATCAAAACACTTAACAAAATCAGTACAGAAGAAAAGTACCTTAACATAATAAAGGCCATATATGACAAACCCTTGGCCAACATTATACTTAATGGTGAAAAACTAAAATCCTTCCCTCTAAGATCAGGAAGAAGGCAAGGCTGTCCACTATTGCCACTGTTATTCAATATAACATTGGAGGTCCTAGCAAGTGCTATCAGGCAAGAGAAAGACAGAAAAGGCATCCAAATAGGAACCAAAGAAATCAAACTGTCCTATTTGCAGATGATATGATTTTCTATATAGAAAACCCTAAAGATGCCACAAGAACACTACTAGAAACAATAAGCAAATACAGTAAAGTCTCTGGATACAAAATCAATGTTCAAAAATCCATAGCTTTCCTATACTCTAATAATAAAGTATCAGAAAAAGAAGTGAAAAAAAATTTCTTTTACAATTGCAACAGAAAGAATAAAATACCTAGGAATAAATCTAACAAAACATATGAAGGACCTATATGAAGAAAACTATAAGATCCTATTAAAAGAAATTGAAGACGATACAAAGAAATGGAAAGATATTCTGTGCTCTTGGAATGGAAAAATCAACATAGTTAAACTGACCTTATTATCTAAGTCATTATACAGATTTAATGCAATCCCCATCAAAATCTCATTGGTACTTTTTAAAGAAATAGAACCAAAAATCATCAGATTTGTATGGACGCACAAAAGACCCTGAATTGCTAAAGCCATCCTGAAAAAAAAAGAACAAGGCAGTAGCCATCACTCTGCCCGACTTCAAATTATACTACAAAGTGACACTAATCAAAATGGCATGGTACTGGCATCAAAACAGACACACGGAACAGAATCGAGAGTCCAGAAGTAAACCTATATTTATATGGGCAAAAAATTTCAACAAAAAAGCTCAAAACATATAGTGGAAAAAGGAAAGCCTCTTCAATAAATGGTGCTGGAAAAACTGGAAAGCCACCTGCAAAAGAATGAAACTAGACTGTTGTCTATCACCACACACCAAAATTAACTCAAAATGGATTAAGGACCTGAATATAAGACCTGAAACAATAAAATGCGTAGAAGAAAACATAGGAACTAAACTCAAGGACCTTGGACTTAAAGAGGATTTTATGAATTTGACCTCAAAAGCAAGGGAAGTAAAAGCAAAAATAAACGAATAGGACTACATCAAACTAAAAAGCTTTTGCTCAGCAAAAAAAAAAAACTGTCAACAAGGTAAAGAGACAACCATCTGAATGGGAAAATATATTTGCAAGCAACACCTTCGATAAGGGCCTAATATCCAAAATATACAAAGAACTCATACAACTCAATAACAACAAAATAACAAATGATCCAGTCAAAAAATGGGCAGAGGATCTGAACACACACATCTTCCTAGAAGACATACAAATGGCCAACAAATATTTGAAAAGATGCTCAACATCGCTAGCTATTAGGGAAATGCAAATCAAAACCACAATGAGATACCATCTCACACCTGTTAGAATAGCTGTTATCAACAGGACAAGTAATTACAATTGTTGGAGAGGATGGGGAGAAAAAGGAACTCTCATATACTGCTGGTGGGGCTACGAATTGGTACAGCCACTGTGAAAAACCATATGGAGGTTCCTCAAAAAACTGAGTTGATCTACCATATGATCCAGCAATCCTTCTACTGGGTATTTACCTCAAAGACTTGAAAACTTATATCCGAAAAGATATTTGCACACCAATGTTCATGGCAGCATTATACACGGTGGCCAGGACATGGAAGTAATTGAAGTGTCCTACAATAGATGATTGGATAAAGAAGCTGTGGTTCATATATACAATGGAATATTACTCAGCCATAAGAAGAGATGAAATATTTCCATTTGCTACAATGTGGATGGACCTCAAGATAATCATGCTAAGCAAAATAAGCCAGACAGAAAAAGCTGAAAACCACATGATATTGCTTTTATGTGGGATATAAACTTAAAAGCAACAAATGAACATGACAAACAAACAGAGACTCATGGACATGGACAATAAATTAGTGGTTACCAGAGGGTAGGGAGTGAGAGGAGGAGGGTGATAGATGGGGTAAAAGGGTCAAATACATGGTGACAGAAAGAAATCTAACTAGGGGAGGTGAACACACTGCAATATACATATATGCCTTACTGTTAAATTGCACACCTGAAACTTACTGGATTTCATTAACCAATGTCAATCAATCAATCAATCAATCAATCAATCAATAGGAAATAAGATCCACGCATGTTGTCACAAATGGCAGTATTTCATCCTTTTATGGCTCAGTAATATTCCATTGTTTATATGTACCACATCTTCTTCATCCAGTCACCCATTAAAGGACACTTTGGTTGTTTCCATGTCTTGGCTATTGTACATAGCCATCTATATGTCCTCTTTGGAGAAATCGCTATTCACATTCTTTGCCCATTTTTAATTATTTCATTTGTTTATGTTTTTTTAATATTGAGTTCAATGAGTTTTTATAAATTTTGGATATTAACCCTTTATCAATATGTCATTGGCAAATATCTTCTCCTTGTTAATAGATTGTCTTTTTGGTTTATTGATGGTTTCCTTTGCTGTGCAAAACTTTTTCAGTATGATATAGTCCCATTTGCTTATTTTTTTCTTTTGTTTTGTTTGCCCAAAGAAATACATCAGAAAAAAATATTACTAAAACAATGTCAGAGGCTTTACTAGCTGTTTTCTTCCAGGAATTTTATGAATTTGGAACTCACATGTAAGTCTTCAATCCATTTTGAGTTTATTCTTGTACATGGTGTAAGAAGGTGATCTACAATTTTACCTAATTTCTAAGGCTCACTATTATGGTTTGAGACAAAAGTTAATTAAAGTCTGGGGACTGTATTCCCTTAGATCATTCACTACAAATGTCCCCAGACCCTTAATGACAAATTGCTAAGCAATCTACCAACCTAGATCTTAACAGATACACCAACCAGTATTTAATATACACAATATTGTAGAATCATAGTCACTGGGCACATTTCCTAAGTGTATGACTCTCTATCAACATCAAACCAATTGCATACATTTCTCTATTCAAAAGAAGCCTAATGCTACACAGTGAGAAGGAGCACCTGATAACAGAAAAAATCTAGAAGTTGTCAGCATTTCCAAGAGGCAGAGGTGACTAGAGGAGATAAATAGAATTTGAGGTAGATACCAAACTGGGAAAAAAGAAAAAGAAAAACATCTTCAACCTTGCCTGGTAATGGAAATTCTGTAGATAATTTGTAAAAGGAAAAAAAATCTATGACATTCTTAGATATGTATTTTGTAGGCTTCCCAGGATTTAGGGTAGGGTAAAGCTATATGGAATTACAATATTTCTGTTTGACTACCTGCATGAATCACATCAATTAAATAATGGTGTCATAAATACTCTTGTCTGATCAAATCTAGCATAATATGGAGCAGGCATCACTTATGATGTTAATTTAAATGATTGAGTATAAAAATTATAGCATTTTTAGACTTTAATCTGATATATTCAATAATGTGCTTAAATTTAGTAACCAAATGAATTTCTTGATAATCTCTTGAATTTATCTGGTTGCTTTTAGAAAAACTGTTTGGTGACTGAGTTATGATTACATTTCAATCTGCCTTGTATATAGCCACATAGACACAACATCAAATCATGCTAACATTAGGGCATGTCAAGTTCCTAAAATGATATAAATAGTGATAATTTCAAAGACTTTATAAAAATGTCAACAAAACTCAATAGGTTATTATAGCAACATGCTCCTCATTTTGAGTAGATTTATCTTCTATATTAAATAAATAACTGAAATTATGTTCAGAGATGACTCTCAGTAAAAATTTATTTCAGTAAATTGAATTAATTGATAAAATTGTTTTGTTCTTGTGGGAACAACTTAATAAATAATCTAGAAATCCTTACTAAATTACACTTGATTATTTTATTCAAAGAATATTGTCTGTAGTGTGGTTGTGCTATGCTCCATATTTTTTATTTCCTAAAACACAACCAAGAGTACTTTGATTTTAGGCAGTTGGTCATTACTTAATAAGTAGTCACAAAAAAGATAAGTAAAAATATTAAGTAACAATAAATTAAACATATATGGATGCTTTTTATAATCTAATATTTTGTTTCAAAATTATTAAATATTACCTTTTTATTCTATTATGTGCAATTTTAAACTCTTTTCCATTTGAGTTCTCAAAGTTATAAAGTTATACACTGATAACCTTGATGAATATTATGGCTTGTATATTTGAAGGTTGAAGTACAGATCTAGAACAATTTGTGGAACAAGGCAGCTATAAGAATAATGATGATTCTAATAATAGTGAATGGTTTTGAGCACTTAGAGTGATCTTTCAGAGTTATATAGTTCGAAATAATTAAATAAAAATTTGTGTAAGAATTCCAATTTGTTTCTCACTTACTTATGTAACATGACTTTCACCATCAGTTGACCAGTATTTTTAACCGTGACAAATGTTTGTTACCTCAGGAAGGAAAAAAGGAAGGAAGAGAAAGAAGGAGAGAAAGAGAAAGAAAGAAAGGAGGGAAGAAGGAAGGGAAAGAAGGGAGGAAGGAAAGAAGGAAGGAAGGAAGGAAGGAAGGAAGGAAGGAAG